>NC_056747.1:112767837-112875337 GCF_019279795.1 Protopterus annectens | reverse complement strand
AAACATCATAGTCCACGGGGACTCCTGTCTGATCTCGTCTGTCAACCTGTCCATCACCATTATAAATAAGAAAGGGCTCAGAGTTGAACCTTGATGTAATCCCACCTCCACCTTAAACGCATCCGTCACTCCCACTGCAGACCTCACTGCTGTCACACTACCCTTGTACATATCCTGTACCACTCTTACATACTTCTCTGATGCTCCTGACTTCATCATACAATACCACAACTCCTCTCTAGGCACCCTGTCATATGCTTTCTCCAAATCCACAAAGACACAATGCAACTCCTTCTGACATTCTCTGTACTTCTCCATCAACACTCTCAAAGCAAACATCGCATCTGTAGTGCTCTTTCCTGATATGAAACCATACTGCTGATCATTAATCATCACCTCCCTTCTTAACCTAGCTTCCACTACTCTTTCCCATAACTTCATGCTGTGACTGATCAATTTAATCCCTCTGTAGTTACTACAGCTCTGCACATCATCCTTATTCTTAAAAATCGGTACCAAAACACTTTTTCTCCATTCCTCAGGCATCCTCTCACTTTCCAAGATTTCATTAAACAATCTAGTTAAAACCTCCACTGCCATTTCACCTAAACACCTTCATGCTTCCATAGGTATGTCATCTGGACCAAAAGCCTTTCCATTTTTCATCCTCTTCATAGCTATCCTTACTTCCGCATTGCTAATCCACTGCACTTCATGATTCATTATCCGCACATCATCCAACCTTCTCTCCCTCTCATTCTCTTCATTCATCAGCCCTCAAAGTACTCTTTCCATCTGCTCAACACACTCTCCTCGCTTGTGAGTATGTTTCCCTCATTATCCTTTATCACCCTTACCTGCTGTACATCTTTACTAGCTCGGTCCCTCTGTCTAGCCAATTGCTACAGGTCCTTTTCTCCCTCCTTAGTGTCCAACCTTTTATACAACTCATCATACGCCTTATCCTTAGCCTTTGCCACCTCTCTCTTTGCCATGCACCTCATCTCCTTATACCCTTGTCTACTTTCTTCATCTCTCTGACAATCCCACTTCTTTTTCGCCAACCTCTTCCTCTGTATACTCTCCTGTACTTCTTCATTCCACCACCAGGTCTCCTTGTCCTCCTTCTTCTTTCCAGATGTCACACCAAGCACCTTTCTAGCCATCTCTCTTATTAGCTCTGCTGTAGTTACCCAGCTATTCAGTAACTCTTCACTGCCACCCAGTGCCTGTCTTAAGTCTTCACCGAACATCACCTCACAATTACCCTTTTTCAATTTCCACCATTTGATCCTTGGTGCTGCCCTCTCACTCATCCTCCTCTTCTTGATCACCAATGTCATCCTACAAACCATCATCCTATGCTGCCTAACTACACTTTCCCCTGCCACCACTTTACAGTCTCCAATCTCCTTCAGACTGGCCCTTCTACACAAGATATAATCCACCTGTTTTGATATATATATATGTATATATATATATATATATATATATATATATATATATATATATATATATATATGTATAAATATATACACACACATATGTGATACAGAGAGGGAGAGGTTTATATCTATTTATATATATATATATATATATATATATATATATATATATATATATATACACACACACACACACACACACACACACACACACACACACACACACATACATCTACATATTTAGCTACGTGTCCTGTAATGTTGAATGGTATTGCTGGATGATATGTTGCGGAAACGTCAGGGTCATGAATATCTGTGGTGGCTTAGTGGTAAATCACATTTGCTATGGTGTGCAGGCTCCTGGGTTCGAGCCTTGCAGGGTCTGTTTAATTTGTTGCTGGCCAGACTGAGGCCCATTGGATACGGAGTAGATGAAGCACTTTTACACAGTTGTCAGCGGTTTTGTGTGACTTTAAGCACTGCTAACTTCCTGTGAAATCCGGTTACACATGGTTAGCCTCACTATTGCTTACTTTGTGTAAGCACTGCTTACCGTCATGCAAACAGACTTGCAACTGCTTACTTGTGCTTATTTATCCTTACTACTGATCTATTTTAGACAGTAATAGTCTACTGGTTCTTGGGGAGGTGGTGGATTTGGCAAGTGTATGGGGTTATCATTCATTACACAGCTTACTACTCCAGTTCACACATATATGTTATTTATTAGGTTATACAACTGCTCGTGAGGCGAATGCTCTGCCCACTACAGTATTGCTGTACTGCTGCCTTTGCACATATCCTGCGGTTTATCCTCCTTTTGCTATTTCAGCAACATTAATCGTAGCTAAGCAATGGGCACACCCGTGCACCTACGGTTAGCTTTAATTGGATTTTTAAAAAAAATAAAAGGGTTTCTTCTTTTAATTTATATGTCCTGTTGCTGTTGTACACATGGGGATCTTGCTAATTTCTTAACAGCTTCTGCTGTTCTACATAGCAGGGGCATGTTTATTCTGCGAGCTCTGCTCTCAGACACGCCCCCAGCACTCGTACATGCTTCGTGTAAGCCCAGGAGCTCGGCCAGTGCACCTTCATTACTATGCATGGTGCGCTGCCGACTGCTCCTAAATGGGCGCTTCTGTACAGAACTAAGCTAGTCCTGCCTGGGAGTTTAGTGAATCCGCGGGTGCATGTTAGGATGACTTTTTATTTACAGTCCCTATGCATATATAGATAGACATGAACAGAGATTACCTTCACTCTAAACTGTCTTTCTTCTGTTTGTCTGATGCCTGCATCATCATTGAGTTATCCATTCCTCAATGTGTTGCTTACACACTGTTAATCATGTCTGTTTTCCGCTGCTACCTAACCTACCCCTTACCTTCTTCTTGCTTCCCTCCCTCCCTTCCTTCCCCAACTTTACCTTCTCTTAAAAATGGGTGCATGATAGCTATCCACACCTCTCAATTGTACAAAGTTTTGCAGATAGTCAAGATTTTTGGATTCATAATTTCTTGTGTGTTCGTTCTAAAATTATTAGTTTTCTGGCACAGCTTTGGGGATTGAAGTCATTAAATAATGACTTACAATTGAGTTTCAGACTTCTGATCCTTCATCGAATGCATGCTAAGGCTAAACATAATTGTAGCAACTTTCCACATGTATACTTGCAATATTTACAGTCTGTGCCTATTTCCAGCCTTTGTCTCACAATTAGCTTTTTTTTGTACAGAACACCTGAGCTAAGAAGTTGACAGGTATGCTGCTACCCCACCTCTATCCTGCTCATTCCACATTTACTTACCTTCTGTTCTACTTTTTGCTTGCTCACCTTTTTATTTCTGTCCTATACTCCCATTTCCAACCTTTAGTATAGTCGAAAAATGGATAAATGCACCCACCACACACATGCCAAACAAAAAATTGGATCTAAGTCCCTTATCTTTTTTCAGTTATAGTTTGTGTGATGGGTCACAAAGGACACTCTCAATAACATCCTATAAATGACACAAAAAAATGGCATTACTTCTTGTACAGCAATAATGAAGTCCACCTGATGTTATATTGCATATAAACTGTCCTTGACTGCCATTGGTTGCCCAATTGAAATCAGTACCATTTCACAGTACTTGGCAAACATGAAACAGGGTAAAGTGTTGCCTTTGTTCTGAATACTTCTGTAGTTCAATTTGATCATGAAGTGATTTGTAGAGTGCCAACATACAGGGGGATTGTTCTAATCTCCATAACCTTGTATGTCTGTTTTTTTTCACTCTTCTGTATTCAGTTTGCAAAAATGTTAACACTCACCCAATATGTGCTTCCCTGACGGTGCTGTTTTTGAATTCCTGCAAAGCTCACCTTGTTAATGTAGTACTTGTTATAAAGTACGGTGGGTGCTGGTCTCATTTACCATCACTGCTGTTATTGAATTCCTGCATAACTCACCTTATTACTGCCATGCTCAACAGAGAGTACAGAGAGTTATAGGCACCTCTAGCCGCAGTTAATCGAGATCGTGTTTAGTTTAGTTAGTGTCAGGTTTGGGTTATGGACATGTTGCATGGTCTTTTGTTTTCCAGGTGCTTATCTGGAGCTCTGCTGGCTGGCGATGTTGCTGTTGAGCATTGGTGGTGTACTGTGGTGCAGGGTTTTTTTACGGGAGTGGGTAGGCAGAATGGCTACCTTGTGAGTTTAGTTGGGAGTCGGGCAGAATTGCTTTGGTGGTGGTGGTATGGGCAGGCGGCTTCCCTTCACTCAGCTGAGCCACTAAGGAATGTATTTTGTGGGTTGTGAGGTGCTCAAGACTAATGGTCATTTGTGAGCACGAGCACTGTGGTACTGACCATTATGGGGGTGGGGGGATGGTTAGAAAGCAAAGGTGAGCAATTTGTGCTTGTCAAAGAAAAAAAAAACAAGTAAAACAAGTTAAAGGAAACAAAAAGAAATACAAATATGAATAAAATAGGAGAGGGTGAGGACTGCCAGCACATTGTCATTTAAAGCTGCTCCTTTTCAAAGTAGGTAGCCTCTTAGTGCAGGAAATCTGGTCAAAGCCCGACAAAATGGGGGGACAAAGGCAAAATAGGGGCATAGTCTAAAGATTGCTCTTATAAACTTAGAAAGTTACTTGAGGAACAGCGTTTGTTTTATCATACATTCTTCGAAGAATTTGAAGTCTGAAACTTCAAGGTATGCCATTATTAGGAATTTCATCCTCAGATCATCCCATTGATGAAACCCTTAGGTGAAAGGTCAAGATTTCTCATTTGGGATGGGGTATTGGTGTAATGGTAAGGGGTTCCTTTTCGAAGGATTACCAGGGGGAATATAAAAAAAAAAGGATCTACTTCATATGTTCGACATTTCAGAATGTCGACATTCATATGGCCGAGACCATATGATCGACATTCGAAATGTGGACCATACAATAAAAAATAAAAAACACAAAAAAACTCACCTTCACACTGCTCTGCCCCCCACACCCTTGGAACTTAAATATACCAACTCTGAGATCGCACTACAGTGCAGAAGATGGAAATCTTTCCATTCGCACTGTACGGAGATGCCGGTTCCACATGGTCGACATTTTGAATGTCGATCATTTGGTCTCGGTCATATGAATGTCGACATTCTGAAATGTTGACCATGTGAAGGGAACCCATATAAACATATCTATAAGAATAAAAAGTAACATAGGGATGGTATATCAAACTAGTATGTTGAAAAAGAAGGGGAAGGAGGAGTGAGTGGTGAGGCAGTCCACAGTTAGCAATATTTACCATGGTATACTTCCACTAGTTATGTGGAAGAAAGTGGTCTGTGTAAAGTTGTGAGGTTATTTTGTAGTCTGCTGTCTTAATGTGTCTCCTTCTTGGTGCAGATGATGAGTATGCAGAGTTTGCAGTAGATGTAGACGATTGGGTTGTAGGTGGAAGAGCTTTTCCAGGAAATGCCTAATGCTGAGTCCAGGGTGGTTGAAGAGACTGGTGAGTCCAATCAGAAGAAAAGATATTTGGCAATAACGAGCAGGTTGGTGGCCCGAGGGAAGTGGGCACAGCATTAGAAGAATGTTGTCACAGTGAATCTTCCGGCTGTTAGAGTGACACATGATGGAGCCACAGGTAATTACATGATGTTGGGAGTTCCACTAAGCATGGCAGTGTGTTGGGAATAATTGCAAAATAGTTGGGGGCGAATGGCGTCAGGGATCGGGTGAAGTGGCAGATGTTATGGGAGATATGTAGAGTCTCCACAAGCAGGGCCAAGCTGAGACAGTCAGTGGGGAGGGTAGCATGGGGTTGTCTATGGGGAGCTTGGAGTTATCTGTAGGAGGGGTGGGATCCCTTTCGGAAGTTGGGTCAGACTTTGGTATATGGCCGGGTGACAGTTTTTCTAACCTGCCCCCCCACATACCATCCTCAGTTAAGGAGAAGATTTGGAAGGGGGAGTATGTCAATGTCTTTGAATTAATTGATGCAGAGGGGATGCAGTGATTGGTGGAATTGCAAAGAGTGAATACAAAGACCTTTTGGCGGCTTTCCTAGCCTTGAGGAGGAGGAGAGTAGGTAGGGTGCGACCCAGGATATGGGAAAGTTGGGTGGTAGGCTTAATGTACTATATGACGGTTTGGCTGGTGAAGGATATCACTTTGGCCTTACCACTCTTGGCTTACTTTCTTACCATTCAGAAGACTCGGCATTTATGGGCATGGATTGCTTGGTTGTGGTATGACCAGGGGTTTTGGAAGCAGAAAGCAGTTGACCACTCCCTCTGTTGGTGGGTTTAAACATCCAGACATATGTCTTGCCACCATGATGGATAGCTTTGGTATGGTTAGTAGAGGGGGGGGGATAGGGGGTGAAGGGGTGGGGAGTATGTTGGGCTTTTAATCCAGGGCATTGCAAATGGGTAGGGTGTAGGTTCTCACATGCTTGTTCAAAGTGTACAGAGATCCATCCAACTGTACAGTGTGGTCGGCAGGATGATAATTTTGTAAATTCTATTTCAGTCTCCACTGATGTGGGTGGTTTACCTTCTTCTCAGGGTTTTCAGGGCCTACAAGCTAGGGTGCATTTTTGGGGACAGAGGGGAGTGGTGTTTTTTCAGGGGCAATAGGAAGGCCAGGGGACGCATTCTCCTGTTAAGGTTCAAGTATTGCAGCATATGCTCCAGCAATTTCCTGATTTGCAACTTAAGGAAGAAATAATTAATAGAATTTCCTGAGGGTTTTCTATTAAATCATGGGTGGTTGAGGATGGACTAGTCTGTAGAAATTTGCGAGCAGTACGGTGGGGGGGGGGGGGTTGATATCTTGGAGGATTTGGTAGAGGAGGAACAGTGGATGGGTAGATTATTGGGCTCTTTTGATAGCTCCACTTCGGCAGATTTAAGGTCTCACCATTGGTTCTTGTTCCTAAGAATTTGGATGGTGAGTTCAGGTTGAATCATCATTAGTACTATATGAAGGGGAACTCCATCAATGACTTTCTTTCAGTAGAGAATGTCAAGGTCAGTTATGCATCTTTGGATGATGCATTGAAGGTTATTTGGAGGTTTAAGGAACTGTGGTTGGATAAGGTGGACATTGAATCTGCATTTTGACTTTTGCCAGTGAGGGAGGAAAAATGACCATTGGGTATATTCATGGTGGCTAAGAGCACGTTTTACTTTGACAAGGCTATGACAATGGGATACTCGTTAGCCTGTGCTACTTTTGAGAAATTTAGCACGGTACTTCATTGGGTTTGGCAGCAGAGGGTGGGCATGCAGAGAGCGGTACAGTACCTGGATGATTTTTTGATAGTAGCTGAAGCATTTGGGGGAGCATGGGATGGTTTGCAAGAGTTTTTGGGAATTTGTGAAAAGCTGAGAGTCCTATTTGCTAGGCAGAAGCTGGAAGGCCCAGCTAAGGTATTGGATTTTTTAGGTTTATTAGTGGATTTCTCCCCCCATCAGTAAAACAGGACATCCCTAGTACCTACCCCCTCTCCTTATCTCTAGGGAGGAAGTCATCACTGCCCTCCATGGGACCCCATAACTACCTGCAGCACCATTAGGCACCCTATTCAACCAAAGCCCGAGTACCGGCTTCGTCCCATCCAAATGGAGGACAGCTACTGTCAGCCCTTTGCACAAAGGTTGAGCATCTACCGATCCAGGAAATTATAGACTCATCAGCCTAACTGACCTGATCTGGAAGGCCATGGAGAAGATTATCATGGCCCTCATTAACAAGGAAATTGGCAACCTCCAGATACTTGATCCCACACAGTTTGGTTTTGTAAAGGGGAGGTCATGCCTGTTAAATTTGGTCAACTTCTTTGAGACAGTCACCAAGGCCATAGATGAGGGGAAGATGGTGCAAACCGCTTACCTTGACCTTGCCAAGGCCTTCAATACTATTCCCCACTCAGGTATAATAGATAAACTCTCTCAACTAGGCATCAATCCATATGTTACCAGATGGGTAGCAAACTGGTGCACTGACAGAACCCACCTAGTCAAAATAGGGGAAGCCACCTCAAGCAGTAGACCTGTAACAAACGGTGTGCCCCAGGGATTGGTCTTGGGGCCTGTGCTGTTTGGGATATACTTCTCAGAGGTGCAGGCCAAATGTAGTGGGCTATGGCTGAACAAGTTTGCAGATGACTGCAAGCTGGGTGCTGTCATCAGTTCCCCTAGTGATGTGGACATCCTTCAAGAGGGTCTCACTCAAACAAATGAGTGGTGCCAGAAACATGGCTTCAAACTGAATTCCAAAAAATGCATCATCATCCCTTTTGGGGAGAATGATGTCCCCACAAATTATGACATTGTTAATAAGGCACTAAACACGCAATCAGTCATGAGGGACTTGTGAACCCAGGTTGATAGCAAACTGACTTTTGACCACCATATTGCCTCCATTGTATGGAAAGCTTTCTAAATATCCCACCTCATTAGTAAGGTTATCTCATCCAGGGACAAGGTGGTCATAACATCCCTGTAATCTTCCCTTATAAGACCGATTATTGAATACAATGACCCTTTCAGCATGTACCTCACAATGCACATGCAGCAGTTGGAGATACCACAGAGATTCCTCACCAGGAGAATCCAGGGCCTCAAACATCTACTCTGCACAGATAGGGGCTAAAAGCCCTGTCCTTCTACTCAGTCTCCTACAGACTCCTCAGAGGTGACCTCTGAATGGCATGCAAAGCAATCTCAGACCCCTCCCTGATTGAACTGCTGCATATCTGCAAGTCAAGCTCCACTCAAGTAACCCGCACATGAGACCTCAACCTCATCTGTGACATCAATAGAACTTGTTGGTAGGAGAAATTTGTGTCCCAGGGACTCCCCCTTTTGCGGAATAGACCCAATCTCCACATAAAGCAGAGTACCTCATTAACCCTTTTTAAGCTGAACCTGGATAACTGGATGGGGAACAGAAAATACACCCTTAGGATGCCATCTGTGTCCCTGCTGGACAGTGGCAGAGGGTGCTAACTTGTTGGAACATGGGCTAAATTCTTGGCTAAACTTGTAAGGGCCTCAAAGCCAATAGCCTAGTAACTTCCTATGATCCTATGCGGAGCATGGGTTGTTTTGTTTACCAGCAGACAAGATAACATGTTTGAAGGAGAAGATTGGAGGGGTGATGTGCAAAGATAAGGTGCAGATTAAGGAGGTTATGGAACTTTTAGGGCTTCTAAATTTTGTATGTCAGGCAATTCATGTGTGATGTACTTTTTGTAGGTCAGTGGCCTTCTTGTTAAAGGGGGTAAGAGCAAACATCATTGGGTTAGGCTTGATGAGTTAGTGCGCATGGCTTTGGCACTTTGGTAGTCCTTTCTGGAGTGGTTTAATGGTGTTTCCTTTTGGCAGTCAGATTGGATTGGTCAAGAGGAATTGCAGTAGTTTACGGATGCAGCAGGAGGTATCAGAATGGGTGCGTTTTTAGCGGGGAATGGTTTGCGGCTCGTTGACCATCAGATTGGAAGGAGGAGTGAAAGAGGAATGTTGTCTTTTTGGAGTTAATGCCACACTGGGTTGCATCAGTAGTTTGGCAGGAGTGGTTGAAGGGAAAGAGGGCAATTTTTTATTCAGACAATATGGCAGTGGTGTGAGTTTTGCAGGTAAAGACTACAAGGTCTGAATTGTTATGGTTAGTTTTATGTGAGCTGGTTTTGCATAGTTTGTTAATTTTTGTTTCACAAGTGTGTATGTGGCAGGGGCTAGGAATAGGATTGCTGAGAGCCTGTCTCAATTTAATTTTTCCAGGTTTCAGCAGTTGGTCTCAGGGGCAGTGGAAGAGCTGATGGTGTTGCCAGATGAGGTGTGGCATCTTGGGCTGAAGTAACAAGATGGTTGGTGCAGCAATCTTGGGCAGTGTCTACCAAGAAGGCACACAGTAGGGCATTATATGAGTTTGATAAATTTATTTTACAATTGCCTGAGAAGGAAGGAGTTTGTTTGGAAGAACTACTATTGCGATACTTGGCTCAAGCTTGAGGGCAGGTTAAGGTGGTGCAGTTGGTTGAGGTGGACTTGGCAGCAGTTAGTATGTTTGTGCAGGTGGCTGGGTTGTATGCTTTCATGAAGTCCTGGACGGTGTGGTGGATGTTTTGAGGATGGGGTTGATTGGCTGGTGTAAATATGAATATGCAGTGGCCTTTTGAAAAGACAGGTTTTGTAAGTTTTATTGAAGGGTTTAGCTTTAGTGGTTGGTGATTCAGCGGGTTATGTTTTATGGGTAACCTTGTGCTTATGGATGTATTTTGCAGGATTTAAGGTGTCACAACCATTAGAGTTGCTAGTTTGGGGAGATGTCATGTTTTTTTTCTGCGTCACTGTGCACATTTGGTTACATAAATCTAAAATGGATCACTTAGGGAAGGGGACACAAATAGTTCTTTTGAAAGACAGGTTTGAGTGGATGTGTCTAGTGGGTTGGGCTGGGAGATTAATGCGGACTCATGGGGAGAGCCCTCAGGACTTGGTTTTACAGTTTAGAGTGGGTATGGTGATAATGGGCAGTCAGTTTGTATATGTAATAAGAAGGGCTTTGCATTGTATGGGTTTTCTGGGAGAGAGGTTTTCCACTCATTCTTTTCCCTTGGTAGTGCTTTGGATTTAGCAAGGGAAGGCAGATCAGTTGAAGGTATTCAGAGAATGGCTCATTGGTCTTCAACTGCCTTTTTATCTTATATTAGATATGAATTAAATTGATTGGTGTAATATTATTTTCTAGGAAAGGAGATTATCATCCTGGGCCATTCGTATATTCACTGGGTGGCAAAGAGGGCTGCTGTTAGGATGGCTGGCAAGGAGCTGGGTTTGCAACGATTTGGGTGGAGTGTCAGGTGGCATGGTGTTAGAGACCTTAGGTGAAATAAGCCTATGGAGGAGTTCCATTTATACAGTCATGGATGGGGCTTCCTCGAGTATTGGTGGCACATTTGGCTGGTAGTGACTTAGAAATAATTTCTTAGAAGCAGTTGGTGTATAGGATAAGTGAGGATTTGGTTACATTGAAAATGTCATATCCGGGTATGTGCAGCGTATGGTCCGAGATAGTACTGCGCTTATGTTGGAGGAATGCCACTAGTTTTATAGCCTTAGAGTGAGCTCAGCTGTTTTTTAATTGTAAGGTGGCATGGCAGTTGGTTGCTTTGGGTATGCACATGATAGAACATACGGATTTTAATGACAGGAGCCCCGTTTGGTTTAGAAACTATGGAGTGCATATGAATGAGTCTAGTTTGGACCTGTTTAATGTACTTAGTTTTGGAAGATTTTGTGAAGGTTCTTCATTAAGTGAGAGGGAACAGCCTGGGGTCAGGCTGGTTTGCGAAGAAAATGGCAGGCTTGACCTTCTTCTGTTCCTTCTCTTGGTGTTGGGTGTTGATTCATGGAGTTTGGGGGATGAAAGTGAGCATTAGGATTCTGCTTTGATTAGTAAGAATAAGTGAGTGGTGGTGTGGAAGCTGCTTTTTTGAGCAGGGTGGGTGAGGATACGCTGCCCTTACATATGGCTACAAAGATGTTACATGTTGTGGTTACACAGATTTTCATGTTTTGATTAACAGTTTGGAATGATACAATAAAGTTATGTTGCTGGAAGTTAATAAATGTTGTCAAATGCTTTTTGGTGTGATGTATATTTTATTGAAGGGGACCAGGACAAATGAGGTTTGTGAACAAAGCAATTTGTTCAGGGCAAAGGGGTTCAGGGGATTTTGATGGGGGGTGTAGGGTTTTGATTTGGGCAAGGATGTTAAGGTTACAAAGTAAGAGAAGGTTTAAAGTAGATTCAGGAAGGGAAGGGTTAATTTAATTTGGGGAAGTTTCGAGGAAGTGCGGTAGGTTTAGGGTGAGACTTAAGGGTTTTATGTGATTGTAACTGGGAAAGGGAATCAGATTTAGGTGTGATCTTATTACCAGCCCACCCTTTCTTTTGGGTCATTTTGGATGGTATGGTTATTGAGGTGGGTTTTAGGTGGAAAATAGGAGCAGGCTTGTCCCTGTTCTGTTCCCCCTCTTGGTGTTGGGTGTTAATGCAAGGAGTTTGGGGGATGAATGTGAGTGGTAGGATGCTGCTTTGATTAATAAGAATAAGTGATCAGTGGTGTAGACACTGCTTATTTGGGGAGAGTGAGTGGGGATATGCTGCCCTGACATATGGTTACAAGGATATTACATGTTGTAGCTACAAGGATGTTCATCTCGTGATTAATATTTTGGACTGATGCAATAAAGGTATGTTGTTGTAAGTTAATAAAGGCTGTCAAATGCCTTTGGGTGTGATGTGTGTTTTATTGAAGGGACCAGGACAAATGAGGCTTAGGAACAAAGCATTCTGTCCAGGACATATACAATGTTTAGTGGTTAAGTGGAGTTTGATGGGGGTGCAGGGTTTTTGATTTGGGGAAAGATGTTAAGGTTAGGAAGTAAAGGAAGGTTTAAAGTTGATTTTGGAAGGGAAGGGTTCATTTAATATTGGGAAGTTTAGAGGAAGTGCTGTAAGAGTAGAGTGGGACTTAAGGTTTTACATGAGTGTAATTGGGAAAGGGACTCAGGTTACGGCATGATCTTGCTACCTTTCCTTTGGGTCATTTTGGGTGGTGTGTTTTTTTATGTGGGTGTTTAGGTGGAAAACAGGGACAGGCTTGTTCCTGTTCTGTTCCCCCCTTGGTGCTGGGTGTTGATGCAAGGAGTATGGGGGGGGGGGGTGAATGTGAGCAATAGGATACTGGCTTTATTAATAAGAATAAATGAGCAGTGGTGTGGATTCTGCTTATTCAAGCAGGGCGACCGGGGATACGCTGCCCTGACATATGCTTACAAGGCTGTTACATGTTGTGGCTACAAGGATGTTCAAGTTGTGATTAACATTTTGGAATGATGCAGTAAAGTTATGTTGTTGGAAGTTAACAAAGGTCGTCAAATGCCTTTTGATGTGATGTGTGTTTTACTGAAGGGACCAGGACAAGACTCATTAAACTCTATACATGTGGTTAAACTACAGAACAGAAGCATCTAACACCATGGAATTCCTCAATAAACTGAAAGCTTACAACCAATACTTTACAATCTGGAACTGTCCTTGTAATATACTATATAAACACTGCTGTATGGAATCAACTTCTGGGAGCAAAATAAGGATAAATCTGTAATTTAATAAATAAATGTCAGTTTTATCCTTATTTAACTCCACAAAGTATTATTCAATAAGTCTGACGTGGGAATTTGGAGCCTGGTTTAAATTGCATTACAAATATATTACCATTTTCCATAATCCTATATTTACCTCTCAGCCTCTTAGTACAACAAATCTGGACAATGCCTGACAAAATGGGGGGGTCAAAGGCCCAAAAATAGGTACAGATTTTAAATATTTTTTTTATAAACTTAGAAAGTTGCTAGAGTAACAGGGTTTGTGTTAACATACATTTTCTAAAGGATTTGAAGTCTGAAACACAAATGTATGTCGTTATTTAGTGACTTATGCTCAGATCATTCCAGTGATTTTCCAGAAAATCATAAATTTTATGTGGAGCAGGCCAAAAATCTGGACATTCTGCGAAAATCTGGACAGCTGAGTGGTATGATCCTATATTATTACACATCTAATGACCTCTGACTTCCTATCAACAGAACTGGGGGGCTAGACTCCGAGAAGAAGGAGGAAGTGAGTGCTGCACTTTCTTCATGTTCTCTCTCTCTTCTTCAAGTTTGTGTGAGAGTTTGTTTATATGTAGTTCAGGAGTGCTGGGGTTTAACTGCACACCAAAAGTAGTGGTGCAGAGGGGCTTGCCATTAACTAAAACAATGTTTTTTGGGTTTTGTAAACTGGAGAGTGTCATTGTTATGTCTAGTGACCTCACAAAGTTTTAGATGTTTTGAGGTCAAATACTCCTGAGATGATTAAATGATATAAGATTATTCAAAGTAAACCTCTCATCTGATAACAAGTACACTATTATGAAATAAATACTGTTCTTATTCCTGCCTGTTAATTAGTCCCAGGCTCCTAAAATTCTGTTTCATTTTCTTCTAGTTAACTATATTTCAAGGAAATCAACATGAGAGACCAAAATGCAAACATGCATTATGATACAACACAGATGCATGTATTTATTGTAGCAGGAACTGAAGCGCACAATAAATGTTATAAAATATTATTTTTTTCCATTAGAATTTCTTGTACTATGCTGGCTATGTTTTGTAAAAAAATTATTCTTGTTTTTTTAATAGTGGGCCTGAATCCAAAAGACTTGCTCTTGGTGCAAGTGACTTACTTTGGTGCAAGGCCTATCTATAGACAGGCTTACTTGAGAGGACAGATTCCAAAAAACCCATTGTTAACTGGTCACTTACCTGAAAGTAAGACTTTTAGAATCTGCCCGTATGCCTACGATATATCTTTGCATTATTGTATATGTTTTCTCATTTCTTGTGTAGATAATCTCTCAGGACCTCCTCTGAAAAAAGACTTTGCTCAGATGGACTACCTAGTAAACAAATCAAATAAAAACCGTTCAGCTAAAACTTTGATGGACCATTGTCTGTTGTCAGCTTCTGTACCCCAGTACTGAAAACTTCAGGTCAAAGGCATTAACTCACTTCCACTGCAGATTGGATTTGCTCAACAAAATATTGTGAGTAATATTTTTTTATAAGTACTGTGTATTTTGTAATATGAAACAGGTGGCATTTGAATATACATTTAATAAACTGAATCAGTTTTAAAAAATACTTATATGGCACTATACTGAAAATTGTATATTTTTACATTTTTTTCCCTCAGGTCTTCCCTGAAAAGAGGCCATTGACCTAGTGGACTAACCTGTTCAACAAAGCATAAATAAATAAAATAAAATTAAATCAAATTCTTTGTGCAATTAGGTTGTGACTGAAAAGGGTCCTGAGTGGTCCAGATTACTTGTCTGCTAAATTAATAAAAAAAATAATCAGATTAAAAAAGTCATTTTTAGTCACATTAATGAATGCTAGAAAGTGTATCCTTTTTATTTGAGACATATAAGAAGGTGCATGTGTTAGTTATAACATTACAGAGTTATTTATCTGAAAGTAATTCTTTGCTATTTTGTTAGACTGTCTACCACTGTGTGAATGTCTGATAAGTTGAGAATCCCTTCATGCAGTAATAGACAGCGGACTCATTTGCACCAGCTGTTTTCATTACAAACTGATATTCAGTTCCTGCACTGTTTATAGAACCTGTAAACTGTGGGGCTGAAAATCCAGGACCATATTTAGGTGAGCTGTAGGTGTGATGGTTGTAGAAAATCATCTGTGGAGCTTCTCCTGGGCTCTGCTTGATAAAAGCAGTAGCCCAGTTGTCCTTGATCCCAACATTGCATTTAAGAACTACAGAATCACCAGGACTCACAGATACAGAAGCAGGGACAAGTGTTACGGTCTGACACCAAATACCTGTTAAAAGTAAGAAACTAAGCATTAATACAGCATCAACCAGGTGAGGTAATATTTTCAGAAAGCAATGAACTTCAAGAAAATTATACACACATTCTAAGCCAGTCATAAGCAAACAAAACAAGCTGATGTGCCTCATTTTTGAATTAATTTCTATCCCTTTAAACTCAAGTCTTTGTGAGAGGTGTATATATGTATATATCATGCCGTGCTGTGGTACAGTATAATCGTGCAGGAAGTTCTGTGGTTATATATACAAATTTTGGAGACTGCGTATTATTTGTAATATGCAATAACCTGTAACGTACAAATGTTTCTTCAAGCTAGTCTGAGTTGTATAAGGAATATTTCACATCAAAAAAGAAATTGGTGTTATTACTTAGGCTGTCTTTTTATGGAACTACAATAATTATAAAGCTGAAAACAGAAATGTATTACAAACTGCAGTTATAAGAGGAAGTGATATCCTCTGCCAAAAATCAACTTAATGCTAACATCCTAATTCACCTACTTTATATATATATATATATATATATATATATATATATATATATATATATATATATATATATATATATATATATATAATATATATATATATTTGTCTACTTTGATTCACAGAAAACTCATTTCACTGAATTTCAAAGCTGTAGTACCCACATCCAGAATCCATATTACTTGAATATATTACCAGTAAGACATATTTTTTTATAATTTATATTTCTCTAAATTAAAAGATTAAGAGTAGCAGATAACTTATAGGTATGGGTTACTAGTCATATCTAGAATGGTGCAAGAAAGAAAGCTATGGGAAATTGTGTGCACGTGTGTGTGTGTGTGTGTGTGTGTGTGTGTGTGTGTGTGTGTGTGTGTGTGTGTGTGTGTGTGTGTGTGTGTATGTGTGTGTGTGTGTGTGTGTGTGTGTGTGTGTGTTTGTGTGTATGTGTGTGAAAATAATTTGAAAATAAGTTATAGGAGATAACAGGCAATAGAAGACACAGTGGGTTACAGTGAGAGAGAGAGAGGGAGAAAACAGTGAGAAGGAGCTTGTTCCTTAGAGACATTTGTAAATAGTAATTATTTATCTTGTTATACACTGTTTTAAATGTTGATGGGCTTGTTAAAACCAAATTGTTTTCTTTCATTTAAAAAAAGAAGGAGCTGGTTCCTAAGCTAAAGTCTCAACTCTGTAAGTGATCAGTGTATAATCCTAGTCTGTGTGTGGATGGTTAAAGTACATATCCAGTAATGCATATTCCTTCTATGCTTTGGGGGCCAGTCTGCATTTAGTGAATTGGCTACAGCATCAGATATGTATGCACTTTAGTTTAACCTGTGTGCTACCAGTGGTTTGACTAAACAGCCCATCCTTCTATAGCCATCAGTTCTATTTGGGACAGTAGGGTGGATCCCATCAGCATAGCCCCTGTCCCTGATATAGCCATGTGATACATATGTTGGCATTAGTGGGATTCAACCCCTCCCCCTGGTGCCAGTCTGATCTTCACACAATGGTGACAGTAGTGCTGTCTGTCTCATTTGTGGTTTTCAGTAGTGGAGATCAACAGTGCCTGTCCTTCATGACATTTGGTGGCAGTTGAAGACCACTTCTTGCAGAGGTAAATAAGAATAAATCTGCACTTTAATAAATAAATTGCAGTTTTATTCCTCTTTCATTTCAAGATGTATTATTCACAAATGTAACCCTGTGTTTGTCTAGCATACTGTGTATACAGACAATATATCTAACAGATGAGTCATAAATCACTAAAGCATTTTTGTCAGAAGCTAGTATATGACTAGTAGATTTGGGGTATTTTGCTGTTGGTGACTTGATAAGGTAGGGGTGCTTGAAGAAGATTATCCACTGCTTTTATCCTTTTTCTTGTAAGTTTTGGTAGGGAAGTTTTAATGGCATCAGGGTATGACATTTTGGTATCAGCCAAATGATAAAGTTGCATTGGTTTTGGAGGTAGTATGTCTATATGTTGCTTACTGCATTTGTAGTTTAAGAGAGGAAGAGAGATAACTCCATCAGTCCAAGGTAATTGCACCTCTTACAGAAAGCACTTACTGGTTTGATCAGAAATGCATTATTAGTGAGCATAAGGCAGTGGTTACACTGCCTTAGGGTACCAAAAGCTGGTAGGCTGGCAACAGATGGGGGTCTGGTATGCAGATATTCTGGGGTATATCATAAGATTGAAAGAGCAAAACACCTAACGTCAAAACATCAAACTGCTAAACTGGAAACCTGATAACATCGAAAGCTGAGAACATCGAAAATGGAACAACCGAATAGCAATGGTCGGCCACATCGCAAACGGCACCTCCAAATAGCAATGGTCGGCCATTAGGGTTAGGGTTAGGTTTAGGGTTAGGGTTCTGACCTCTTCTGAGACATTTCACAGTCATATCTTGTCCGTAGTAATCCAGGAGTAGTAGGATAAGAAGCAGCAGCTATGTTGCTATTCGGTTAGAGGTAAGCGCACAGGGAGCGGGCGTGGAAGGCTTACTTTTATAGTGTGTAATTACAGCACATAGTAATACTGTTGTGGTGTTTAATCAGAACACATTCTAATATGTGTATGAGGTCTTTGTATAATAGTACAATTTTACTGGTTCTGCTGCTATTAAATGTAGTTCGTACCATATGTTATGCATATGGAGCATTTCACAGTGGCATCGGGGTGTGTGTGTTTAGGAAGGCCAACTATGAGCGTCCCGGGTTTCTGTTTTCAATGTTTTCAGCTTTCAACATTCTCAGGTTTCAAGGTTAGAAGTTTGATGTTCTGAAGTTTGATATTTTGCTCTTTCGATCTTATGATATAAACCCATACTCGATAGTGTCCAGTGTTTGATTCCTAAGTCTATATTTGTCATATTTCTGGGGGCTGAGAGACAGAGAGCTCATATAAAAGTGGCAACTTTTTCAAGTGTTGAGAAAGTTTACAGATTTCTGTTGTATTAGTGTCTGAAAACTGCAGGAGTCACTGAGGAATTAATAGGAATATACATATTCCTCTATAACTATCAGCACACCTAGTATCCCATTAGAGAAGCCAAGTGTAGCCATTTGCAAACAAGTGCAGCCAGTAGAAAAAAAACACAAACCTGTACAAGTTAATTTAGATTGTTGCTGAAGATCTGCACGATGCAGTTTGAAGGATGATGGGCTGGTAGTGCAGATTCAGTAGAAGGGATAAAAACATGTACATTAGTCACTATTCAGTTACACCTCTGATGGATCTACTCTCAACATATTGCAATAAATATAAAATCTGTACACTACTCAAAGTTTAGCTACACCTGTGATGGATGGACTCTGAACTTAACGCATTAAATATAAAATGTGTACACTACTCACCATTTAGCTACGCTTCTCATGGATCGACTCAGAGCTTAACACAATAATTATAAAATGTGTACACTACTCTCCATTCAGCTACACCTCTGATGGATCGACTCAGAGCTTAAAGCAATAAATATAAAATGTGTACACCACTCACTATTCAGCTACACCCTGATGGGTTGACTTAGAGCTTAACGCAATAAACACAAAATGTGTACCCTGCTCACCAGTCAGCTATACCCCAATGGTTGCACTCAGAGTTTAATTCAATGAGTATCAGATAAATTAACAATAAAGAACAATCAGAAACAATATGAACTGGGCCTAGAGAGAGATAAGTGACTTGGAAAAAGAGGCAATTAGTCTTCTTTCACCAGAATAACTACTACACTTTTTTGCCATAGCAACCCATGTGTGGTCAAACAGGTTGTTTACAAGACTGGCAGTAAGAAAGCAGAAAAGTAAATGAAATAAATACGAGATAGTTTAAAATGTTCTAACTGACTAGACAACTTTACGTCTATCACAAATGCATACTTTGCTGTAATAGATGATCTCTGTAGGTGTAGAAAATCATTTCAGTCTGATATAGTTTGGGGGGTGGGCATGATTGTCAACATGGGGTTGTTGTTGTTTTGACTAGTAACCCCCCGAGGTTTTAGATATTTTGCTGTTTAACAATCATGGGATAATTAAATGAGATGGGATCGGTCATAGTCAAACCCCCCCCCCCCAATAATAGCTGCACCGTGTTGAAATAAATATTCTTCCAGTTCTTGTTTACCAATTAGACCCAGGGTCCTAATTTCAGTTTCTTCTTGTTTACCATATTCAAAGGAGACCAACATGGGGGACCAAAATGCTGACATGCATTATAACATAACTGTCATGAAAGGAGATACTGCCAGCCCAGCTATCTGGAATTTTTTAAATAATTATATGTCATTTGCGAATATCAACATGATTCATATAAGAAGTTTGTATTACAAATCTATTAGAGCTGTATGGCATATAAGATGGTTTGTACAGACATGAGTGCTGAAGAGGTATTTTACAAAGTGCTGTTTGAAATGTATCCACAGTGTAGTCTACTGGAATAGAACAGAAACGTACATACACTATTGAAACTGTTTAAATATATATATTTTAACAGGGGAAACTGGAAAACAGGAGGTTAACTTGCAAAACTTCAGAAAAATAGGTGAAATTAAATTACTTTATGGCTAGGCCATAAAAATGATGTCTTTCAGTTTTATTTAAGCAAGGAGATAGAATGTTTAAAACTAAGGAGCGTTCTGTATTGCCTTGGAAGTGTTTTATTGTTTTATGACTTCCACCATTTGCCACAAATCTGAGGAAAAGCCCTTATCTATGTATTTTCACAGGTGGATGCTAAATACTGATAGCTTTCAGCAGTGGGGGTTTTACCTGGGATGGAGTCAGATGACAAGAAATTATTTCAGTCTGCAAGCTATCCCACCAGTAATATTTGAGATTTTAATTTAAGAACTCTCTGAGAGAGACTGAGTATTCTGTATTTTGTCTTTGACCTGACAAGAATACCCATTCACCACACATTTGACTTGCTCTGAGTAAGTAAGTCTAGGGAACAGTAAAATTTCTCTTAGATATAGTCAGGAATATAGCAACACTTAGTTTAGATATTTTTATTTATTTATTTGAGACTGTCCTGCAATGTTGTTTTAAATATTTCCTGTGATTTTGAACTATAATGTCACTGTAAATGTATACTGAGTATTTTTTTGTTCTTTTAATATTTATTATTAAATATATTTAAACCTTTCATTGTGGCTGATCTGTCTAGAGATATTTAAGTTCTGAGTGTACTTGCATATTTATTTGGTGACACTGTGGACCACTCCTAATAGCTTCGCTCTTGGTCAAACTACCATTTGTATTAATAGTAACATTAGACAATAATATTGGACACCCTTTATTTAGGGCCTTAAAGTAGCTGATAAGGAGTGGCTAGTGGTAGTGATAACTACCTAATAATCTGAGCAGAAGGGAGCATAACTAGTAAACCTGTGCCAGCCTTTTCCAGGTGTGTATGTGTGTAAATCAAACCTCAAGGAGTGTGTGTGTGTCAGCACCTTGGGCTTGGACATGAAGCACTGGTTGGACAAAGAGGGCAGTGGAGGTCTTGGCTTGGCCACTCACCAGAGATCTCAAATCTATAGCTGTGCCAGTGGGGAGTCTTATTGGGGGTTTGGAGAAAGAGGGAGAAACCAGCCACAGGGTGACTGTGGTCTCTGTGTGCTCTTAAGGGAAATTGCACTTGATGCAGAGAGCTGTATCTGGAAATACTGTGTGTGTAACTTGTAATCCTCTAAATATACATCCCCACTGATGCCAGTGGTGAAGGTTGAGGCTCCTTTATTACTGGTCCAGTGGTGGCGCATCACATTTATTGGTTGGCAATGGTAGGATATCCACATATTGGGATTCAGTGGTATAAATATTGAACTCCTGTAGCCTGTAAACAGTGGTCACTAAAGAAGGTGTTTACACTCTCAGTCAGCCACACAGTGGACATTCAGAGTTTTATATCATAATAGTTGTATTTATTTTTTGTTAGCTTAGTTAATCAGGGAGAGAAGGCTGGGATGTCAACAGAAGAGTATGGCAAGCTGACAAGGAGCCAGTTGGCTGAGATGTGCCAAGCCAAAGGACTGGGGCATGCCATCCTGACTAAAGCAGAAATAATTGCAGCTTTAACCAGAGCTGCATCACAGATCAGCAACCAGGAAGACAACCAGACTGGCCTTGGATATGTACAACTCTCAGAAAATGGACAGTTCAGCTTTGCCTCAGAGAACTTAAAAATCCATCTGGAGTTACGGAGATGTGAACTGGAGGCCAAAATGTTAGAACTAGAATCAGCAGAGAGACTGAGATGTCTGGAAGCTGAAGAAAATGAGAGGCAGAGCCAACATGAAAAGGAGATGCTGACTCTTTGCTGGCGATAAT
Organism: Protopterus annectens; assembly: GCF_019279795.1. Classification (NCBI taxonomy): domain Eukaryota; kingdom Metazoa; phylum Chordata; order Ceratodontiformes; family Protopteridae; genus Protopterus; species Protopterus annectens. The sequence goes on along the minus strand of NC_056747.1, from coordinate 112,853,596 downwards.
GGGGAAGGGAGTAACTGAACCCCAGAAGCAACAATGGTCAGTAGATTTCTTTCACAATTTACAGAGGGTGATAATTTTGATAGTTTTGTTCATATGTTTAAAAGGGTATGTAAACAGTACAATGTTGATCAAGGGCTCTGGGTACAGTTCCTGACTCCCTTACTCCATGGTAAAGCTGTAACTGCTATTTCTAAATTGTCTGATACTGATTGTCTTAAATTATAATACTGTTAAAATTGTTTATTAGAGTGTTTTAAGTTAACACCTGAGGCTTATAGAAAAAAAGTTTTGTGAGCATAGATGCAAGATAGCTGAAAGTGTGTGTGAATATGTTGGTGAGTTAAGCACTTATTTTCATAGATGGGTGAGTGGGTGTCAGATCACCACTTTTGAAGGGCTGGCAGACCTTTCAGTGAGGGGAACAAGCCCTTAGCACTTTGCCTGAGGACATGAGAATCTGGTTAGCAGATAGGGAATATAATACTGCAGATGAGTTGGGGAACAAAAGGAGCCCTATACCTAGCAAGCAGGGCGTCACTGCACAGGAAAGGGATACCCAGTGCTGCTCATGGGTCTAAGGGAACCCATGATGGGCAGCCTAAACCACCCCAACAGAGTCTGACAGTAGCATGGGAAGCCACTGCTTCAGTTATATGGCCAGGACCAAGGGGTAAATGTTTTAAATGCAACCAGTTGGCCATGTAGCATACAGATGTCCACAGAGGCAAGGTGGGGAACAAAAGACAGGACAGTCAGTAAATATGAATGACAGAATGACAGCAGTAACTTGTCTGGAGACAACAAGGGTACCAAACTACCACAAGAGGTTATACCTTATCTTAGTAATTGGAAAACAGGCCATTGCTAAGAGAGACAAGCCTCTGACCTAACCATTGTGAAGCCTGCAATGGTAAAAGAGGAGCACTACTTGCTTGGGCAGTCTACTCCAGTCAGAGCTTTAGGAGGGACCCCATTTCAAAATACCTTTGGCTAGAGTTCATCTTGACCGGAAGGGTGGAAAAGGAAGTATGTTAGTAAGTATGTTTGAGAATATCCCTGCAGATGTCCTGATGAGGAATGATTTTGATAATGCGTTACCTTGCGTGCATGCAGTTACATGCAGTCAGGCTTGGAGACATGCATGTGGGTCTGATAGCCTGGGGTGGACTCAGACAGATCACACACTTGAAGCCAGGACTGATGAGGTGGCTACTTCAGGGAGGGAGCTACCCAGCAACAGTGAGACTGAAGGTGAGTCTCAGCTGCTTGTGGGTACTAATGCTTCCTTGTACAGAGTGACTGCAAGGGCAGAGGTGAGTAGTAGTACCCAGACTGACAGTGAGACACTGCTGTCAGAGAATACCAGACTTCCTGTGGAAGTGGAGCTGGGAAGGGTCACAATGAGAGAGTTGAGACAGGCTCAGCTCTTAGACCCTACATTACAAAGTCAGAGGGAAGTAGCTCATGAGGCACCTGATTCTCAAGTAAAGGAAGAATCTGTATATTGGGACAAAAGGTTACTGTATAGAGTGTGGACCCCTCAGGGAGGGCTAGAGGGGGAGAGAATACAGTAGTTAGTAGTGCCCAGAGCCTATTGTCTGGCACTTTTAGCCATAGCCCATGCCATTCTCTTTGCAGGTCTATTGGCATAAAGTATAAAGAGAGACATATTATGCAGAACTTTTATTGGCCTGGGATTTCCAGGGATGTAGCAGGGTACTGCTGGACCTATGAGCAGTCCCAAAGGCTAGGCAAGACAGGAGACAAGGTGAAATCTTCTTTGGTGCCTTTGCCTGTGATTGAGGAGCCATTTCAGAGGGTAGCTGTGGATATTGCGGGGCCTCTGAGTACCCCATGTTCCACAGGGAAGAAGTATATCCTAGTAGTAGTAGATTATGCTACCATATACCCAAGGGGGTGGGTCTGTCCTCCATCAAGATAGAAAAGATGGCAAATGCTTTGTTAGAAATTTTCAGCAGAGTAGGTTTCCCAAAAGAAATGCTGACTGACAGATGTGCCAGTCTCATGTCAGACCTGTTGGCTTGTCTGTGGAAGCACTGTGGGGTCAAGCACCTAAAAAACACTCCCTACCATCCCCCAGACTAATGGTCTGGTTGAGAGGTTAAACTCTACACTAAAAAACATGTTCTGGGCATTTGCTGACCAGTTTAAGAGGGAGTGAGACAAATATCTGCCCCATCTGCTGTTTGCTTACAGAGAGGTGCCACAGGAATCCATGGGTTTTTAACCCTTTGAGTTGCTGTATGGTCATAGGGTGAGGGGACCTCTAGATTTGATTCGTGATGAGTGGAAGGGTGAGGGTGAATCCTACAAGGAGTTTGTTGCGGCATATGTCCTAAACCTCAGGACACAGCCAGGAAACTCATGGGCATGGCCCCAGAAAACCTGGCAGAAGCCCATCAGCACAAAAATGTCTCGTATGACTTGAAAAGCTAGCATGAGTCTTTGAGGGGGGAAGAAATGTCATGAAAGGAGATATTGGCAGCCCAGCTATCTGGAATTTTGTAAATAATTATATGTCATTTGTGAATATCAACATGATTCATACAAGATATTTGTGTTACAAATGTATTAGAGCTGTATGTCATATAAGATGGTTTGTACAGACATGAGTGCTGAAGAGGTATTTTATAAAGTGCTGTTTGAAATGTATCCACGGTGCACCCTACTGGAATAGAACAGAAATGTACATACACTATTGTAACTGCTTAAATGTATACATTTTAGAAGAGGAAACTGGACTACAGGAGGTTAACTTGAAAAACTTTAGCAAAATAGCTGAAATTAAATTACTTTATAGCTAAGCCATAAAAAAGATGTCTTTGAGTTTCAGCCCAGCAAGGAAACACAATGTCTAAAATTAAGGAACTTTCTGTATTGTCATGGAAGTGTTTTATTGTTTTATGACTTCTACAATTTGCCAAAGATCTGAGGAAAAGCTCTTGTCTATGTATTTTCACAGGTGGATGCTAAATACTGCCAGCTTCCAGCAGTGGGGGTTTTACCTGGGATAGAGTCAGATGGCAAGAAATGATGTCATTCTGCAAGATATCCCAGATTGTAATATTTGACATGTTAATTTAAGAACTCTCTGAGAGACAGACAGCATTCTGTAGTCTGTGTTGGATCTGACCAGAACACCCATTCACCACACAGTAAATAAGTCTAGGGCACAGTATAATTTTTCTTAGATATAGTCAGGAATATAGCAACACTTTTAGATATTTTTATTTATTTATTTGAGACTGTCCTGCAATATTGTTTTAAATATTTCCTGTGAGTTTGAACTTACTGTAAATATATACTGAGTATTTTCTTGCTTTTTTAATATTTATTATTAAATATATTTAAACCTTTCATTGTGGCTGATCTGTCTAGTGATATATTAGGTCTGAAAGTACTTACATATGCATTTGCTGACACTGTGGGCCACTCCTAATAGCCTTGCTCTTGGTCAAACTACCATTTTATATTAATAGTAGCATTAGACAGCAAGATTGGGCACCCTTTGTTAAGGGCCTTAAAGTAGGCTGATAAGGGGTTCTGGTGACAATGATAACTACCTTATAGTCTGGGCAGAAGGGGGCATAGCTAGTAAACCTGTGCTAGCCTTTCCCAGGTGTGTGTGTGTGTGTGTGTGTGTGTGTGTGTGTGTGTGTGTGTGTGTGTGTGTGTGTGTGTGTGTGTGTGTGTGTGTGTGTGTGTGTGTGTGTAAATCAAACCTCAAGGAGTGTGTGTGTGTCAGTTACTTGGGCAGGGACATGAAGCACTGGTTGGACAGAGAGGGCGCTAGAGGTCTTGGCTTGGCCACTCAGCTGAGATCGCAACTCTATAGCTGTGCCAGTAGGAAGTCTTATTGGGGATCTGGAGGAAGAGGGAGAAACCATCCCCAGACTGGCAGACTGGCTTTGGTCTCTGTGTGCTCTTAAGGGAAATTGCACTTGATGCAGAGAGCTGCATCTGGAAATACTGTGTGTGTGAGACTACTAATCCTCCCAATTTACATCCCCCACTGGTGCCAGTGGTGAGGATTGAGGCTCCTTGATTACTGGTCCAGTGGTGGGGCATCACAATAACACAGATGTATATATTTATTGTGAATTATATATTAACTGTAATTTAAGATGTATTTTTTTATTTCTCTATTACACTTTCTTGAGCAATGCTTTCTTGTGCCAGTTATATATTTGCATTACTGTACATGTATAAACTATAAAATCAAACTTAAAAGATCTCTCTCCCTCTATATATATATATATATATATATATATATATATATATATATATATATATATATATATATGTTAGTATTACATGCTTGTTGAGGGTGGCCATGGTGGTGTAGTGGTTAGTGTTGTTGCCTCACAGCAAGAGGTTCGTTGGTTTGATTCCCAGCTAGGGTGCCTTCTGTGCGGAGTCTGTATGTCCTCCCTGTGATCACGTGGGTTTCCTCCAGGTGCTCTGGTTTTAGCCCAAAGACATGCAGTAGGTGGATTGGACACTTGAACTTGGCACTAGGCATGAGTGCATGCATGTGTGTGCCTTCTGTGGAAGGTTGGGTGCTGGGCTGGCATCTTGACACTGTAAAACTCTACTGCCAATCATGAGCAGACAGGTGATCTGCTGTGGTGACCCCTAATCAGGAAAAGCTGGAAGAAGAATTAAATGCTTGTTGAAATACAGAGTCATTTAATTATGCACACACACACACACACACACACACACAGATATATTTATATATATATATATATATATATATATATATATATATATATATATATATATATATATATATATAAAACATAGTTGTACACAAGTTTGTATTTTTCTTGTTATGTGACTGTATATTAAGTAATTCATTGGCCCCCCGTGTTATTTGGCGGACAGTTTTAAACTGCATATAAGAGGAGGTTTTTGTAATGAAGATAGTTTCTGAAGAAGTTCCTGGTTGATAAAAGTTGGAACAAAAGGGCTAAATGTTCTATCTTCATTTTTTTAAGTCTTCTTTTGTTTATTCATTGACAGAACTGCACTGATATACCAAGATTTTTATTGAATTGATATATATATATATATATATATATATATATATATATATATATATATATATATATATATATATATATATTCTTATTACTTGTATGGAGTGTATCTTTTCACCCTTCTCTGAAAAAGGGCTACACCCATATGGACTGCCCTGGCAAATAAATGCAGGTAAATGATTGGTTGCAGGTTGGCATAACGGTTAAAGTATTTACTTCCCAGACACCAGGTACCTCTGAAATGGAAATTGGCTGGGTTTAAAATGACCCACTAGGGCAACCAGCCTAGTACTTACCTCTGATCCTATCAATACTTAATATCTAATGCTTTGATGAACCAATGTATCAATTTTCTTTAATATCCTAATCTTGTGCACTTTGGCACAGAGGACATCAAATCTCCTGGACTCCAGTTCAAATTTCTTCACTGAAGTTTTGCATGTAGTATTCTTTATAAATGTGAAGACTGTATGTATTTTGTAACAGAAAACAGGTGGCATTTGAGTATATATGAAATATAATGAACACTTTTAAAAAGTACTTGTGTGACACTGTACTATAATCTGTGTGTTTTCACAAATTTCTTTTCTTTGTGTGACTAGGTTATGATTAAAAAGGGTAATAATGGCCCAACTCACTCATATGTCAAATAAATAGGTAAATAGATAAAATCATCTTGGGGGTCATATTAATCAAATCTAAAAAGGATACCTGTTTAATGCGCCATATACAAGATGGTTCATGTGTCACAATACTATGACATTCTGCATTATTTATTTGTCAGTAATGCATTACTATTTTGTTAGGCTGTCAAGCTCTGTGTGAATAACTGATAGTTTGGGAATGCCTTCAACAGTAATAGGCAGCAGTGTCATTTTATTTGCTGTTTTTATTATAAGCTGATATTCAATCCCTGCAGTGTTTATAGCATCTGTAAACTATGGGGCTGAAACTCCAGTACTGTAGTCAGGCTACCTGTGGGTGTGGTGGTTATAGAAAATTATCACCGATAGCTTCTCCTGTGGTTTGCTTGAAAAAAACCATAGTCCAGTCATCTTTGATCCCAGCATTGTATTTAAGAGCTACAGAATCCCCAGGATTCACAGATACAAAAGCAGGGGAAGTGTTACAATTTGACATCAAATACCTGTTAAAGTAAGAAACTATGATTTAATTTAACACTAAATTGGTGATCTGATTTCTGAAGAGAAGTACATTTCAAGAAACTTATATATAAATTTTAAGCCAGTTATAAGCAAGCAAAAAAAAAAGAAAACCTCATATGTATCATTGTTGAAAATTGCTTTCTATCCCTTTCAGTCTTTGTGAGTCTCACATATAATGCAGTGTAGCACAACAGTATAACCATTCCGGATGTTCTGTGTTAAGTTATGTAAATGCTCGATTAAGCGCATGTTATGTAAATCACTTCAAAACAGATTATGTTTTACTAAACTTAATTTAGTAGAAACAATGTGGCAACACTGACAATTTGGTTACATTTTCCATCTTCTCATACAGTGTATTAGACAGACATTAAGATATGTCTTGACATTACCAGCATGTGAAAAATAATTATTTACATATTTCTAAAGGCAAAACAAATCTTACTATGTAATACAGTTTAATTCCAAAATATCACTGTAATTTTTTTAATATCTAATTTTGTATGTCCATTTGTATTATCTCCCCCATGTACAGGTGTTCCATCAAGGCCATCTGAGATATATAAATGATGCTTTACAACACACAGGAATAAGTGAAGAGGGCAATGTTATTACTGAGTTTGACTTTTTATGGAACTATAATAACTACAAAGGGGCCGTCTCCAAACACTGGCATCAACCATGTGTCAGTCCTTTAGGTAGTGTGGTTTTCCTGTTATGGAGGTTTGGTTAAGTTCTGAGACCCACCCTGTCAGTCCATCTACCTGTCAATGAAAGTAATAAGCATTCACAGGTGCAGCTAACTCCCTATGGTTTTTGATTGGCGGGTGGTAGGAGTGTGTGACTCCATAATGTCAATCTTAGAGTTAGGGAGTAGTGTCCAATAAGGACGGTCCAGTTAAGAACAGAGACCCTCCTCTTTCCTTGTACCCCATCATAGTGAGCAACACACTCTTAGGTAAGTGCTCAACTAGTGTCAGTGTGCAAAGAGTGGCATCAAATGTGCATCAATCTTTTTACTTGTTTTTTCCATATTTTCAAGTTAGAAACTAAGAGCTTGAAGTTTGCAACTGTCAAAATGGTCTGTTTTCAATACTGAGTGAACCAGCCAAGCCAGATCATGCAGAAAAAGGCCTGTTATGCAAGCTTGTGTTGGAGTGGAGCTGAAAAGACATTGTTTTCTACTGCTGGAGTCTGAGCTTCAAGGAAGAGGACAGTGTAAGGACAGTAGTGGCCTGCTGAAAAGAGTGACTGTGCTCTCCTCTTGCTTCCCACTGACTGAAGTTTGATAGATAATTACAAAGCTGAAAACAGTAATATATATTCAAGCATGTAGTATTGCAAACTACAGCTGAAAGATGCAAGGGATGTCCTCTACCAAAAAAATAACTTAATGATAATACATTCATTGAGGCAAGTTTTTTTAAAAAACTTGACAGATTCATGTGGGCTGCATATTTATACAACAGGGACCTAGGCATTCATCCATTTGTTAATTGTGCAATTACCTACTTAATCCCCTTTAAGGCCATAGGAAAATAAGCCTCTCTTGGTATGTAGTGGGCACAAGCCAGTGCAAATAACCCTAGATAGGGTTCCAGTCCATTGCAGGATGTACGAAAAACACTCACCCATGACACACACAAATACACCCTACATGCATGACACACACAAATACACCTACATGCAATCTGGAGTAGCACTAATTTACCTATAGCACATCACTGGGATGTAAGAGAAAATCATAGCACCCCAGAAAACTCCATATGGACAAATATAGAACATACAGACTATGAACAGTACAAACCAAAATGCAAAACCAACTACTGTGAGGCAGCAACACAAATCAGTCCACCGCTGTAACACTGCATTGTTATAAATGAATTCTGAGTTCATTCATAGTTAAGTGTATCTGATAAATGCTTAGTAATTTTGTATTAAATATGTCTAAATAATAAATTATCTCAGAGCTTCCTTCCTTAAATGCTTACACGTGATTGTACATTTTATTTGTTTTATACACTTTTTCATTTGCTAACATGTGCTTCATGGCTGTAAAATAATAACCACTATTCATGAAAACAATAGGCCCACACTTATCAGTGGGTCAAATCATAATGATCTTCTCATGCTACAGTTGTCTCAAGGCAATTCTCTCTGCAGGATTAAGATTTTTACACCTCTTATTCTGTGTACCATCCCCAAGCATTTTGTGCAATTCTTTCGCACACAATTTACTATGTCTCTACCAACGGATGGTTGGCTGGTATAATTGTGCTGGGCTTCTTAAAAAGTTTTTGTTATTAACAGCCCTGTATTATTAAAGGCAACTTTTAACATCACATTTCTAGTAAGTAATTTAAGATCAATAATGGAGTCAGTTTCCTCAGACCTTTGTGCTGGAATATAAGAAAGTCCTTTCTGTAATAATAAATATTCCTCTAGTGCAAATGTCCTGTTGGAGATATTCCATATTAAAGATTCACTTTGTCCAACCACATCTTCTTTAAGGTATGAGTGTTCACTGGATCTTGCTGCATCTTTCTTTTCACTTGATCCCTGCTCCTCGATCGATCCATGATCGGCCACGCTGCCCAGCTTGTTCATGGGGATGGGAAAAAATACAAAATCTTGATCGCCATTAATACCTCGTGGCATACAATGTTCTCTGCTACCCTTCTGTATATTGTGGGCACTCTGTTGGATTTCAGATGACTTAATTAATGCAGTGACATCTACTGTTGAAAGTGCTGTATTCTTCCTTCTAGCTCCTCCAATAACCGGGGGCGTGTCTTGCTACTCAGTACTGTCTTCCCTTATTCCTCCCTGTTGAACCATTTCTAAATTGGATGCCGTTGCACTTGTATCAGTGGTGCTATTTTGTAAAATATGAGTCTCAGTGGCACTTGTAACAGTGGTGCTTTTTTGTAAAATTGGAATCTCAGTTTTGTCATTGTCTCCTTTATTTATAACCTGCGCCTGATTTCTTGGCCATATAAACACATGTCCATTTAAAAAGTCATTTCTATCCCTCTCAAGCTTTTTATACTTGGACTATATAAGTCTCCTTTTTTATAAACTGGCTGAATCCAAAATATCACTCAGCTTTCCATCTACTATTTCATGCATGAATGTTCCATACAAGATGTGCTACTCATTCATAATCTGCTCTGTTATAGACATTTCTTCCGGTTTAATAAAGTCTAAGAGCAGTCGCATATAACTGAAACTTAGTTTTAGATTTAATTTTTGCCATTTAGATAGAAGTTTAGGATACTTTACCACATACATGGGCATCTTTAGGATCCCCAGCCCTCTAGGCACCACTTGGAACTCAAGACAGGTTTCCATATGGTAGCGCTGTGCCTGCAGCCTTTTCAGTTTATAAATTTCCTTCTCTATCCTATGCAGGGTTTTCGGTAGCAGATGTTGATCAATGCCTGCATCTTTGTTGACCACAGATTCAGGATGATTCAAACCTAGTAACAAAGGGTTTTCTCTTCCCTTGATACAATGGGATATTTTCTACAAACATGGCATTCATCTGGTTACACAGATTACACAAATTTGTAATCCAACTCTATCCTTTCAGAGTCTCCTTCAACCATTGCTTCAGACTGTCAACAAAAGTACAATGTAGCCACAAAAATAAAAATAAGGGCGGAAAGGATTAATGGTTCACTTGATAAAACAGAGAAAGTACAAGCAACAATGGCTGTGCTCAGAAAAAATATATGTTTACTTTCTGTTAGAATGAAACATGAAGTGATGCTATGCTCTATAATTTACATCTTAAGATGTTACAATATCCAAGGTGTATCAAGAGATATGGGGCTGGATTCAGAAAACTTTACCACATTGTTCTAAGTAAATCTGAGTGGTGAGCGGCCACTTGCAGGGTGTGTGCAATACAGAAAACCCAGCTACAAGAATAGACAGTTCATTTAATGTGGTCAGCTGTGTCATATGCTAATGACTGTATAATGCACAACTGTGTATGATAATGAGGTATAACAAGATGGGAGAGTGATTCAAAGATGCTTAAATGCCATACAGTGGAGCTGTACCTACTTTATATTTGAACACCCCCCCCCCTTACACCTGTGGTCAGATTGAGTACATCAAAGAACAATATTAGGGGCTACTGCAGCTACTGTAAATGTGTATTTGCAGGAGGTTCTTACTACAGTAGCAATGCCTGATGACGTGCAACATTGCCCCATAAGGTCATCGGACCATCACCTACATTCCATGCCATCCATAATACTGACATAGTGGATTTGGTGACATGTGGATGGAGGCACCATGCAACAAATTATAGACATGTGTTGTCTCGTCCGCAACCCTATACCAGTGAATGCAACAGTATATGTGGCTTTACATATATTAGCTACCTTTTAGTGACCTACTTAGGACACAGTGGGTGTATCTCAGTCTACTGATTCTAGAATACTCCATCAATATCTCAATGCTATGCTTCTGTGATATAATCCCATTTCCCCAAAATACTTGGGGGGGCATAGACTGTATCCACATTGAAGTAAAGAACCCATCTGGTTACCTGGGAAGGAGATATGTGGACTGCAAGGGGTATTACTCCATCAACTTCTAGGTGGTCTGCAATGCTCAAGGTATTAGCTACAATGTGTTTGCAGGCCACCTGGGCAGTTTTTATGACTCCCATATATGGCACACGTGAACTGTACCAGTCATTTTCAAGGGGGGGGCAAACCGTTGCTGATGGCAATTCTGCCCTGGAGCCCTGGCTCATGACCATCAGACATGTACACAATCATTACCATGCATCCTTGCAAAACAGAAACTTTATCTTTGTCCTAAGTAGGTCACTAAAAGGTCCCTGTAGCCATCACATTAGGAGTCCCCCAGGGCTTGATACTAGGACCCCTTCTTTTCTCCATCTTTATCAACAACCTTCATTCAGTCATCCCAGATGCTACCAGCATTCAATATGCAGAGGATTCCACTTTGATTTGTTCTGACACCTCACCAGCTACTTTATTCATACCAACCCAAAATACCTTCAATACAATGGAAAAATGTCTCTCCAATCAACATCTAATCCTAAACCCCAGCAAAACTAAGCTGCTCCTCTTCTCCCCCACATGCAAGACCCCCCCCTGCCATCCTTCAACATAACTGCTAACAATGGCACTATCATCTTCCCAGAAGCCCAAACTAAACTACTGGGTGTCATAGTTGATAAAAACCTGAAGTTTGATGCGCATATTAATCAAACTATCAAAACCATTAATAAAAAACGTGGCTCTCTTTACATAATCAAACCTTTCCTTACCCCACTTTCTAGAACTGCAATTGCCCTTTCCCATCTACTATCAACTCTTCTCTATGCCTCACCTCTATTCTCCAACTTAAACAAAACAGATCTTAATAAACTATCATCCTGCTATAACCACATTGCCAGATTTGCTACTGGCACAGCCTACCAGACACACCACTGTCACAACCTAAATTGCCTAGGATGGCTTGAACTGCCAAGCCTACTACAGTTCAACCAGCTAATAGTGGCATGTAAAGTCCTTTACCTACCGGAAAATACCCCTGCACTAAAAAAATATTATCAGCCCCTATACCAGCACCCGGCCACTGCAATCATCCACTAGACTCCTAGTTCAAACATACAACTCCAACTACTCAGCTGGGGACTCTCTGTTTGCCAACTCTGTTGGAAAAACATGGAACAGACTCCCAGCTGACTTGACCCTAGAACTCTCACTAACTTGATTCAAAAACAAACTTAAGAAATACTTCAAAACTCATTGGATATGTCCTTGTACTAACCCTGACTAGTGACCTCTCTATTCCTTAGGTGCCATACTTTCAACTACTTCTAACTTTTTTCTACCACTTCATTTCAGGAAGGGTCAGTTGTATAACTGTTGCTCAATGTGTCTTAAACCTGAATGTAATGTTATGTATATATAACTTTGAAAATAATTTTATGTTTTGTAAAGTGTTTTATAATAAGTTAGTACTATATGTGCTAAATGCTGGTATTACTTATGACTGTAATCTGCTTGAAACTAGCATTTACTAAATGTTCAATGTGTATTATTATCTTGGAGCTTTTCTCCCTGGGCCTCTGCTGAAAATGGACATATATCCAGTTAGACTATCCCGGTCAACAAATGTAAAATAAATAAAAATAAAATAAATAAAATTATATGCTGAAGGCATGCTTTCAATGTCTAAACTCATATAATGGTGCCCTAGAGTGTGTGTGCCAAAATACTGACTTTGAATGCAATGTTAAATAAATTCATACTTAGGAAGCCATTACAGCAGGGTAGGCACTTGCAAGGTCAGCAGTTGACAGTACAAGAAGTACCAGAAGATGAGATAGACAAGGAGTCGGAGGAGGAAGCAGCAGCCAGGGATGATCATGCCAGATGGACGCACAGTATGTTGTGGCACTAATGAAGAGGCAATATAACTATACAAGAGCTAAGCAGATACATACAGTAGAAATGACCCATGCTAAAATACCAGCCTGTGCTTACCCATTCATAGGCTTATCATGCTGTGCATTAGAAATAGGTAAACTCAAGTAACAGTGGACAAAGGGCAGGCCACAATTATCATCATTAACACAGGTGAGGAAGGGAGTGCAGCAGTAAATGTCATTCACAAGGAAATGTGTGAGTGGTAAAATAGAGCAAAATAAAAGAGGTGTTTTTGGAGGAAGAGTCTCAGAACCATTGGGGGTTAGCATTGAGAAGGGCCAGGGTCACTGGATGTGTATGATGTATCAGTGACTGCAGTGGTATGTGTGTAAGTCTACATGGAGTAATAAAATCAAAGCTCTGGAACCATAAAAAGCCATGAGTCACTAATAACTATAACAATAATAATTTATTTCCCTTCGCAAGTAAAACTTTCACAGACAAAAAGCTGCTTCAGGTATCAAGAAAGAAAAGACTAAAACCTCTTGTATATATCAAATACAGTTAAAACAATTAAGCAATTATCCTATTAATTAAACAAACAACAAAATTATTATTACCTAACGACATCCGTATATATTAATAAAAAGCATATTTATATTCATACAGTGATATATATATATATATATATATATATATATATATATATATATATATATATACACACACACACACACATATATATATATATATATATATATATATATATATATATATATATATATATATATAAATAAAAAAGACACTGCTTAAACTTTATTATGTAAATCTTTCAAAATTGGTTTTGTGCTAAAAGCATCATTCAATCCTGGTGGACACTGAGCATTAAAATACAAAATACATCTGCTTTCTTCTTTTTCTGTTATATTTTTCCTCTCGCCTCCTTTAATATATATTGGGGTTACATATAAAATTACAAATTTAAAAGCATGTATGTTATGTGTGTTCATATGTAAAATGTGTCTACATAAAGCAATATTTGTCTTCTGTCTTCCTATTTCTGATTTATGTCTGCAAATTCTTTCCTTAAATTTTTTGTTAGTTTTCCTATGTAAAAACCAGAACACTTACAGCATTTGGCCATATATACTATATTTTCGGGATCACAATTTCCATTTATTTGTAAATAAAATGCTTTTCCTGTTAATGGATGGATTATAGTTTTTTTCTGTGTCTATATACTTACAGAAGGTGTATTTATTGCACTTATATGTTCCTTTTTTATTAATTATCTATCCTATTATTTTCACTTATTCCTTATAGCAAAGTTGGTTCTTTAGAGTAGCATTTCTTTTATACCTAAATGCAGGTCCCGCTTCATAAATATCTTTAGCTCTGGAACCTGAGAAAGAATGGGCCAATATTTTTTAGCAATATCTTTAATATTTCTTATTTTCCACTCATATGCTAGAACAAATCTACAACCACTATCTCTCTGTTTCATCCAATTAGCTTGTTTACTACTAGTATTAGAAAAAATGGGTAGATGTATAGTGTGTCTGTCATTCAAGATATTATTTTTGATTTGCTGTAAATATTTTTATTATAACCTCTATTACAAAAATCAATCTCCATTTGTTCTAATTGTATTTCCATAACCTCAGCCTGTGTAGTCAATCTACACAAATGTAGCATTGGTTTTTGACAATATTGTCAAACATAAATTGGGAATGCATGCTATCTCTAGTTAGATATGTGCATTTTTTTTACCGTGTTCTTATATAATGTGTTGTCTAGGAAACCTACGGTATTTTTCTTAAGTGTGATATCCAAAAGTCTATCTCCCTATAATGTATGTTTTTGTGGAACCTCAGAAAGGATGCTGTGCTATGCAGGTATGATATGAAATTATTCAATTCATGTAGTGGACCATCCCAAATTAGGAACAGGTCATCTACAAAACATTTGTAAAAGACTGCACTTTTAGAATAGCTATTATTCTTGGAAGATAATACTGAAGTTTCCTATGAGTTCATAACTATATTGGCATAGGTGTTTGCCAGGGGTATACCCATATCAACACCCTTTACTTGCTTAAATACTTTATCTTGGAATAAAAATACATTATTCATTAGGACTATTTCCAACAAGTCACAGATCAGGTTAACTTGTATATGTTCAAATAACACCTGATTAGTTATATATTTCGTCAGCATTTCAATACCCTCACTCTCTGGAATACATGTGAATAATGAGTCGACATGCAAAGTGATCATGTAATGTGAGTAAATTATTATTTTTTATCCATTCATAAAGCTGTTCTAAAAAGTCTGTACTATCTCTAATAACCGTGGTAGATGTAGCTAATACTTGTTTCAACTGACCATCTAGATATTTAGAGATGGGTTCAGTGACCCATCCATTAGATGAAACAATTGGATGTAAATGTGGTTCTGTTTTGGGATTTATGGATTTTAGGTATCCCATAAATAATAGGGAGAATAGCAGTTTCAACAGTCAAATAGTCATACATTCCTTTAGAGATGTATTCTTGTTCAAACATGCAAAAGATCTGTTCATTCACATTCCTATGTATATATGTAATATCTTGCATAGCAATGTTTAAATAGTCAGAAGAGATCAGCATATTGAACATGGAATTAAGATGGTAAATTATATCACAACAACGCCACCACCCTTATCTGCAGGTTTAATGATTATATTTTGATTTAAGTAAAGTGAATGTATAGCATCATATTCATCTTTACACAAGTTGCAAAAATGTCCTTTTTGCTGTGAGTTAGAATAATAGAGTTCATATATCCCCTTTTCTGCCATTTTCTCATAGGCTGATACAACATTATTAGACATAGGAATATACATACTACTTCTATGATATTGTGTAGATGCATCATCAGATTTTTGATGAAAAGCGATCTTTAAATTAATTTTCTCACAAACAGTTTAAACTCTGTTAGAACTCTCGAAATATCAAGGGTGGTAGCTTGTACAAAGATGAGACCTTTTTTAAAACTTTATGTTCAAAGGCATTTAGGTGATAATTAGATACATTAAATACAATATTATTTGCTGTTTCTGTCTCATTTATTTTACCTTATTGATGTTGCTTGTCTTCCGTCTGTGCTGACTTAAATTTCATTTGCGTTTTGGAGGTAGGGGATAACGTTCCATTTTTTTCTGAAAATGAGGTAAAAAACTGAAAAATTCAGGGGGTCTAGCGCACTAATGATGTCCACATCCACTAAGTTTCAGTAGTTCTTAACAAAGAGGGAACAGTAAGGGTAGGCACTTCATCATTAATTTGAGAATCAGTAGGAGCTTTATCACATGTCCAGACTCCTTCTCCATTGTATATGGAATGCCATCAGAAGTATTTGAATTAGCCTAATGTAGCAATGTTGATTTGTTGTTTGTTGCTTGTTTTGAATTCGGCCAGGTAAATACATCACCCCTACGGAAATCATGAAGATCACATTTAAGCTTATTTTTTTATTTTCTATAAGATTCTATTCAAAAACAGAAATTTTATCCAAAGTATAACTTATGAGAGCAGAGTGAACATTATTTTCAACTGTTAATATAAGTAATCATAAAGTTGTATCACTTCAGTTTTCAGCTGATTCTCAATAGGTTCAAAAAAAGTATTCATGAGCTTCATATACTAGAAAGACAGAGACAAATTTAAATATTTCCATTGTTTTAGTAATTTAGGAAACTTGTCCCGATAAGTGTGCATTTTTAATATGCGGAGGACATGGGGAACAATTTTACTTTGAATGTAGGCATTGAAACTAAGAAGTTGTCACTGAAGTTTTTTTAAATTGTTCATTTTCATCAAAAAATTAATGCAGTTTCCTTTTATACCTTTGATACTGCTGTATCAAAGATTTAATGCTTGGTTCATCCTGATAACTTTCAATATTTATACACGAATCCATAAGCAGTGGATTATGTTTAATCTCAATAGCATCTTGGATCTGCTGCACTGGTTTATACTGTATATTACTTGTAGAAGGGAATGGTTGACAGTGACTCATGTTGACCCAGGTACTAAACCACGAAAGTCAATACAACAAAGCTAACCAGGGCAGAAATCCAGAAGCAATAAGAATGAAAACAGTAACAAAATCAAAGCTCTGGAACCATGAGAAGCCACGTGTCACAAATAACTATATCGATAATTGTTTATTTTACTTTGCAAGTAAAACTTTCACAGACAAAAAGCTGCTTCTTCAGGCATCAAGAAACAAAGGACTAAAACCTCTCATACATTGGGGGTGCAGTGGGCAAATCCCTCCACTAGGGTCAGTTTGATGTTTTGTTGTTTCTGTTTATGTTGTGCCTTTGGCAAAGTGCTTCCTTATCCTGGGAAAGATTTTGTCGTTCACTGAAATGCCATTCAGTAAAGAGAGGCTCAATGAATTGCTATTCACTGAATAGCAATATGATATAGTGATATAGACCTGTCCCCGCCAAACACTGGCTCCACCTTATTTATTTATTTAACATTTGTTAACTGGGAAAGTCTGACGTGGAATAAAGCCAATTTTCAGCAGAGGCCTGGGGAGAAATGCTCCAGATGCATGTCTTTGTAATGTGGGAGAAAACTGGGCACCTGAGGAAACCCACACAAATGCAGGGAGGACATGCAGACTCTGCACAGAAGGCGCCCCAGCTGAGAATTGAACTGGAGAACCTCTTGCTGTGAGGTGACAATGCTACCACTGCATCGTCCAAGCTAGGTATGGGCTAGGACCTAGTGATGACAGTGCCCAGGGAAGCAAGTAACTTTCCACTGGGTCTCAGCTGGCAGAGAGTGCAACTCTTGATCACACAATCCAATCCGCAACCTGGTGTTCCATGCCCCGCTGTGTCCTTGCCCACCCCATTGGATGTACAATCCTTCTCTCTAAACTGTCTTTACTCTGTTTGATGACTGCATCATCATTGTGTTCTTCATTCCTCATTGTCTTGCCACACACACTGTCAATCATGTCTGTTTTCCCCTGCTACCTAACCTACCCCTCTTACCTTCTCCTTCCTTCCTTCCCCAACTTTGCCTTCTCTTAAAAAAGGGTGCATGCTACTTATCCATACCTCACAAATGTACAAAATTTTCAGACAGTCAAGACTTTTGGATTCATAATTTCTTGTGTTTTTCTTCTACAATTATTAGTTTTCTGGCACAATTTTGGGGATTGAAAGCATTAAATAATGATACACAATTGAGTTTCAGAATAACTAAAACTAAGATGGATTATATATTTTAATGCAGACAAGAAAGAAGGGCTTTGCATTGTACGGGTTTTCTGGGAAACAGGTTTTCCACTCATTCTTTTCCCTTAATAGTGCTTTGGATTTAGCAAGGGAAGGCAGATCAGCTGAGGTCATTCAGAGAATGGGTCATCGGTCTTCAATTGCCTTTTTATCTTATGTTAGATAATGGATTAAATTAATTGGTTTACTATTATTTATTTATTTATTTATTTTAGGGAAGGAGATTGTAATCCTGGGCCATTCATATATTCATTGGGCAGTAAAGACGGCTGCTATTAGGACAGCTGACATAGAATCAGTTTGGGTGGAGAGTCAGGTGGCATGGTGTTAGAGGCCTTAGGTGGAATCAGCTTATGGAGGAGTTTGCATTTATACAGTCACAGATGGTGCTTCCTCGAGTAATAGTGGTACATTTGGTTGGTAATAATTTGGAAATAATTGTTAGTTTAATATGGGGAAGTTTAGATGAAGTGTGGTAGGTGTAGGGTGGGACTTAAGGGTTTTATGTCAGTGTAACTAGGAAAAGGAATCAGATTTAGGCATGATTTTGCTTACCTGCCCACCCTTTCATTTGGGTCATTTTGGATGGTATGGTTACTGATGTGGGTCTTTAGGTGGAAAAGAGGAGCAGGCTTGTCCCTGTTCTGTTCCCCCTTTGGTGTTGAGTGTTGATGCAAGGAGTTTAGGGGATGAAAGTGAGCTGTTGGATGTTGCTTTGATTAGTAAGAATAAGTAAGCGGTGGTGTGGACGCTGATTATTCAGGCAGGGTGAGTGTGGATACACTGTCCTGACGTATGGTTGCAAGGATGTTATATGTTGTGGTTACAAGGATGTTCAATTTGTGATTAAAATTTTGGAATGATGCAATAGAGTTATGTTGTTGGAAGTTAATAAAGGTCATCAAATGCCTTTTGGTGTGATGTGTGTTTTATTGAAGAGGATCCGGACAAGACTCACTAAACTCTATACATGTGGTTAAACTACAGAACAGAATTCCCAGAGAACTGAAACAAGCATCTAACACCATGGAATTCTTCAATAAACTGAAAGCTTACAAACAACACTTTACCATCTGAAGCTGTCCTTGTAATATACTATATAAACACTGCTGTATGGAATAAACTTCTTGGAGGTAAATAAGGATAAATCTGTACTTTAATAAATAAATTGCAGTTTTATCCTTATTTGGTTCAGAGAACTATTACTCAAAAAGTCTTGTGTGGGAATGTGAAGTCTAGTTTAAATTGCATTACAACTGTTACTAATTTCCATAATCATACATTATTACACACCTGATGACCTCTGACCTCCTATCAACAGAACTGTATATCACACTTAATTATATCTTAATTAATGCTAATTCTGAAACTGCCTCATTATACTTCTATAATTAATGTATCTCCTAATAACTCTGATAGGAAGCAATACTGTTTTTGATTAGTGTTCATAGTACTGAACTTAAAGATTGCTAGTGTCCTGTCATGGGGCTAGACTTAGAGAAGAAGGAGGAAGTGAGTGCTGCACTTTCTTCAGTTCCTCTGTCTCTCTCTCTTTCTCTTCTCCAAGTTTGAGAGAGTTGGTATATATGTGTGTATATATATATATATATATATATATATATATATATATATATATATATATATATATATGTGTGTGTGTGTGTGTGTGTGTGTGTTGTAGAGAGGTGCTGGGGTTTAAATTCACATCAAAGGTAGTGGTGCAGAGGGGCTTGCCCCTTGCTAAAAATACATTTTTTGTGTGTTTTGCAAACTTGAGAGTGTCATTGTTTTGTCGAGTGGCCTCACAAAGTTTTAGATGTTTTGAGGTTGAATACTCCTGAGATGATTAAATGATATGAGATTATTCATAGTAAACCTCCCTTCTGATAACAAGTGTACTATTATGTAACAAAAACTGTTCCTATTCCTGCCTGTTAATTAGTCCTAGGTTCCTGAAACTTGTCTAATTTTCTTCTAGTTAACTATATTTGAAATAAATCAATATGAGAGACCAAAATGCAAACATACATTATGACATAACACAGTTGCAGCTATTTATTGTAGCAGGAACTGTAAGCATACAATAAATATAATAAGAGATTAATTTGTTCTCCATTAGAATTTCTTGTACTATGCTGGGTATGTTTCATAAAAAAAAATGATCCTTGTCTTCTAATAGTGGCCCTGAATCCAAAAGACTTGGTATCAGGGCAAGTGACTTACTTTGGTGCAAGGCCTATCTATAAACAGGCTTACTGCAGAGAGCAGGTTCCAAAAGACCTGGTATCAGTGTTAAGTGGTCACTTACACTGAAAGCAAGACTTTTTGAATCTGCCCCTATTCTGCATGTGAAAACATGCAATTGTTTTATGACTTCCTACATTTGCTAAGATCTGAGGTCTATGTATTTTTGCAGGTAGATGCTAAATGCTACCAACTGCCATCAATTGTTGTTTTGGGGACTGGAAACTAGGAGTCAGATGACAAGAAATGATGTAATTCTGCAAGCTATCCCACCAGTAATATTTGAGATATTAATTTAAGAAGTCTCTGAGAGTGACACCCAGCATTCTTTATTCTGTTTTGGACCTATCAACAACTACAAGGTCCATTCACCACATCTGCCTTGCTCTGTAAGTAAGTTTCTAGGGAATAGTAACTATCTTAGATATAATCAGGAATATAGCAAAGCTTAATTTAGATATTTTTCTTTATTTATTTGAGACTGTCCTGCAATGTTGTTTTAAATATTTCCTCTGATTTTCAACTCTGATTACACTGTGATTATATGCTGAGTATTTTCCTGCTCTTTTATTATTTATTATTATTAAATATATTTAAATATTTCATTATGGCTGATCTTTGTAGAGATATTTAAGTTCTGAGAGTACTTACATATTTATTTGGTGATACTGTGGGCCACTCCTAATAGCCTTGCTCTTGGTCAAACTACCATTTTTTTATTAATAGCAATATTAGACAGTAAAACTGGACACCCTTTGTTAAGGGACTTAAAGTAGCTGATAAGGAGTTGGCTGGTGGCAGTGATAACTACCTTATAGTCTGGACAAAAGGGAGCATAGCTAGTAAACCTGTGCCAGCTTTTCCCAGGCGGGCGCGCGCACGTGTGTGTGTGTGTGTGTGTGTGTGTGTGTGTGTGTGTGTGTGTGTGTGTGTGTGTGTAAATCAAACTTCAAAGAGTGTGTGTCTCTGTCAGCTACTTGGGCAGGGACATGAAACACTGACTGGACAGAAAGGGTACTGGAGGTCTTGTCTTGGCCACTCAGCTGAAATCTCAGCTGTATAGCTGTGCCTGTGGGGAGTCTGATTGGAGATCTGGAGAAAGAGAGTGAAGCCAGCCCTGGACATACTGTGGTCTGTGTAGTTTAATTTCACAATAGTTTCTTTTTTTGTTAGCTTAGTTATTCAGGGAAAGCAATTTATTTTTTGTTAGCTTAGTTATTCAGGGAGAGCAGGCATGATGTCAGCAGAAGATTATGGCAAGCTGACAATAAGCCTTTTGGCTGAGATGTGCCAAGCCAAAGGACTGGTGCATGCCAACTTGACTAAAGTGGAAATGGTTGCAGCCTTAGTCACAGCTGCATCACAGACCAACAACCAGGAGGACAACCAGATTGGCCTTGGAGATGTACAACTCTTAGAAAATGTACAGTTCAACTTTGCCTTAGGAGAATTAAAAATCCATCTGGAGGTAAAGAGACTTGAACTGGAGGCCAAACATTTGGAACTAGAATCAGAAGAGAGACTGCGGCAGGAGAAACAAATGGAATTGGAATCACTAGAGAGACTGAGACATCTGGAAGCTGAAGAAAATGAGAGGCAGAGGCAACACAAAAAGGAGATGCTGACTCTTCACCAGGGTCATGGAGGTAATGGGGAAGGGAGTAACCGAACCTCAGAAGCAATAAAGTTCAGTAAAGTTCTTCTACAAATTACAAAGAGTGATAATTTTGATAGTTTTATTCATATGTTTGAAAGGGTATGTAAACAGTATAATGCTGACCAATGGCTCTGGGTATGGTTCCTGATCCCCTTACTCTATGGTAAAGCTGTGACTGCAGTTTCTAAATTGACTGATACTGATTGCTTAAATTATAATACTGTTAAAAATTGTTTAACACCTGAAGCTTATAGAAAAAAAGTTTCTTGAGCATTAACGCAAGGCAGATGAAAAGGCATGTAAATATATTGCTGAGTTAAGCACTTATTTTCATAGATGGGTGAGTGGATGTCAGGTCACCACTTTTGAAGGGCTGGCAGACCTTTTGGTGAAGGACAAGCCCTTAGCAATTTGCCTGAGGACATGAGAATTTGGTTGGCAGAAATGGAATGCAGCACAACAGATGAGATGGGGAAAGAGGGAGACCTATACCAAGTAAGCAGGGCATCAATGCACAAGAAAGGGATGCTCAGTGCTGCTCATGGGTCTAAGGGAACCCATGGTGGTCAGCCTAAGCCACCTGAACTGAGTCCAACAGTAACAGGGAAACTACTAGTTTAGGTACACAGCCAGGATCAAGGGTTAAATGTTTTAAATATTACCAGTGTGGCCATTGTAGCATATAAATGCCCACAGAGGCAAGGTGGAGAACAAAAGCTGGGGAAGCCAGGAAGTGGGAATGACAGAATGCCAGCAGTAAGTTGTCTGGAGACAACAAGGGTACCAAACTACCACAAGAGGTTATATCCTATCTTAGTAGATGGGAAACAGGCCACTGCTAAGAGAGACACAGCCTCTGACCTAACCATTGTGAAGCCTGCAATGGTTAAAGAGAAGCGCTACTTGCTTGGGCAGTCTACTCCATTCAGAGCTTTAGGAGGGACCCCATTCCAAATACCTTTGGCTAGGGTTTACTTTGACTGGGAGGGTGGAAAAGGAAGCAAGCAAGTAGGTGTGTTTGGGGATATCCCTGCAGATGTCATGATAGGGAATGATTTTGATAATGCAGTACCTTGTATGCATACAGTGATATGCAATCAGGCTTGGAGACAGGCATGTGGGTCTGGTAGTCTGGGGGGAGATGCAGACAGACCGTACACTTTAAGCCAGGACTGGTGAGGTGGTTACTTCAGGGAGAGAGCTACCCTGTAGCAGTGAGACTGAAGGTGAGCCACAGCTGCTTGTGGGTACTGATGTTCCCTTGGACAGAGTGACTGCAAGGGCTGAGGTGAGTGGTAGTACCCAGGCTGACAGTGAGACACCGCTGTCAGAGGATGCCAGACTTCCTGTGGAAGGGGAGCTGGGAAGGGTTACAAGGAGAGAGTTGAAACAGGCTCAGCTGTCAAGCCCTACATTACAGGGCATGAGGGAGGTACCCAGAGAGGTGCCTGATTATCAAGGAAAGGGGAATCTGTATACTGGGACAAAGGGTTACTGTATAGAGAGTGGACCACTGAGGGAGGGCTAGAGAGTTAGAGAATACAGCAGTTGGTAGTGCCCAGAGCCTACTGTCGGGCACTTCTAGCCATAGCCCATGATATTCTCTTTGCAGGTCATATGGGCATAAATCATCAAAGGAACGTATTATGCAGAACTTTTATTGGCCTGGGATTTCCAGGGATGTAACAGGGTACTGCAGGACCTGTGAGCAGTTCCAAAACATAGGCAAGGGAGGAGATAAGGTTAAAGCTCTTTTGATGCCTTTGCCAGTGATTGAGGAGCCATTTCAGAGGGTAGCTGTGGATATTGTTGGGCATCTGAGTACCTCAAGTTCCTCAGGGTTAAAAGTATATCCTATTGGTAGTAGATTATGCTACCATATGCCCTGAGGCAGTGCCTCTGTCTTCCACTGAGGCAGAAAAGGTGGTAAATGCTTTGTTACAGATTTTCAGCAGGGTAGGTTTCCTAAAAGAAATATTGACTGACAGAGGAACCAATTTCATGTCAGACCTTCTGGCTTATCTGTGAAGCACTGTGGGGTGAAGCACCCAAAGACCACCCTGAACCATCCCCAGACTAATGGTCTCATTGAGATGTTGAACTCTACACTAAAGACCATTCTACAGTCATTTACAGACCAGTTTAAGAGGGAGTAGGACAATTATTTGCCCCATCTGTTGCTTGCTTACAGATAGGTGCCCCAGGAATCCCCAGGTGTTTCCCCCTTTGAGTTACTGTATGGGCATAGGCTGAGGGGACCTCTAGATTTGATTTGGGATGAGTGGGAGAGTGAGTGTGAATCCCAGAAGGAGTCTGTTATGGCATTTGTCCTAAACCTCAGGACACTGCTCAGGGAACTCATGGGCTTGGCCTGGAAGAATTTGGCAGAAGCCCAACAGCAGATATAGGTCTGGTATGACAGGAGTGCTCGAGCTAGGGAGTATTCTGTGGGGCAGCATGTAATGATTCTCATTCCTGTCAGACACAACAAGCTGCAGGCATCTTGGGAGGGACCCTTCAAAGTGGTAAGAAAGGTCAGTGATGTTAACAACATGGTAGAACTGCTAAGCAGGAGGCAGAGGGTACAAATTGTACTATGTTAACATGATGAGACCTTACCATGATAGGGAGTCCTGGTGCTAAGTATTTGCAGTAGAAGGCAGAAGAAGTCTGAGGGAGATCTATGGCTACTCGCCCCATAAGTCTGACTAGTCTGGTCTGTAAAGCTATGGAGCGTATTATCATGGAACTCATAAACAAAGACATTGGGAGCCTCCAGACACTGGACCCTACCAAATTCAGCTTTGTTAAGGGCAGATCTTGCCTCTTAAACCTAGTTGATTTCTTTGAAACAGTTACCAAAGCCATAGATGAGGGCAAGGTAGTCCACACAGCCTACCTGGACCTCGCAAAAGCCTTCGACACAATACCCCACTCGGGCATCATAAATAAGCTTACCAGCTTAAATATCAACCCCTATATCACAAGATGGGTTGCAAACTGGCTCAGAGATCGAACCCACATGGTCAGAATCGCAGGTGCCATGTCCGAATCCAAACCAGTTACAAGTGGTGTCCCACAGGGCTCAGTTCTGGGACCTCTCTTGTTCGGTATATACTTCTTTGAGGTTCAGGCTAACATGGGGGGATTATGGCTGACAAAGTTCGCAGATGACTGCAAACTGGGGGCCATAATCAAATCTCCAGCTGACACAAGCATCCTCCAAAAGGGTCTCACAGAGATGGATGCTTGGTGCCAGAATCATGGCCTCAAGCTAAATGCTAAAAAGGGCATAGTCATCCCCTTTGGGAAAAACAAGGTGCCCACAAATTACCACATAGGTGGTAATCCATTAAGTACGGAAGAAGTAATTAGAGATTTGGGGACCAACGTAGATAGTAATCTCTCCTTTGATAATCACTTTGCCAAAGTGGTTAGAAAGACCTTCTATATAGCCCACCTTATCACGAAAGGGTTCACATCTAGATCAAGAGAGGTCATTGTGCCCCTCTATTCATCACTCATCAGGCCCATAATTGAATACAATGCCCCTTTTGGGATGTACCTTACCCGACACCTGCAGCAACTGGAGAGACCCCAGATGTACCTCACCAAGAGGATCATGGGCTACAAACAGATGTCCTATGCAGCTTGACTAAAGAAACTCCAGCTCTACTCAGTTGCTTACTTCCTACTCAGAGGTGATCTCTGCCTGATGTACAAAGCCATGTCAAACCCAGAATTAATGGACATGCACCACCTCAAAAAATCCAAGTCCCTTAGAGCTACATGCTCTAGGGACCTAAACCTCAGCACAAAAATAAATAGGACATGCTGGAGGGACAGATTCATTTCCCAGAGGCTCCCCTCACTCTGGAATAGAATCCCAATTCATGTTAGACATAGCCCCTCGCTGACTCTCTTCAAGCAAAATTTGGACGCGTGGATGGGAAATCGCAAATTCACCCCTGAGATCTCTCCTGTGTCCCTGCTAGACAGAGGTACAGTAAACTAATCTTAAAAGGGTACCTTCTGTGACCTACTTTACAGAGGCACAGTAGGCTAATCTAATAGGCAGGCGGAAGCCAAATACACTCTGGCTAGGCTTATAAATGCCCTAGGGCATATAGCCTAGTATCTACCTATGAACCTATAAGGAGCCAGGTAGCAAAATCCCAAATTACAATATTGGGAGCCTAGGACTCCAGGCATATCATATGCCAGTGCAGCACTGTACTGGGGCCAGCAATGCAAAGGCAGTTGGTATCTCAAGACAGGGTATGGGGTAGTGTTTTCCCAGATAGGCTCATCCATCTCAAGCAACATTTCTCAAGGGCCACTTGAAGAAGTAGCTTGAGTCTTCGAGGGGGGAAGTGTCACAAAAGAAAATACTGGTCAGCACAGCTAGCTGTAATTTTGCAAATAATTATATGTCATTTGTGAATATCAACATGATTCATATAAGATGCTTGTGTTACAAATGTGTTAGAACTGTAAGTCATGTGTATATCAAACTGGTCTGTACAGTCATGTGTGTTGAAAAGATATTTTATAAAGTGCTTGTGCTTAAAATATAACCACAGCATGCCCTACTGGAATAGAACAGAAATGTGCATGCACTATCATAACTGTTTAAATGTACATATTTTATCAGTGGAAACTGAAATACAGGAGGTTAACTTCAGGCCAGCAAAAATTCAGAAAAATAGCTGAATGTAAATTACTTTATGGCAGCAAGGAGACACAATGTCTGTGCTGAGAAGGTTTCTGCATTGTCTTTCAAGTGAAATTACTAGTTTTAAAATGAAAGCATGCAATTTTTTTATGACTTCCTACATTTGCTAAGATCTGAGGTCTATGTATTTTCACAGGTAGATGCTAAATGCTACCAGCTGCCATCAATGATTGTTTTGGGACTGTGAACTAGGAGCCAGATGACAAGTAATGATGTCATTCTGCAAGCTATCCCACCAGTAATATTTGAGATATTAATTTAAGAAGTCACTGAGAGTGAGACTTAGCATTCTTTATTCTGTTTTGGACCTATCAACAACTGCAAGATCCATTTGCCACATCTGTCTTGCTCTGTAAGTAAGTTTCTAGGGAACAGTAACTCCCTTAGATATAGTCAGGAATATAGCAAAGCTTAGTTTAGATATTTTTTCTTTACTTATTTGGAACTTTCCTGCAATGTTTTTAAGTATTTTCTCTGATTTTGAACTCTGATGACACTGTGATTATATACTGAGTTATTTCTTGTTCTTTTATTATTTATTATTAAATATATTTAAACCTTCCATTGTAGTTGATCTTTGTAGAGATATTTAAGTTCTGATAGTATTTGCATATTTATTTGGTGATACTGTGGGCCACTCCTAATAGCATTGCTCTTGGTCAAACTACCATTTGTATTAATAGCAACATTGCACAGTAAGATTGGACTCCCTTTGTTAAGGGCCTTAAAATAGCTGATAAGGAGTTGGCTGGTAGCAGTAATAACTACCTTATAGTCTGGACAAAAAGGGCATATCTAATAAACCTCTGCCAGCCTTTTCCAGGTGCGTGTGTGTGTGTGTGTGTGTGTGTGTGTGTGTGTGTGTGTGTGTGTGTGTGTGTGTGTCTGTGTGTGTGTGTGTGTGTGCATGTGTGAGCGCATGTGTGTGTGTGTGTGTGTGTGTGTGTGTGTGTGTGTGTGTGTGTGTGTGTGTGTGTGTGTGGGTGCGCATGCGCGTGTGTATAAATCAAACCTCAAACAGTGTGTGTGTGTCAGCTACTTGGGCAGGGACATGAAGCACTAGTTGGACATAGAGGGTGCTGGAGGTCTTGGCTTGGCCACTCAGCTGAGATCTCAACTCTATTGGAGATCTGGAAAAAGAGAGAGAAGCCAGCCCCTGACTGACTGTAGTCTGTGTGTGTGCTCTTAAGGGAAATTGCACTTGATGCAGAAAGCTGCATCTGGAAATACTGTGTGTGTACTTTGTCATTCTCTCAGTGTATGTGCCCCACTCTTGCCAGGGGTGAGGATTGAAGCTCCTTGATTACTGGTCCAGTGGTGTGGCATCACAGGAAGGAAAAGAGAAAAAGACAGTAACTGCAGAGTTTAAAACAGAGAAAGACATGATAAGAGAAAAAAACGTATAACGAAAAGTTTATATGACAATGAGACCGTTCTATAAAAACTGGGCACATTGTTTTAGAAAATGGTATAGCAAAAGAAGAAAGAGAGAAGGATAAAAGAAAGTAATAAAGAATCAGTGCCAGGATTGGGTGGTATAAGATAGGAGTATTATAAGGAAATGAATAAGGATGAAAGAGATTTGCTTAACAAATATTAAATAAATGAATGAAGGAAAGTATGATGGAAGAAAACGTGTGGTTGAGTGATATTTAGATGAAAAAAAATATATAAAAAATGGAGGCATGTAACACTAGGGAATACCGTTTAAAATATTTATGAAAATACTACAAAAAAGGTGGAGAAAGTATAAATAGTAGGAGAAGTGATCTATGGTATAAAAGGAAGAAATATGAAAGAAGTATTAATTATAGTGAAGAGAGTAGTAAAGATGTTACCGAAAGAAAATAAAGAAAAAAGACTGATAGGATGTGAGGTAGATAAAGCTTTTGATGAAGTCAGTCATGAAGTAATGTTTCAGGTTTTAGAGACATATGGCATGGGAAAAAATAGACAAGTCAGTGTATTTCTTTATGCCAGTCCTAAGCCCAGATAAATGAGGAGCTTAACATCAGGAAGGGCAGCCCGTGTAATATTTTTGCCAGATCAAATATGCGGACAACAATACAGACTTCCATGCAGGATCGGTTGAGGCCTGGGTTAACAATGACTGCCTCCAGTACTCTTAGCCAACAGGGTGCTGGTGGAAATTGGGCTACTGTTAGCCAAAGGAGAAGGAGAAGAAGAGGAGGAAGGCATGCCCAGAGGCAGGAGGACAGGAGGACAGGAGGAAGGTTAGGAGTGTGGAAGTAAAGGTAGGAACTTTGAATGTTGCAGTATGACTGGTAAAGGGAGAGAGTTAGCTGAGATGATGGAGAGAAGGAAGGTTGCCATATTGTGTGTGCCAGAAACCAGATGGAAGGGGGGTAAGGCCAGGTATATTGGAGGCTTGCTAGAATTGTTCTGCCATGGTGTGGATGGGAGGAGAAATGGGGTACGGGTTATGCTGAAGGAACAGTATGTCAAGATAGAGTGATGTTTATGAAGCTGGAAATTGATGTTGTGATGATGAATGTTGCTAGTGTATATGCTCCTCAAGTTGGGTGTGCAATGGATGAGAAAGAAAAATTTTGGAGCAAATTGGATGAAGTGGTGAAGAGTGTACCCAAGGGTGAGCGAGTGCTGATTGGAGCGGATTTCAATGGTCAAGCTGGTGAAGAGAACAGATGGGATGAAGAGGTGATGGGTAGGTATGGTGTTAAGAAGAGGAATTCATAAGGTCAGGTGGTAGTAGATTTTGTGAAAATGATGGACATACCTGTGGTGAATATGTATTTTAAGAAGAGGGAGGAGCATAAGGTGACATACAAGAGTGGAAGAAGATGCACACAGGCGAAATATATCCTATACAGAAGGGCCAGTCTGAAGGAGATTGGAGACTGCAAAGTGGCGAAAGGAGAAAGCATAGTTAGGCAGCATAGGATGGTGGTCTGTATGATGACACTGGCGATCAAGAAGAAGAGGAGGAGAATGAGGGCAATGCCGAGGATCAAATGGTGGAAGTTGGAAAAGTATAACTGTAAGGTGGAGTTCAGGGAAGAGTTAATACAGGCATTGGGTGGCCATGAAGCATTATCAGATCGCTAGGCAGCCACAGCAGAGGTGGTAAGGGAGACAACTAGAAAGGTGCTTGGTGTGATACCTGGACACAGGAAGGAGGACAAGGAGACCTGGTGGTGGAACGAGGAAGTACAGGAGAGTATACAGAGAAAGAGGTTAGCGAAGAAGTGGGATTGTGAGAGCGATGAAGAAAGAAGACAGGAGTACAAGGAGATGAGGTGTATGGTGAAGAAAGAGGTGGTGAAGGCTAAATATAAGGCATATGGCAAGTTGTATGAAAGGCTGGACACTAAGGAGGGAGAAAAGGACCTGTACCGATTGGCTAGACAGAAGGACCAAGCTGGGAAAGATGTGCAGCAGGTTAGGGTAATAAAGGAAAATGAGGGAAACATACAAGCGAGGAGAATGTGTTGAGCAGATGGAAAGAGTTAAGGGGTTAATGAATGAATAGAATTAGAGAGAGAGAGAAGGTTGGATGATGCAAGGATAGTGAATCAGGAAGTGCAATGCATTAGCATGGAGGAAGTAAGGACAGCTATGAAGATGATGAAGAATAGAAAGAATAGAAAGGCTGTTGTTCCCGATGACATACCAGTGGAAGCATGAAGGTGTTTAGGAGAGATGTCAGTGGGGTTTTTAACCAGATTATTTAACAAAATCTTGGAAAGTGAGAGGATGCTTGAGGAGTGGAGAGGAAGTGTATTGGTACCGATTTTTAAGAATAAGGGTGATGTGCCAAGCTGTAGTAACTACAGAGGGATAAATTTGATCAATCACAGCATGAAGTTATAGGACAGAGTAGTGAAAGCTAGGTTAAGAAAGGAGGTGATGATTAGTGATCAGCAGTATGGTTTCATACCAGGAAAGAGCACTACAGATGTGATGTTTTCTCTGAGGGTATTGATGGAGAAGTACAGAGAAGGTCAGAAGGAGTTGCATTGTGTCTTTGTGGACTTACAGAAAGCATATGACAGGGTGCCTAAAGAGGAGCTGTGGTATTGTATGAGGAAGTCAGGAGTGGCAGAGAAGTATGTAAGAGTGGTACAGGATATGTACAAGGGCAGTGTGACAGTGGTGAGGTCTGTGGTAGGAGTGACAGATGCATTCAAGGTGGAGGTGGAATTATATCAAGTATCAGCTATTAGTCCTTTCTTATTTGCAATAGTGATGGACAGGTTAACAGACGAGATCAGACAGGAGTCCCCATGAACTACGATGTTTGTGGATGACATTGTGATTTGTAGTGAGAGTAGGGAACAGGTGGAGGAGACCCTGGAGAGGTGGAGATATGTTCTAGAGAGGAGAGGAATGAAGGTCAGCAGGACTAAGACAGAATATATGTGTGTGAATGAGAGGGAGGATAGAGGAATGGTGAGGATGCAGGGAGTAGAGTTGGCAAAGGTGGATGAGTTTAAATACTTGGGATCAACAGTTCAGAGTAATGATGAGCATGGAAGAGAGGTGAAGAAGAGAGTGTAGGCAAGGTGGGTGAAGAAGAATGTCACAAGTGATTTGTAACAGATGGGTACCAATAAATGTGAAAGGGAAGGTCTACAAGATGGTAGGGAGACCAGTTATGTTATATGGGTTGGATACAGTGACACTGATGAAAAAACAGGAGTTAGAGATGGAGGTGGCAGAGTTAAAGATGTTAAGATTTACATTAGGTGTGACGAGGATGGACAGTATTAGAAATGACTATATTAGAGGGTCAACTCTGGTTGGACAGTTTGGAGACCAACCCAGAGAGGCAAGATGGTGTTAGTTTGGTCATGTGCTGAGAAGAAATGCTGGGTATATTGGGAAAAGGATGCTAAGGATAGAGCTGCCAGGTAAGAGGAAAAGAGGAAGGCATACGATAAGGTATATGGATGTGGTGAGAGAGGACATGCAGGTGGTTAGTGTGACAGAGCAAGATGCAGAGGACAGGAAGAAATGGAAACAGATGATCCACTGTGGCAATACCTAACAGGAGCAGCCAAAAGAAGAAGAAATAAATGTTATGAAAATACATGGATACAAATTATAATAAATGGATGGTTAGGAAAAATAAGTATGAAGAGTGGAATAAAACAAAGATGCCCAATGAGCATATGCAGATTTGTATTTGTAACAAATGATAAAATATAGGCATGAATGTATGAAATGAGAAAGCAAGATGGGAGATGGATAGAAAAGTTATTTTATTTATTTATTTATTTATTTACATTTGTTTATCGGGTAGTGTCCGACTGGGTTAGTGGCCCATTTTCAGTGGAGACCCAGGGAGAAAAACTCCAAAAATAAGACATATAAAAAATAACAATAAAGAATTTACAATAGTAAGATCTGAATAATACCATACATAATTATGTGTTAAAAGTCAAACTAGATAAATTATTACATAATAGGAGCAATTTAGAAATGTAAGCCACAGATTCTTGATAACTGAGTAAAATTCGAAGCTGTCAGAGAGCATGCCACATGAAAATACATGTACAGATAGTGAATAGAGAGTGAACAGAGAATACTGGAAATACTGAAAGTGTTTAAAATCTAATAAAGAGGAAACAGTCAATTATAATTATCAAAAAATTACTGCAGCTGTAAAAGGTGGATGAGCCTAGGTGGAAAAATAGAAGGATAGAGGAATTATCCCGGATGACTACAGGGGCAGATCCAGTTGCTTTTAAGATATTCTTTTATTTTAGTTTTAAAAAAAAGAATGGCAGGGGTTACTTTGTATGTTTAGGGTAAGAGCATTCCAGGACTTAGCTATTATGTTCAAGTAGAGGGAGTCACTATGGTAGTTATGAGATTGTGTGATTTTGAGCAGTGTCTTAATGGATGACCTAAGGGACCTGCTCTTGACCTGTAGTTGGACCAAGGTTGAAATTGTGGGTCAGCTATTGGGGTTGTGTATGATTTTGTGGGTAAGGGTAAGTTGGTTTAATGTTAACAGGTTGGGAAGTTATAGCCAGTTAAGTTGTTGAACAGCAGAACAATGATGGGCTCTATGGGGATGATTGGCGGCGAACTTTGCAATTTTGTTATAGCAGGATTCTAGGTTATGAAGCTCAGTCTTGCATAAATTGGTGAAGATGTGTGAGCAGTAGAACAGAGTAGATAGAAGCTGAGATCTAGCTGTGGCTAGCCAGGCTTAGTGTGTTAGGAAGATTTGGCCTTGTAGAGAGCACCAAGTTTAGCATGGACCTTTTTGATAGTTAGGGAAGTATGGATATCAAATTTAAGTGAATCATCTATTGCAATACCTAGGAGCTTGGCCTGATTTGTAAGCTCGATTTTAGTACCACTGGCAGATTGAATAGAGAGGGGTAGGGAGCAGAGCTTGGTAGTTTTGTTAGCAAAAATCATTAACTTAGTCTTATTTGGGTTAAGAATGAGTTGGTGGTTTGATAGGAAAGTTTCAGTTTCCAGGAATATGTTTTGCATCTTTTCTTGTAGTTCTTGTGGGGAAGGGGCAGAGCAGATAAGAGAGTTATTATCTATGTATTGTATGACTGAGGCAACTTGGGTTGCTGAATTGAGGTTATTAGTGAATATGATAAATAGCAGGGGATCAAGTATTGAACCTTGGGGTACCCCGATAGATACTGGCAGTAGAGGGGAGAGATTGTTCTCCCATTTAGTAGCCTGTTGATGGTTTGATAGGTAACTGTGAAACCAAGTCATTGATGCAGAACTGAGATTGTACTTAGCAAATTTGTTAAGTAATAGTTGGTGGGGAATGATGTCAAAAGCTTTTAACATGTCCAGGAAAATTGCAGTGCTAAGTTGTCCATTCATAAGGTGATGAATAGTGTTGGTGAAGGAACATAAGGCTGTGTTAGTGCTATACTGGGGTCTAAAGCCATGCTGCATATTGGGTAGAGGGTTATTAGTGGTAAGGTGGTTGAGGAGTTGTAGCTGAATCCATTTGCCTAGCATTTTGGCTAAGGGTAAAAGGATAGCAATGGGGCAGTAGTTAGAGGTTTCTCTAGAGGGGCCACCCTTGTGGAGGGGGATGATGTGAGCAACTTTCCAGAGGTCAGACACATACTGTTCAGAGACAGAATGATTGATTAGTATAGAGATAGGACAGGTGATGGATGGAACTGCTATTTTTAGGAATTTGTTTGCTACTTGGTCAGCAACAAGGCAGCAGGTTTAGTTTGCTTAGGAGCTTTTTAATGTAAGAAGTTTGAACAGGTTTAAAAGAGAAGGGGTTTGTAGTGGCAGGGGATGGGAGTGCAAAAGGTAGTTGGTAGCTATCAAGTAGGCAGTGATAGAATTAATAAAGTTTGAGTTAAACTATAAGGCTAAGGGTTCAAAGGTATTGGATGTGGTAGGAGTTGGGCACGGGGGTTTCTAGTGTTGAGGAGGTAGTTAACTGTTTGCCAGAATTTTTGTGGCTTGTGTAAGGAATGTTTGTTGAGAGATTCGCAAGTTGCATTTTTTTCATTGTTAATTTTTTTTGTTTGGTTTCTTAATTGCTGATAAATGGTGAGGTTTGTTTTGTTTTTGGTGGATTGGTATAGGGCTCTGGCTCTGTCCCTTTGTTTAATCAGTAGTTTAGGGCCATGGGAAAACCATGGCAGCTGTTTGGATTTGGTGCATATTTTTTCTGATGGGGGTAGACTATTTAGTATTTCAAGAAATTCGTTGTTAAAAGAATTCTACCACTAGGTCCAGGTTTCGGTTATTTAATGGTAACCAATCACAATGTTCTAGTAATAGATTAAATAGGACCTGGAAGAAATGTTTCTTACTGCAGATGTATTTGAACAGATAAGACTGAGTTTGAATTATTTTCCTAAGCAGAAATGTAGGGGCATGGTCACTAAGGTTGATAGGAAGGCAGCTGGCTTGCTAACCCAAGTTTGGTTTGTTAGTTAATATCCAGTCAAATAGTGACTCTTTTTTTTTTTTTTTTGAGTGTTTATCAGTGCATGTGGGACACTATAACTTGAGAGAAATTGTACAGATGGATAAAGTTGGTAGGACAGTTAGAGGAGCAGGAGAGCCAGTCAAGATTAAAGGTCACCTAAGTGTATCGTTTCTTCATTGAAAGAATGGGCAGACCAAGAGAGTTTTTTTATTGTAAAAAGAATAAAACATGGGGCAAGTTTAAAAATGTATATAGTTAGGAAGGATTTTAATCTATAAATATGAATATGATATATTATGCTGAATACATGATAAATAAATAAATATGATATTAATAAATGGGATACACTATTTTTGTGGAAATAAGGGCTACGTGGAAAAGAAGATGAGAGGATTTGTTATGCAACAAGAAAAAAGAAGAGAATTATGTATTATGTGAAATAAGGAGATGGTTGTGGAAGAAATGGTGAGGGGTAGAGGGTAAATATAAAAGAAAACAGAATGAAAGAAACATAAGTATTTAATTTCTTCTGTAATGATAACTTCTAAATAATTTAAATATAATGTAAAAAAATGAGAGTGCAAATAATTCATTTGTTTATTATGATATAAAATGAATGAAAAAAGTGCTGTGTGATTTTTCACATTCATCTGAGCTCAGATGATCAACTGTAATGTTCAGAGTGTGGCAAATTTAAGAAACTGGAGCAGAAAACAGGAAAAGTAGTAAGCTATGGTTTACATTCATTGCAGTCTTCTTGATTTGATCAAGAGTATAGTCTGAATAAAAACTGAGTAAAGTCTTTATAGCATATAGACCTTTCACCTATTAGTCAGTCCTGAATATTATACTGGTTAGTTTAGCAGACAGCTGAAGATAAGTGAAAGAAAAACAAGATGTATTCAAGTATCTTACTTTTCTATCTTTCTAATTGTGCTGTTTAGCTGGGAAAGTAGTACTAACAATGTGCCTTCCAATAAGAGTCCCCATTAACCAAGAGAAGTGCAGGTCTCATCAATGAGGACAGAAACTTCATGAATGACATTTAAGACAGCTTAATGATGGCACCCCCCCCTTCCCATCAACATTTTTCTTCACTGAAAGTGTTATGTCCTGAACTGTCTGTATCACTGTTTGTAATACTGATGTTCAAAGGAACTCACAGGAGGTCAGTAGAACCAGAATTTAGAGTCCAGTAGGTTGGTAAGACTTGGTTCAGCTTTGCTGTTATACTGACATCTATATAAGACAGCCTTTAAACAGAACATTTGCTGAGCCTTCAGATAAATGTATACTCACTTTGCAAATTCCTCTGTTCAGTCTCTCATGAGAATCTCTCCTCTGTCCCCACCATATGTACCCCATGACATCCCTACCACCTTTCCCCTACCTTGTATCTCTAAAGAGCAGGTCAAAAATGTCCTCTTTAAGGCCAAAAACCCAGCATCTGTGGGACATGATAACATTCCAAGCTGCATCCAACATGAATTAGCAATGCCACTGGGGAGTCTTTTCAGTCATAGCCTAAGCACCGGCTTCATCTCAGCTGAATGGAAAACAGCCGCCATTATTCCCTTGCACAAAGGTGGTGCTTCCACTGACCCTGGGAACTATAGACCTATTAGCCTGGCTAGCCTTATCTGCAAGGCCATGGAGCGAATCATCATGGACCTTATCAACAAAGATATAAGTAATCTCCAAACACTTGACCCTACTCAGTCTGGATTTGTTAAAGGGAGCTCACGCCTGTTAAACCTGATGGACTTCATTGAGACAGTCACCAAGGTCCTGGACAAGAGGAAATCTGTGCATGCAGCATACTTCGACTTATCCAAGGCATTTGACACTGTCCCCCACTCATGCATCATTGACAAACTCACCCAACTAGGCATCAACCCTTATATCATTAGATGGGTCATTAACTGGCTCACCGATATAACTCACATAGTCAAATAGGGGAATCTACCTTCAACAGCAGACCTGTAACCAGTGGTGTTCCACAGGGGTCAGTTCTGGGACCTCTGCTCTTTGGAATCTATTTCTCCAAAGTACAAGCAAAAACTAAAGGTCTGTGGCTGACAAAGTTTGCAGAAGGCTGCAAACTGGGAGTGGTCATAGAATCTCCCAAATGATGTCAACATTCTGCAAGAGGGTCTTACACAAACAAATGATTGGAGCCAAAGTCATGGCCTTAATCATAATGTAAAAAATGTATTATTATTACTTTCTGTAAAAGAGATGTTCCTGCTGACTACCACATCAATAGCAACACCTTTAGTATGCACTCAGTGGTGACAGACCTGGGCACACAGGTTGACAGCAACCTTACCTTTGGCCACCATGTCTCCACAGTGGCAAAAATGGCATTCTATATTGCTCATCTCATAAGTAAGGGCATTGCCTCCAGAAAAAAAGAAGTTATAACCTCCCTGTACTCCTCCCTCATCAGGCCAATAATTGAGTACAATGCCCCTTTTGGTATGTACCTTTCTAAGCACCTGCAGCAATTGGAGAAACCACAAAGGTTCCTCACAAGGAATATTCAAGAAATTCAAGGTCTTCACCATCTGTCCTATAGGGATCATCTGAATTCACTGTCACTTTATTCTGTTTCATACAGACTACTCATAGGTGGTCTCTGCCTTGCATATAAGGCAATCTCTGACCCTGCATTTTTCGAAATGCTTCATATCCGAAAGTCAAATGGTACACGTTACTCACTCTAAAGGCCTTATCCTGGTATGTGACATTAATAAAACCTGCTAGAGGGGCAGATTTGTCTCCCAGAGGTTACCACACATTTGGAACAGACTCCCACTTCATGTCAAACAGAGCACCTCATTGGCCCTCTTCAAACACAATCTGGATGATTGGATGGATGACCATAAATTCTCCCCGGGCCTCCGCTGAAAAAGGGCTCTTCAGCTCAGTCGGACAATCCCGGTCAACAAATGTAAAATAAATAAATAAATAAATAAATAATTATGAATCCAACCTGCACTGCTGTACTTTTTTGGCTCATTATCAGAAATCTTCCTTGACTTTCTTCAGAGCAACTTTCTGAGCAATCATTGGTCTTTCTACTACTGTAAGATGTTGGTGTTTTGGTTAGTGGATACAGAATTTTAAAACTGCTGTTCGTAGTCTCTCTACAGTCATAACTAGAATAGAAGTATTGTGAATAAAAGGTGTAAAAGAATCTGCCATTAGTACTTCTAATGCTGGCATTTCTGTCAGTATCCTGGGGCTTGGCTTTCCATATGGATATTTCTGTGGAGCTTTGCATTATGCAAATTATTTGCTGAAACCATTTTTGTTGGTGAACCCTTGAATTTGATTTATTTATATCTGTTTACCAGTTTACTATCAGAATGTAGAAGTGCAGTTAGGTGAACACGGGAATGCCAAATGTGTGTTGTCTGATTCCCGTCTTACCGAACTGCAATTTTATGAATGTCCTTTAGTGAATGCTACTGTGCATTCGTTCATATGAGGTCGACATTACAAATAGAAATTGTGGTAGAGTGCGGATCAGGAAATTTACCCTTTTCCTCACTGTAGTCCAATCGGGGATTTGGAATATATGATTTGCAGGGGGTGGAGGGTGGGGGACACCCCCCCCCCACATAGGGGGTTCAGACGGCTTGCCCCCAAGCACAAACATGAATTAAAGTGATGTGCAGTACTGAACTGTATATGTTTATAGTACCGGGAAGCAGGCAGGTAAGTGTCAGCAGGTAAATGTTCAGAAATGTCAAAGCAGTTAGTTCAATCATTTCAAACTGATGTGCCTTCAACATGTTTACCTAATTAGTATTCAAGAATTCAGAATCTTTTTTGGTGTCTGTGTACAAAATGTGTTTTGACTTTCAAGATTTTGATAGTAAACTGTATTTACCATAAATGCCTGAGGAAAGCTATGTGGTTACATATACAAAGTTATTAAGACAAAGGGCAAAACATCTGTTAAAGCAAAAGCATTTATAAGGTTATAACAGAGACATATCAAGAAGTCAACTATGAATTCATTGCGCTGTGTAGTATATGTATGTTAAAGGGAATGTTTTATAAAATTTGTACAGTTTTGGAGGCAGCATTCTAGTAGACATGCATTAAAAGTAAATATTTTGTCCAAAATTAATACAAAGACAGTTTTGGTGGACACTGAAATAAATGTTTATATACAGGCAGTATTTGGGATACTTAAGGACTGAAGTAGTGAGGGTGTAATGATTACTGGTTACTCAGGTTGGGCTGATACAAGTGTGAATGGAGGAAGTAAAAGAGAGAGCAAGATTGCTGTCTAGTATAAAGGAGGACCTTGGTCACTCACAGAGAAGTTAATGTAAGACAAGATAAGAGATGAAGTTCTGTGAGTGATGAATGAATGAGGAATATATAGCAGAAGATATGCAGGGGGAGGTATGTGGTGGCCAGAGACATATGTGTTTGGAATAATAAGTAGGCAAGCACACTGAGAAGGTCAGTGATATATTAGAGGAGGACTCTGATAATGGTTAGTCTAGAAGAAGTGAGTCTGTACAGGTATAACAGGAACTAATACTTAAATATGCACAGAAGGTAATGAACATCAAATAGCACTATGCTTGCCAGGAGCAAAAATAGAGGACGTGAGGCAGGCCTTAGAACACCTTGATGCAATCAAGTATGGCTCTGTTATTATTTATGTCAGTGCAAATGGTCTTGTCCGCAAGGACTCTCTGACTGTTAGAAAGGGACATAAGAGTTCTCGTAGATAGCATAGCTTGTACAGGTGTCAGGGCATTTTTTTCACAAATCGCATATAGAAAGGAGAGTTAGGTCACTGGGAATGAAACATTTTTTGTGTAAGTACCTACATGAAAAAATTAGAAATGTATACAACATCCAAGCGTAATTTACAGCACACAGTTGTATAGACAGGATGGCGTGCACTTGGCAAGATCAGGGAAAAGGAGTTTTGCAGCAGATAGTTTGCAAAGTTTGACAAACACAAGGCAAGATTTAAGCCAAGTTGAAAATTTAACATTTCATGGATAACAATATTTGATGAATCTCTGATGGTTTTTAATGCCAGAAGCATTAGTAATATTTTTTTTTTGTCATTGTTGCTGGAAAATTTGCTACATTCCTACAAGATTAATGGTGTTATTGTTTGTGAAACATGATTAAAAATGACTGAAAACCAGTTCTGCCAGCATAAAAATGTTTTTACTGTAATAGATATGCTTACAAAAAAATCAGGAGGTGTTATGAAAGGAATTAAAGATTGTTATGAGACCTGTTATTATTACATGTTCAGTGATAACAATATTGTAGATTGTGTAATTGTGACAATAAAGACAACCCTGGAAGGTATAACAATTGTTGGAGTGTATAGACCACCAAAGTCAAGTGCTGATGACCTAGAGAAATTCATACATTTCTTGCATGAAACACAAGAGGGAGGAATAGTAGTGGCTGGAGACTTAAATTTATCAGAATCAGACTGGAATAATATTGATTCCAACAGGATTACTAAGGAAATTATTTACAATGTATGTTCTGGAATAACAATTGCTTCAGATTATAAAACAGTAAACCAGGGATTAGAACATACTAGATATTGCATGTGTTTATCTATTTATTTATTTACATTTGTTGACCGGGAGAGTTTGACTGGATTAATGTCCATTTTCAGCGGAGTTCCTAAAGAAATTACCATTACTTCATGCCATGTTTTACCACCATTGATGCACAGTGATCATGGTGTTATAAAGGTTAATTTATTGCTAGATAATTCTGCCAAACTGAAATTCAAACCAAGGCACAGAAGATTAATAACAAATTATATAGAACCAAAGCAGTCACTATGTAAAACTAATTGGAGTGATTTGTTCAGTGGAAAAACTGCCCAAGGAATGTGGACAGTTTTAAAAGAGAAATTGTTTGAATGCAAAAATAAAATGTTTAACATCAGTATATAGGCACACAGTTTCAGGAGGATCTATTTCAATAAGAGCACGATACTTGATTAAGGTGAGAGACAAAAAAAATGGAAAAGAGTTTGAACTGCGACTTTGAAAACTGAAATAAACAAGTTGGACAGACAAATTAAACATAGTGTGAGATAAGATCAAGTAGAACATTTATGAAAGGATATTGAGCACAATAGGAAACCATTTTAGAGATACACAAGACATACAAATTGATAAACTGTCTGTAGATTCTAAAATTTCTTCTCAGACAGAACAGGTGACCATATTGAAAAAGAAATATGCAAACTGGATCCAAGCAAAATATGGGGAGGAGATGGAATTAGTAACAATGTCCTGAGACCACTTCAGCATGAACTTGCAGTACCATTATATCTGTTATTTAGCAGGATGTACAAATATGGGGAGATTCCTCAAGATTGGAGGCATGGTTTTGTTAAACCTATCTTTAAGGAAAGGGGAGTAGGACAAACCCAGATTCATACAGACCTATAGGTTTACTTTCATGTTGTGGAAAAATAATGGAAAAAGTTATATTAGATGAATATTGCCAAAACTGGAAAAGTTGGGACTTGAAACCATATATCAGCATGGATATGTTGAAAATAGATCTATTACCACCTGAGACATAATGTCTTTAAACAAAATAACAGTTATGAATGAAAAATTGTGTTGTGATGTAATTTATATAGATTTAACTTCAGGTTTTGACAGGGTCATACACAAAACAATGATCAATAAATTAGAACAACTAGGTATCAATGTACTCTTGATAAGATGGATAGCTGCATGGCTTACAAATAGGACACGGCAAGTATCATACAGCAGTTGGACAGGTGAAATCCTTGTTTACAGTCAGGGTATCCCACACAGCTCTGTCCTAGTCCCATACTACTTTAGATTGCATCTTTCAGGTGTTCTACAGTCTGTATGTGGGTGACGTAAAAATGAGTAAACTGATTACATTTGTTACATATAGGGTATGCCTGCAAAAGAACTTGACTAAATTGCCCATTTGGGCACAGGAGAATAATATGCTCATAAATACATAAAAAATTAAGCATATGAGATTTGGGAGGAACAAACTAAAAGGTGAATATTTAATACAGCTCAGAGCGATTATAACTGTTGATTCATTTAAGGACCTGGGTATTTAGGTAGATCCAGCTTTGAGTTTTACTAATCATGTCAACCAATTGCTTAATGATAGTTATGGAAGTATAGGTTGTATAAAAAGATTAATAAGGTATAGGAAATCAAAAATGATGAAGTCATTGTTTGTTAGTTACATTAGACTCAGACTTGAGTATGGAATAACAATATGGAAACCGTATAAGAAAACAAGAAGGAATAATCTGGAAATAGTACAGCAGAAATATACCAAGGGTATCCATGGATGTTAAAATTTAAGTTATGAAAAACTAAAATGTCTAAACTTATACAGTGTCTTACATAGATATTTAAGAGGAGACCTTATTCAGATATATAGGGTATTTAGAGACAACTTCCTCTAGGAATGTTCTGGGTTATCAGAAAGTAGCAGAGAATCATAAGACAACTCTTGTGGAAGATTCTGTAAAAATGAAAGTGTACTGATTGGTTCTCTGAGAGCAGATGATGCATAGAATAGATTATCAAGTGACATTAAAGGAAGCACTAGTTTAGATATTTTAAGACAGCTTGGACACTTATTATGGGACAACTGTTCTGGTATATTGGCAGGTTAGAAGGGCATTATTGTCTGTATGATTGTATGTATGTATAAGAGATGTGAGGTAGTTGGTGGAAGTTGTTTACTATTCTGGGAGGAGAGGTGTAAAGAGAGGGAGGAGCTAGTCAGGTGGCTTAGATCTGGGACATCACCATGTGTTAAGAGGGAATATGAGTCCCAATGAGAGTTGTGCAAGGGAGTCACATTTGCCAGACATTTTTCAGTTGAATGGAGAATATGAAAAGGGATATACTAGCACAGTAGACTGCTATGAGAAATAAAAGATTTTTAATTGTGAAGGGTTTTGTTGTGATATTTTTAACTGGTTCAGTTTGAGGAGGTTGGGGAAGTTGAGTCGGTTTATCCATTTGAGGACTACACACTGGTGTGTTCTGTTATGACGGCTGGTGGCAAGCTTTGAAGTCTTGTCGTATGATAGTTTAGATTTTGTAAATTGTGTTGATTGTAGACTGATAAAGATTCCTGAGGCAAATGTCAGGAGAGGCATATGGTAGATAGCAGCAATGGCCTTCCTTGCATAAACAAACAAAAGTTTTTTGGATCAATAGAGAAAACTTAATTTTTGTTTTGTCTTGTGGGTTACTTTGAGACTATGTAGATGAAATTTTAGGTGTTTCTCAATAGTGACTCCAAGTAGTTTAGTGCGATAAATTAGTTCAATATACCATCTGATGATCAAAGGGTAAGTGGATTGAGCAGTGTTAAAACTGTTTAGTTGTGAAAACCATACGTTTTTTTTTTTTTTTTGGGTGGCTGGTAGTGGTTGGTTAGGACCAGATTAGATTCTAGAAGCCAGGTTTCCACAGATGTGAAGAAATATTGACTTTTTGAAGTTTGGAGGTAGAGGGAGCTGGACAGATGGTGGCATCATCTGTGTACTGGATCAGTGTGGTGCTGGCTAGAGTAGTAGGCAGACTGTTGGTGAATATATTGAAGAAAAGTGGGCTGAGGATAGATCCTTGGGGAGGCACTGATAGGAATATGGAGTAATGTGGAGGAGGCTTGTACCCATTTTACCCCTGTGTACTTTGGTGAACGAAAGATGATAATGGCTTTGTCTGATAAGAATGACTTTCAGATATATATCCCAGCTGTCCAGAATTGCACAGAATGTCCAGATTTCTGCCTCATATGTTTGGTCTGATCCTCATAAATTTTATTTCCTCAGTTTATTGAGAAATTATTTCCCTGGGTTTAAACACATAAAATAGTAGACCATAAGAGTCTGGAGGATTTGGTGTGTTAATTCTGTTAGGAAAGGAAATACGTTTTTTATCTGAATTTATTTGGGCATTAGCTGCATTACAAAAGTGATGGTAATGCTGGTAGTTGTTTGTAAGCTAATCCCTCTGACCGGTGCTTCATGCTCTATCTCATACGCACATGAGTTGTTTGGTAGGAAGATTGAACCAGGCTGCTGGAGTAGATTTGACTCATTTGTCCCTGAGTGGGAGCTAGAATTTACAATGTTTAAAAAGTATTGATAAAGTGGTTTATCACTTCATCTAGTGGTCGAAGCCTTTGTGTGCTCCAGTTGTAAGCCTGGGTAGAATGCAAAAATGAATCGTTGTTGAAGCTAGAAAGATTCCTGACACAGTTATAGATTGCTGACTTGCTGAGTTTGGGGAGGGAGTCGAGAGCGAATATTAGCGGGTCATTTAGGACATCTGGTGGAACACCTGCATGACTGAGATTTCTGATATTAGGATCATGTCTTGTAAGGATATTGAGCCTGTAGATTTATTGTCTCTGGTAGAAGAGTTGATTAACTGAGTGAACTTGAAAAAGTTTATATAGAGAGGTTGATTCAGGGCTGATGTGGAAGATCAGATGATCTTTACATAGCTTAAGATGAGATTTTTCAAGTGGTATATTTTATGAGCATAACTTTATGGACTTTTATTGTGGTTGCATGGATCTATTATTCAGTAACTGTATATAGACCACTTATTGCCCAGCTTATGAAATGTTTATTAAAACTGTGGCTATTTTATTAATTAATTAATTTATGTATTAACTCGCTGTTGATTGAGTTAGTGCCACTAGGTCAATGGCCTCTTTCCATTGGAGATCAGAACTGAAACATGGTCAAATGGGGCCCTAGGCATGTTAATGGACCAGGGTGCCCCCACTCCTGCAGCCATTGCAATGCACAATTCCTTGGCTGACTTTCCCTGATTCCCATAAATACTGCTCAAACCTATTAGTGTACATACTATTTTCTTCTTTGCTTTTACAATGATTACAGTGATTTGGATGCAATTTAAACTTTCATTTAATGTTTTATTGCAAAAACAGTCATGGCATTTTCTAAACAAACCAACAGTCACACATTGAAAACAGGCTTAGCGTGAGCAGTAATAAACATCTCTTCCCTTGAAACTCACATTCATTGAAAAAAAAACAATTGGACAGTGCTGGTTTAAGTGTACCTTAATCTCTGGTTTTCAAATTACAGGCCTCCTTCAAACATTTTCATGACCATGCAGAAATGCAGAAATGCATGGGTACTTTGGTTCATCTTCTTGATTGTTTTAAATTATATTTCTTGTTTAATACAGCAACATTTGCTTGAGTGTATTTTAAATTTGTAGTTTTGAACATTATTTCCAGTAAGTAGGTATTAAAG
This sequence comes from Protopterus annectens, assembly GCF_019279795.1. Taxonomy (NCBI): domain Eukaryota; kingdom Metazoa; phylum Chordata; order Ceratodontiformes; family Protopteridae; genus Protopterus; species Protopterus annectens. The sequence goes on along the minus strand of NC_056747.1, from coordinate 112,808,748 downwards.
TGTAGTAATCAATGACAGCTACACCCATTTCAGAACATATCTGATTGTGATAAAACTGGCCATACTAAAGTATTTCAATTTGCTTTGCACAAATGGACACTAATACTGCAAAGACAGACTAATGACTTAATTCATCATCTCACCAGGGTCAGGCATTTTTATCTGCAGACATTCCCAAAACCCAGCAATTATATCTATACTGCTGACTGCATCCTTGTCAGATTTTGCGTCAAAAAATTAATAAAAAACAAAGTCATTTATTTCGAATTTGCTTCACAAAAACATAATAGCCAAAGTATTCCTACTTAATTCACTCACTCATTCACACACACACACACACACACACACACACACACACACACACACACACACACACACACACACACACACTTGTCCTGCAAAGCCAGATTAAACACTGTTTTAAAAATTATCAGGTGATGATAGCATAAGGTACTTTCATCCATGGAGCGTGCCTCCAGCATTTATAGCCACTTTGATGATGGTGTACACTCCTTATATTCATGAAAAATACATTAAATGTACTTTATTGGTAGCTTTGGATGAACTACATGGAATTGTATAAAAATCACTAGCATCATACCATAAGATCTAGCCAGGTGTAGCACAGTTTGAATAATAATATTTATGAGCATAGGAAATATTAACCACCTCACAACACATGCTAAGGCAATATGCACAATATTTCCAGAAGTAAAATTCAACTGAATGATTCCAAATTAAAGAGAACTATTACTAATGCATAGATTACTGTGGGGAAAAAAAACTGCATTTCAGTGATTCATCAACAAGTGCAGTGCCTGCCGCCTTTGAAGAATAAACTGAGTAGGTTACATTAGAGAATGGGTGTGCTGGTGATACTCCCATAATATTTCCCAAACTAGATCATCTGTACAGTAGGGTGTGGCTGGCAAACAATGACAGCAGTAGGGAAATGTAGTTGGAAAGATTCAAACCCTGCACGTGTGCAACAGGAGGCAGCTCATTATCATGTTGGAGCTTTAGTCCTCTGCTCTAATTACCAGAGAAACAGTTTTTTTCACTAAATGATAAAATTCTTTACAATCTGAACTTGCAGAGAAGACTGTATCACAGTAATACGCAACAATATCTACATACTGAATGCTGAACAACAGATGGTTATGATCACCAGCCCAAATAATGCAGATTATATGACTTGACAAATGTCAACTCCTCTGCAATTGCTGGAGGGTGTAAAGAAGGTACTAAAAATATATTACAAAAATGCAACATGGTTAGATGATACGACACAGTCCATGCCTATTAATGAATTCATTTTTAGTGCAACAAAAAAAAAATTACAGAAATATAAATGTAGTGTTTGCTCAATATCTAAGTCATAAAAAATCAGAAATATTAGTGCATATAGCATATTGATTTGGGGGGACAGGGTCATATATGCTTGCAGTTTACATACATCTCAGTTTTGATCCCCATAGGTCTTCTCAGGTATCAAGATTAGCTATCCTTTCTGACATTACTCAGTAGAGGTCTGACTTACCTGAATGCCTGATAAGGCTGCATTGTCTATCCTTTCTGACATTACTCAGCAGAGGTCTGACTTACCTGAATGCCTGATAAGGCTGCATTGTCTATCCTTTCTGACATTACTCAGTAGAGGTCTGACTTACCTGAATGCCTGATAAGGCTGCATTGTCTATCCTTTCTGACATTACTCAGTACAGGTCTGACTTACCTGAATGCCTGATAAGGCTGCATTGTCTATCCTTTCTGACATTACTCAGTAGAGGTGTGACTTACCTGAATGCCTGATAAGGCTGCATTGTCTATCCTTTCTGACATTATTCAGTAGAGGTGTGACTTACCTGAATGCCTGATAAGGCTGCATTGTCTATCCTTTCTGACATTACTCAGTAGAGGTGTGACTTACCTGAATGCCTGATAAGGCTGCATTGTCTATCCTTTCTGACATTACTCAGTAGAGGTGTGACTTACCTGAATGCCTAATAAGGCTGCATTGTCTATCCTTTCTGATATTACTCAGTAGAGGTGTGACTTACGGGAATGCCTGATAAGGCTGCATTGTCTATCCTTTCTGACATTACTCAGTACAAGTCTGACTTACCTGAATGCCTGATAAGGCTGCATTGTCTATCCTTTCTGACATTACTCAGTAGAGGTCTGACTTACCTGAATGCCTGATAAGGCTGCATTGTCTATCCTTTCTGACATTACTGAGTAGAGGTCTGACTTACCTGAATGCCTGATAAGGCTGCATTGTCTATCCTTTCTGACATTACTCAGTAGAGGTCTGACTTACCTGAATGCCTGATAAGGCTGCATTGTCTATCCTTTCTGACATTACTCAGTACAGGTCTGACTTACCTGAATGCCTGATAAGGCTGCATTGTCTATCCTTTCTGACATTACTCAGTACAGGTCTGACTTACCTGAATGCCTGATAAGGCTGCATTGTCTATCCTTTCTGACATTACTCAGTACAGGTCTGACTTACCTGAATGCCTGATAAGGCTGCATTGTCTATCCTTTCTGACTTTACTCAGTACAGGTCTGACTTACCTGAATGCCTGATAAGGCTGCATTGTCTATCCTTTCTGACATTACTCAGTAGAGGTGTGACTTACCTGAATGCCTGATAAGGCTGCATTGTCTATCCTTTCTGACATTACTCAGTACAGGTCTGACTTACCTGAATGCCTGATAAGGCTGCATTGTCTATCCTTTCTGACATTACTGAGTAGAGGTCTGACTTACCTGAATGCCTGATAAGGCTGCATTGTCTATCCTTTCTGACATTACTCAGTAGAGGTCTGACTTACCTGAATGCCTGATAAGGCTGCATTGTCTATCCTTTCTGACATTACTCAGTACAGGTCTGACTTACCTGAATGCCTGATAAGGCTGCATTGTCTATCCTTTCTGACATTACTCAGTACAGGTCTGACTTACCTGAATGCCTGATAAGGCTGCATTGTCTATCCTTTCTGACATTACTCAGTACAGGTCTGACTTACCTGAATGCCTGATAAGGCTGCATTGTCTATCCTTTCTGACTTTACTCAGTACAGGTCTGACTTACCTGAATGCCTGATAAGGCTGCATTGTCTATCCTTTCTGACATTACTCAGTAGAGGTGTGACTTACCTGAATGCCTGATAAGGCTGCATTGTCTATCCTTTCTGACATTACTCAGTAGAGGTCTGACTTACCTGAATGCCTGATAAGGCTGCATTGTCTATCCTTTCTGACATTACTCAGTACAGGTCAGACTTACCTGAATGCCTGATAAGGCTGCATTGTCTATCCTTTCTGACATTACTCAGTACAGGTCTGACTTACCTGAATGCCTGATAAGGCTGCATTGTCTATCCTTTCTGACATTACTCAGTACATGTCTGACTTACCTGAATGCCTGATAAGGCTGCATTGTCTATCCTTTCTGACTTTACTCAGTACAGGTCTGACTTACCTGAATGCCTGATAAGGCTGCATTGTCTATCCTTTCTGACATTACTCAGTAGAGGTGTGACTTACCTGAATGCCTGATAAGGCTGCATTGTCTATCCTTTCTGACATTACTCAGTAGAGGTCTGACTTACCTGAATGCCTGATAAGGCTGCATTGTCTATCCTTTCTGACATTACTCAGTACAGGTCTGACTTACCTGAATGCCTGATAAGGCTGCATTGTCTATCCTTTCTGACATTACTCAGTACAGGTCTGACGTACCTGAATGCCTGATAAGGCTGCATTGTCTATCCTTTCTGACATTACTCAGTAGAGGTCTGACTTACCTGAATGTCTGATAAGGCTGCATTGTCTATCCTTTCTGACATTACTTAGTACAGGTCTGACTTACCTGAATGCCTGATAAGGCTGCATTGTCTATCCTTTCTGACATTACTCAGTAAAGGTCTGACTTATCTGAATGCCTGATAAGGCTGCATTGTCTATCCTTTCTGACATTACTCAGTAGAGGTGTGACTTACCTGAATGCCTGATAAGGCTGCATTGTCTATCCTTTCTGACATTACTCAGTACAGGTCTGACTTACCTGAATGCCTGATAAGGCTGCATTGTCTATCCTTTCTGACATTACTCAGTACAGGTGTGACTTACCTGGATGCCTGATAAGGCTGCATTGTCTGTCATTTCTGACATTACTCAGTACAGGTCTGACTTACCTGAATGCCTGATAAGGCTGCATTGTCTATCCTTTCTGACATTACTCAGTACAGGTCTGACTTACCTGAATGCCTGATAAGACTGCATTGTCTATCCTTTCTGACATTACTCAGTACAGGTCTGACTTACCTGAATGTCTGATAAGGCTGCATTGTCTATCCTTTCTGACATTACTCAGTACAGGTCTGACTTACCTGAATGTCTGATAAGGCTGCATTGTCTATCCTTTCTGACATTACTCAGTACAGGTCTGACTTACCTGAATGTCTGATAAGACTGCATTGTCTATCCTTTCTGACATTACTCAGTACAGGTCTGACTTACTTGAATGCCTGATAAGTCTGCATTGTCTATCCTTTCTGACATTACTCAGTAGAGGTCTGACTTACCTGAATGTCTGATAAGGCTGCATTGTCTATCCTTTCTGACATTACTCAGTACAGGTCTGACTTACCTGAATGCCTGATAAGGCTGCATTGTCTATCCTTTCTGACATTACTCAGTAGAGGTGTGACTTACCTGAATGCCCGATAAGGCTGCATTGTCTATCCTTTCTGACATTACTCAGTAGAGGTCTGACTTACCTGAATGCCTGATAAGGCTGCATTGTTGTATCATACACAACACCTCCAGGTTATGCAGAACTGGACTACAGATAAACAGGGCCCAATGCAGTGTACTGCCCCTGCCAGCTGTACCAATATCCCATTACTTGGCTGCATCTCCTCAGTTACCATAAACACCATTCAAACCTGTCAGTCTACAAACTATTTTCGTCTTTATTTCTACACTTATTACAGAGATCTGGATGTCATTTAATCCTCCATGTCAAATTTTGCAGAAAAAATACTGACAAATCTTTTCTAAACAAAACAAAACCCTCTCACATTGAAAGCAGACTTAGCATGAGAAGCAGTGCAATTGTTTTCCCTGAAAACTCACATCTAGTGAACATGCATCTGGTAACCTATTAAACTGCAAGACACGTGCTGGGATTCATATTCAAACAGCATATACAGCAGTACTAATTATCATCAGAGTGGACTCATGGTCAAATGGGGCCCTAGGCAGGATCATGGACCTAACATCAGAGTGGACTCATGGTCAAATGGGCCCCTAGGCAGGATAATGGACCTAACATCAGAGTGGACTCAGGGTCAAATGGGGCCCTAGGCAGGATCATGGACCTAACATCAGAGTGGACTCATGGTCAAATGGGGCCCTAGGCAGGATCATGGACCTAACATCAGAGTGGACTCATGGTCAAATGGGGCCCTAGGCAGGATAATGGACCAGCCCCCCCCCCAGCCATACTGTGTCCCATTACGTCTCTGTTCCCCCAATTTCCATAAACACTGTGCAAATCTGCTATGAGATGTGGATTTAATGTAACATTATTTATTTATCCTTTGTTTACCAGGTTTAGTCCAACTAAGATAGTAGCCTTTTTCAGGGGAGACTTTGGTGATATTTACACTACTTGTGGAAATTTGGCCATATCTGTCAGGGATGACTTTTTGATCCATCTTTTTAAAAACATTGCAGAGGAGATTAAGTAAAAGGTTTTAGTGGTTGTGGTAGCTCCTTCATGAACAAGACAATTGAATTCATCTGCAGTGATTAGCGAGCCTTAAGTATGGTCTTGAACAGAGTGTAAAATAACATTTAATTTCTTCTCCCTTTATTGTTGGATGTAAATATAATGAGACTAAAGTTGTGATATGGGTGTTTCTACATAGAATTCCTCCTGCCACATCTCCTTCCTCTAGTGAGATTTTACATAACACTGTTACATGGGTGAGCCCTTTTTTATTAGGATTATAACACCTTTATGCTTTGCAGAGGGGTGTGCTGATGAAGAGACTAATGTATATCCCTAGGTCTATAACTTGAGGTATTTTTCATTTGTTAAGTGCATCTCCTGCAATAGCAAGAGATGTAGTGAATCATGAAGCACCCATATGCATAACAAGAGATGTAGTGAATCATGAAGCACCCATATGCATAGCAAGAGATGTAGTGAATCATGAAGCACCCATATGCTTGTATGTACCCACTTGGTAGAGAATTGATTCCATTAATATTTGCACTGAATATTTTTATCGATAACTGTGAAGGATAGAGGGATAAAAATTCCTATCAATGGGCAGAACCAGCTGGGTCTATATCATTTTGTCAAACGATCAGATTGTCAAGATGATATGGTCTGCAATTTGGCTAATCAAACCATTCAGTGTGGTACATTAGGGATTGGGGATTTGCCCTTTTTTTCCCACTATAGTGTGATATCAGAGTCAGTATAAATAATTAGCAGGGAGTGTGGGGGGGTGCAGGGAGCCTTGCCCCCCTACAAAAGCATTTCTTTTTTGTGGGTATTGTTTGGCATTATATTATTTATCAATAAACTGAATTGTAGATCATATAGTGTCTTGACCATATGGGCTTTGTTAATTTGGTAGTTCAATAAACTGACACAGATCCATAACCAAGCAGCCAAGTGGGTTCATATTATGTTGTCAAACTTTCAAAAGTACAAACGCCATATGGTTGAACCCATATGTTTGAAATATCAAAAGTTTGAAAACATAAAAAAAAAAATAAAAAAAACAGAAAACCTATCTGACAGTTGTAAGCAGGGGGCAAGCCACCCTGCACCCTCCCAAATGGGGGACTGCACCCCTCACACCCATTGCTCTTTAAATATACCAACTCCGAGATCGCACTACAGTGCAGTAAAGGGAAATCTTCGCCTTCTGCACTGAACAGAAATCCCCATTGAAACGTTCAAATTTTCCAAGTTCGAAATGGCGTTCGAACTTGTTACGGTTCGACAATGTAATATAATGGTTTAAATCACTTGCCACCCAGGATGGGTTTAATGTTGTTAGTAAGAGGCATCGAGAAGAGAAAATATATAAATGAACAATGGTAAAAAAAAAAAAATAGTAAGTCATGGAAAGTATATGTCACAGACATGATAACAGGTGGTTTATAACAGTAAAAAAACTATTTCCAGAAGGCCCATGCCTTGATGTATATCTGTCATCATTTAGGTGGGTATATTAAAGTAGGCTGGTTTGGAATGGAACGGTCTGGTTTAGATGGAGCTGGTTTAGAACATTTGGGTCTGGTGAATGTGTAGTGGATAGTTCTGGGACCCTGTAATGTTAGGATGATTGCAAAGACCAGTCCATTGTGTCTGGGGGAAATATTCCAGATTTGGTATGACGACAGGTGACAGATTCATCCAGAGGCATAAAGATGTGCCTGCCATCAGGTGATAGGATCCTTTGTCTCGCTGGGTATAGGATGGTAGCTTTCATTCCCTTTCTTTTAATACATGAAAAAGTGAAAGCCATATCTTTGCTGACTCACTACTCTCTTCGAGAAGTCATTGTTGAACCTGACCTTGCGACCCTGGTATGTGAGGTGTGTCTTCACAAGCTGCATGTAAAATATTTTCTTTTCGTTGGAAAGAGAGAAAATGCACTATGACTGGCCTTGCAGGTGGTTTAGATTGTGGCATTGGTAGCAATGCCATATGAGCTCTCTCTATCATTAATTTTGCTGCTGTGTCTGACCCCAAGGTGGAGACAGCCACGTTTGTAGGATCCAGAGCATATCTTTTTGTTCAGATTATTTCTGAAAGCCGAAACATTTTACATTATTTTGCCTGGAGTGATTTTTTTTTTTATCAGCCAGTTGCTCATAGATGGTCTGATTGAATTAGAGCAGATATGTGATCTGATGTGTAGTGTCTTTCTAGCCAGTGGCTTGTTCTTGTCCTAATCCCTCAAGGGTGTCTGTGCAATCCACTCTGGCATAAATTGAGGCTTTGATTTCTTGGATTTGAGCCATTAGAGAGGCTTGGAATGTTTCCACTGATTCCATTTGCTGGTTAATGGATACTGTAAGTAGGGCTATGTCCACAGGTTGTATATTCAAGGGTTGCTGTAATGCAGTTTTAATGCTCTCGGCTATGGGGATTGGCAGACCTGGGGACAAGTCTGCCATGCATGCTTCTTGTGCAGAGTCACTGCCACAAGGTCACTAGACTTGTGCACACTTTTGGTTGCTCTTTGGAGGCATATGGTGTCATAGCACAGCCTGTAGTAAGTGGTATATTTGCAGATGGAATGTAAAAATAGTGATGGTATGTGTATTATTTTTTGTTTTTGAGCCCAAAGTTTTAAATTCACATCTCACATAGTTTGATCCAGAGCTGGAAGCCCCCAATCAATGACTACATGAACTTCTATCAGCTGCTGGAAAAATAAAATGTACATTTAATGACTGAGAAACTAGCAAACTGCAACAGTTTATTGACTTTGTTATATTATGGTCTCCTTCACTAGTAATTTGAACATTGTAGCATTGTGATTTCATGTTTAACATTGTTGCTGTTATCTTATGCTGCATTTGAACACACTCTTGAAGCATTTGTATTGTGGATTTTATTTTGTATATTCTTGTATAATTTTTTTTTTGGTTTAGTTTGATTATGTATTGCTCAATTCATGCTGTTGGTAAATGCTTTGGAGAAAAACACTGTAATAAATGGAACTCCAACTTTTATACCAGTTTCTAGTAGTTTTCTTCAACCCAAACACCTTTCATAATGTTTTATTTTCCTTAAAATCCGGCTTCCCTTCTCCCATTGTCCTGAAATCTTTACATTTCTCCTTGTATAAACTGCTTCTGCCTATCTTCAGCTACCCATTCTGCTATATTTCAATTCCTGACCATCTCCTGCACATAATTGCCTATTCCCATCTTCCTCCAAGCTGTTCTGCCTCCCTGCCATCTTCTCCCTTAAATTCACCTTTCCCTTCCCCCTTTCTACTCCCCTTGTCCAGTCACCTTTCTCCTCTAAGCCTTATGACAAACATGTGACCACAGAGCTTTCACATCAAATGCTCTTCAAGATCTACCTTATGTTCTGTTTTGACATGAATTTCTAATAGATTCTTTTTAAACTTGCTTTTAGGAAGTTGATCAGGTAGATCATTTGTGCCTATTTGTTGCATTTCCCATTCCGTTCTGTCCTTTAACATGAAGGATTATATGGTGAGGCTTGGGGTATATTTATAGTTACTCAGTCATTTGCTCATTCTACACTTGTAGAGGGTGAAGGACCTACTTTGTTTAATATGCAAGGGGAAATTGTTCAATAGGAGTGGAATTCTTGGAGTGAGGCATCTATTATACCTACAATTTCTATATATACTTCAGTGAAGGTTGATGTCTTTTGCACAGGTGATCATGGTATTGCCAATTTTGCAAATATAAAGGTAGTTGTTCAAGACAGGGTAATCTGAGGCCTTTTAGGCTTGACATTGGTCACTGCTAAGGAGTCTGTATGAGAGCTATAAAAAAGCTGGGGCTTTAAGGTGTTCTGCATTTTGTGAAGAAATGTTGTTTGTTTTCAAACTGGATTATGTGTCTGGATAGATACATGCTAAAGGTAGTACAATATTTGATATGGTTCTAATGGAGGAGGAGTATAGAGGTATGATAACACCCTGGGACTTCAAAGATATATCCTTGGTAATCAGCTTGGCTAGGTAGAATGATTTTCTAACAACTGTGGTGATCATAAGAGAACTTGTTGTAAACAGATGTGTCCAGGTCTCTGATAACTGCATTTGCTTTGAATCATGTAGTGCTAATGTTGGAGGATCATGGGTAGATATGTGTCCAGGTCTCTGATAACTGCAATTGCTTTAAGTGGTGTAGTGTTAATGTGGTAGGATCATAGGTACAAATGTATCCAGGTCTCTGATAGCTGCATTTGCTTTCAAGGGTGTAGTGTTAATGTGGTAGGATCATGGGTGCTCCTGTTTTCCAAAGGATATTATATTGCACTTTTTGGTATTTAGCCTAAGGTCATGGTCTTGGTAATATTCATTTGCACATAATAGTCCTTCTTATATAATCTAGATTTCCCAGGGGAATTGATGATGGCTCCAAGTTTGCAATCATCATTAGCTTTGACATTAGATAAGCTAATACCAAAAAGGAGCAGCTCCAGTACTGAGTCCTATGGAACACCAGTGGTAATGAACCTTTTGGAAGAGATGGTACCCCCAGTCTTAATTTGCTGGATTTTCTCTGAGAGACTATTTGCTATCTATTGGGTAAAGTAAGGGTTTACATTTAGGGTAGCATTCATAGTCATTACATAGATGTGTTATAACTGTCTGCACTGTCCTTGAACAAGAGCAGTTCAGACGTGATTCATAGAGGCCACATACGCCAACACACAATGGCCACAAATAAGCTTAAGCAAATTAAGTCATAAAGAGATGCAAATGAGAAATGATGTAGCTCAGTGTATGCTAATGTAACATTGTATCATGTGTTTGTGATTCATAGTGGAATTTTCATACTTTTCTACACCAGCTGCAAAATGTTACATAAAGGGAAGTCTTGCCAATCCTATCAACTTTGCAATGTGCAAAAATACAGTCAGTTGCTGCCAGCCTTACTCTTTCTAGGTGTGAGCTACTTGTCTTGGGTGAGCCAAAACTGCTTGCATCCAGTGGTGCTTGTCAGCCAAGAAGGCAGAGATATAGGCAGAGGATAACTTACCTTTGATAATCAGGAGATATTTGACAGGTTCAGAGTGGACAGGGGCATTATAAGGGTCTTAATAGGTATGTATGACCTCTTTAGCGGTACTGAAGGAATGGGTGGACTTCCTATCCCTGTGAACACTAAGGTATGTATAGCCCTCACTATACTTGCCACTAGGACCTATCAGAGACAGACTGAGGATCTCAAAGGGTTCTGCCTTGAATATACTGCTGCAGTTCCTGAATGTACTCTTGGCACTTGTGGATAAGTACATCTATTTCCCAGTGTCACCTCAGGACCAAGCCAAGTCTATGTGTGCCTTTTATGGGGCCTTTTATGATTGCACCCATATTGAAATTAGGGCCCCTTTTGGTTCACAGGGGATGTAGTACCACAATAGAAAGGGTTACCATTCCCTCAATTACCAGGTAGTGTGTGATACATGGAGGTGCATCACCAATGTCTCTGCCCAGCATCCTAGCAGTACACAGTTCCCATATCTGACACAGTAGCTCACTCTATCACTTTTCCTGCATAGTAGGATTCTTAGGGGTCAAATATTTGGTAAATAGAAATATATATATATATATATATATATATATATATATATATGTAGCCATTCATGATAAAATGTATTGCTGAATACAAAATCACTTTTTCTTTGTCCCTTCCCTGTCTCTGTCTTTATTTTTCCCCTAGTTCCAGGCGATGCTGGATATCCACTGGAGCTATGGCTCATGACACCAGTAAAAAATCCAAGTGGAGCTGCAGAAGACACATATAACACATACATGTCCCAGACCCATACTGTATTGAAGAGGGTCTTCAGCCTCCTGAAGAGCCATTTTTTAGTGTCTGAATGAACCTTGAGTTCCCCTTCAGCATGACACAGCTGCTAAATGAAGTTTACTTCATGTTGCATTTTCTATAATATGATCATGCACCAGTCTGTTGGTGAAGTGACCCATGCTGTCATGCAGCTCCCATTCCCAATGCCACAGTGAATAATGAGGACCACTGGCATCAGTAGTAAGGGCCCATGTAATAGGCGTGTGCATGGTATACAGCTGCACAAGTAAAGAGGTGTCATCTAGTCCAGAAGTATGGATGATGACATTCACGTTAGTTTTTCCTTTCTTGTAAAAACATTGATACATGCAGTGATATTTGTGGACTATGCTGTGTGGTGCATTGCATGTTGTCACTTTTCATTTGACATTCTCTCTCATTTTAAAATAATTTTTTTCATAACAGTTATTTCATATTATTGTTTATAGAAGCCGTGATTGAGGCATCATATAAGTAATAATCACATTTTTAACTGTTTTATACAATACATTCTGCTGAAGTAGTGTACATAAGTATACATGTACTGAATGCCCTTATTTGGTATAATTAATAAAAACAACTTCAATATCTGATGAGTTCATGTATTACATTTGAATGGAAATGTATATATATTTTTTTATATTTTGAAATTTCTTATCAGATTAAAGTATGTTGTTTGCTGGGGTACCACACATCAGATTTCTGTATGTTGTCATACACAATAATTAGTGACTTCAGAGACAAACGATATCATCATTTGTGCAGTGGTGAGGGTGAAGTGGCATCAGTGTTTGTTTAAATGGCAGGACACTCATTTAAATGTATAATCTGTTTATTACTGAGTTTCCATGAAAAGTCTTGAACTAATACTTTTCAGGTGCAGGCAAGTGCCAGCTGTAGGAATGCTGACGCACAGAGCATTGTCGTTAATGTCTGCAATGTCATGTTATGCCATAATGCTTTCTTTCCACAATTTCCTGAGGTTCTAATCAGTACTATTACAAAGATGAAATGCATACAGTTGTAAAGTGTCCCAACCCCAACCACACATTTTTTCACATGCTATTCCCCTTCTATTTAAACCATTCAACAATCTTTATGAAGGTAAAATTGTCACAGTCAATTCACAGTAGTTAAGATCAAATGAGACATCTCCAAAGGACAGGCTAGGTTACAGGGGGAGTGATTTTGAGGAGAGATTGTCATGAGAACTATAAGATGAATTGGTTGGTTCAATGTTGTAACCTAACTGATGCAGATGACCCTGCAGACGCTGATCTGCCAATGCTTTGTGAATGTGCTCGGGACCTTGAATAACAGGTCCTGCTAGGTGCAGATGAATGTTGATATGGCCTCCTTGAAATCAGTTGTTATTGTTCCCTGGACTAGTTACATTTCTGAGAAACACTTGGAGTCTCATGTGATCCTCCCCAACTAGTCCGGACAATACATTAACCTCTTCCCCTTCCAAGAGTGACTCCTACTTGACTCTGGCAAGTCCTAACTTGAGTACTAAATGAGGCAGCCACAAATGTTTGGTGTGCCACCATACTAACCATCAGTGTAATCATGGAATTATTCCTACTCTCTGACATTTTGAGGTAGTGCTGGAAATCCTCATTCATAAGCTGGAGGGCTCTGACCAGTTCCAGCTAACTCTCTCTGTGGCAGTGCTCTGAGCACTAACAATATCATGTCAAAAAGCAGGGTCAACACATTGACACTGAGCAGTGGTGATGTTTCAGAGGACTGTGGCCCATAGATGGTCTTCAAGGCATCATAGAAACGCTTGGAGTTGTTGCTATCAGCGTACCTCTGGATCTCATCTGCCTTTCTGCTAAGCCAGGAGTCTTGCATCTCTCTGATCTTTGCTTGCACCTTGCTTTTGGTGGAGTTTGTAAAGTATGAAGGAAAATGTAAGTGTATTAGAAGGTATGAGTATGTGACAAAATGCATGAACCTGAAATGTACTGTACATAGAGGCATGACAGTCTGCACATAGTGGAAAATTACTAAGAAGAGAGACTGGCTGAAAGTAGTAAACATGTCTATATATGGAAATGCATCAGATTTTCTTTTTCTGCCTAGGGATATGATCATGTGATGTTACTTTAGAGCTATGAGGAATGTTTCTATTGGCTAATCATGCTTCCAGTATTCTCATTTGTTCACTGTTACTTTTTCTTATGAGTCAGCATTAATAGCCTATATAAGCTACAGTCTTTGTTTGTTCTGGGAGTTACCCTGGTATTTTCCAGAGGCTCCTGCACATGTATATTAAAAGTTACTGAATGAGAGGAAGTCTTTTGTTTTTTATTTTACAACTTGGTGCCTGACTCGGATCTGATCTGGAAGGGCTGTGGTCACTCAGGGCTGGTGGATATGCTGATTTATGGGCCCATGACAAGACTTTGTCTTTTCTTACAGTACCTCCACCAGTGCCTTGGTTGAACGGAAAAAGAAAAACTCTGTAAAATAATCACAGGGCGCCTAAAATATATTTTATCATGCTTTCCTCTCTTTCAGTCCAAAGGTAAGAGGGATGATTTTTCTTAGTTCTGTGTATGCATCTGACATGTGACTGAGGGATTAATCAAAAAATTCTGGCGACGTAAGTATGCACGTATGAGTGTGGGATATTATGGCATTGACCGTCGTTTTCTTTTCTGTATTAAACAGAATAAATAAAAGTGATCATTAATGATCACGGGAGCGAGTGTGGGAAGTTTAAAGGAGCCAGAAAAAGGAACTCCTGCACGTTATATGTATTTTTGTGTGTCTCAGGACAGTTGTTTGTATTTGTCTCAGTGGGTCTCCCTCACAAAAGATGATGGCAAACTTGCTTTCCCTGAACAGGGAACTTTTAATAGAGATATTTTGTCAAATTTACAAATGAAGTTAAAAAAGAAAGGGAGAAAAGTCCCGGGGTTGTGCTGGGCAGCGTTCAATGATTGGATGGCTGAGGCAAAAGACAGGGAAAAGGATTCCATTGTTTCTAGTTCAAAGAACAATCAAGAAAGGCTCAAATGTCAATTATGGGACTTAGCCTATACGGCAAAGAAGTTAGATGTTGTTAATGGTAAACCTCTGCAAGACCCCCCATTAAGGGCCTTTATCCAGTGGCAAAACTATCTAAGTTGCAAGTTGCAAAATCCTCGGAGGATAATAATCTATGCTTCCCTCCTCCTCTACCTACTGCCCCGCCCACTTATGATGAGGGTTTTGTCGCCCCACCACAGCAAGTACCCTCACTGGTGCAAGGCCAAGATGTCCGCCAGCCACAGCAAGGGCCCGAGGCTCAATCGGCACACTGCCAACCCGATCTCGATCAGCAACAACAAGACCCAGACTCCATGACACAGCAGCGCAGGGCGTATGGGGGGGGGCACCAGTTAAGGGCAGAAAAAAGGAAAAAGACAAAATGGGGAAAGCCACCCATCAAATGTATTTCAGATCTAAGTCTAGATATCGGAAGGGTGGAGGACGTCATTGTTCCTACCGCCAAGGTCCTTCTGGCCAGTATCCAATAGTCATTGATGGTGAGGACAGTTACTACTATCTGGACAAATTCAACTCAGACTCCACCCCCTCTTCCTTTTCAGAGGATGATGATCACTTAATGCCACTCAGGGAAATCCCTAACCCCGCCCATAGCCACGATAATCAGGCTCCTGCTACCATAGTTGTGCCCCAGGCATGGTCTGCAGTGGACTTTCAAGCAATTACAAAGTCACTGCCTTCGATTCACAGCAATCTGGCAAAATTCCAAAGAGTACCTGCAGGTCATGAAAACCTTCAAAATCCCACGATTGAAGAAGTTCGAGCCATACTTCAGTATGTGGTCCCTCCTGATCTGTTTAAAAGATGGTAAAACATCTAGACTCACTACCTGCCTCCCTGTGGACAACCCATGACAACGATGTTGGGTTATTATTATCTGCCACTCCTGTTCAGATAACGTTAAAACCTGGTGCTCAGTTACCTTCTGTACCCCAATACCCACTCTCTATAAAAAGTAGAACAAGGTATCCAACCAGTAATATTTTCTTTGATAGAGCAATCTATAATTGTCCCCACAGTGAGCCCATGTAACACACCAATTCTCCCGGTTAAGAGTCCGGGAAGGCAGGCCTATTGCTTCGTGCAAGACCTCAGGCAAATCAATAAGGCTGTTTTACCAGCCTTCCCAGTAGTGCCTAACCCTGCCACTATACTTAGCTGTATCATTCTTCTCTATACCAGTCCACATAGATAGCCAGTATCTGCTTGCCTTCACATACAAGGGGCAGCAGTGCACTTGGACAGGATTACCACAAGGGTATGTTGAGTCCCCTACACTTTTCTCCAGAGAAATGTTCTGACAATTACAAGACCTTAAATTACCAACCACCTCAGTCATGGTTCAGTATGCCAATGATATACTTATCGCTTCTGTGACCAAACAAGTGTGTTTAGATGACTCACTACTGGTACTTCGGTTCCTGGCTCAACGAGGATTTAAAGTTAATAAGGTGAAGTTGCAATTTTACCAGCCTGAAGTTCAGTACTTAGGTCACATTATTACAGCCGGCTCTCGCCGTGTTCTGCCCTCACGCATCAACGCCGTTCAATGGGTCCCTAGGCCCACCACTCAGCATCAGTTGTGGGGGTTCCTGGGACTGGCAGAATATTGTAGACCGTGGCTTCCCAACTTCTATGAACTTTCAGGACCACTTTTACCTCTGTTAGAAAAGGACATAACTGATCCTCTGGCCTGGTCTTATAACCATGAAGCTGCTTTTCAAGCTATTAAATCTGCTTTAATGAACCCACCCACTCTGGATCTGCCCAATTATAATAAACCATTCTTTCTATTCTGTTCAGAACTAAACAAGTTTGCACTGGACCTCCTGGCACAACCCCGAGCAGGAGGTTATAGACCAGTGGCTTATTACAGTACTCAGCTAGACCCAGTAGTGGCAGGATATCCTCCCTGCCTGAGGTCAGTGGCAGCAGCAGCATTGTTAGTAGAAATGGCAGGCCCCTTAATCTTGGGGCATCAAACCATGCTAGCAGTACCACACGTGGTGCAAGCTTTCCTTCTAAAAACTAGAACCCAGTATCTTAAGCCAGCCAGACTCACTAAGTATAAAATAAATTTGCTTAGTAACCCGGCGTTAAAAATTGTTCGCTGCCCACCACTAAACCCAGCCTCTTTGATTCCAACAGATAATGAGGGAGAACCCCATGACTGTGTGTATGTTGTTAATTCTGTGCTTCCTACTAGAATTGATCTTGCTAATACTCCACTCAGTAATCCTGATTACGTCTTTTTTGTGGATGGATCCTGCTTACATGATGAATTTGGCCAATTAACAGCAGCATGGGCAGTATGTTCTCCACATGAAGTGATTTCTACCGGTAGACTACCATCAGGTACTTCGGTCCAAGTCACAGAGCTCGTAGCATTGACGCATGCATGCAAAATGGCATAGAGAAAAACTGTCACTGTTTATACAGACTCTAGATATGCTTATGGTGTTGTACATGATTTTGGGACATTATGGAGAGAGCAAGGATTTCTGACATCCTCTGAAACAGTTATAAAACATGCTTCTTATGTTGATAATTTACTAAAGGCCTTACACTTGCCTTCAAAAATTGCTGTTGTAAAATGCGCAGCTTACCAATCAGATGACTCTTTTGAAACAAAAGGGAATGCCTTAGCTGATTGGGCTGCCAAACAGACTGCATTAAATGGTGCTGTTCAGAAAAAATATACGCAGCCTATTTACCAACAATCTATGCAGACTTCGTTTACACAGGATGTTTTGAAAGCTCTACAGTGCAAAGCCATAAAAGCTGAAAGAGAGACCTGGCAAAGGTTTCAGTGCTTTAAAAACACACAATCCATTTGGCAACACCCTGATGGCAGGCTTGTCTGCCCAAAATCTATGCATCTCTCTATTATAAAGACTTACCATTTACCTTCTCATATTGGCATCCAGGCTTTACTAAAATTGATTCTCCGAGAATGGTTTGCTCCCTCCCTCCCTCTCAGCTTCTGTACACCATTTTATAAATACTTGTTCAGTATGTTTGCAACATAACATTGCAAAAGGGACTAGTGCCCAACCTCAACCTGTGCCGAAACCTCAGGTCTTGCATCTCGTGTACCACATTCTACATCAGCAATGCAACAAGCCTTTCCTCAACGTTACTGGATGGCCATTCTTATCAGCATCCTTACTGTACTGATTTTCCTGCTCTGACCATTTTTCTTTACAGCAACTACTATCTCAGCTCATGAGCGAGCAGCCTGGCACCCACCTTTTAACACTTACCAGGCCATCAAATATACCTTTGCTTCCACATTCAATGTCTCTAATTGCTAGATCTGTACTGCTATCCCCTCTGTTCATGGGGATTATCATTGACTATGTCCCTACTGAATGTTATTAAAACTTGGAAAAAACTTGCTTAACAGTACAGCTAGTATTGCATCTGCAAATTCAGTCACCTTGCAGCTGTCCTTTTGTCACAATGGCACTCTGTGTTTCCAGCTAAACTATTCAAAGCAACACTACTGGACCTGAAAAATGGGATGGAGTGCCTGCAATTACATGATTCAATAATAGTGCAGCTAATCAGACATGATAAATGGCATGCAACGTACTTTCACAGGATGCCAAGTCCAACTCTTTCCAATACTTCAAATATTACAAAAAGCTTCATTAAACACCGCTAGTACCACCACCCATGGTAATAAGGACAATCTTTCATGGTATGAATTTAAATAGCACTATCTCTACGAATATCACAACATTAGTGCAAGACTGTTATTTTGTATGTGGTCATAAGGCTTATAAATGGTTACCAAAACACTGGTCTGTCAGCTGCTTCCTGGGATATTTAGTTCCAGCCATTAGACATGTAACCATTCTGCCTCAAGGAAAGATTCGAAATACTCAGAAGGTAAAGAAACCTACCAACCCAGTAGGACAGGTAGATGCTTCCTGGATCTATCATCATGATCTTGCTCATGCTAGCACCAGGGGACTGGCCCATATGGACCTAGGAGACAATGTTATTTCATGGGCAGGCATTATCCCTGCCTATGGGGCCATTAAATCAATCTGGGAACTGAGAAAACTATCTAAACTTCTTGAAGTCTTAAGCAATGCTACCTTTTCAGCTTTAGAACTGGTAACTGATGAACTGACTGCTATGAGGGCTGTAGTCCTCCAAAATCGTATGGCCCTTGATTTTGTACTTGCAGCTAAAGGTGGTACTTGCACTTTAATCCAGGAGGAGTGCTGTACATTTATTTCTGACAATCAGCATGAAATTGAGAGCCATCTTAAATTCATACAAAAGGTTTCTGAACTTTCTGAAGCTGAAAAAGCCAATAGCTCCACTTGGGCTTGGCTGACTAACCTCTTCTCTTGATGGGGTGGAGGCCTACTTAAACTGATTTTAACAATTGCAGTATTAATTATTTTTGTCTTTTTGCTATTGTTTATAATAAAAACATGCATCTTGAAGCATATGTCTTCCAAAGCAAATGCCAAAAACCCTATTACATGCCTGCAATAATTAATGATGCTCAAGAAAAGAGTAGTATTAATGATGAGATTGAAAAACTTAATAGCATGGTTATGTTAGAGTTTGGAAAAATGTATGACAAACTAAATGGTGATACTTACATAGCATCAAAGGGGGGATTGTAAAGTATGAAAGAAAATGTAAGTGTATTAGAAGGTATGAGTATGTGACAAAATGCATGAACCTGAAATGCACTGTATGTACATAGAGGCGTGACAGTCTGCACATAGTGGAAAATTACTAAGAAGAGAGAATGTCTGAAAGTAGTAAACATGTCTATAAATGGAAATGCATCCGATTTTCTTTTTCTGCCTAGGGATATGATCATGTGATGTTACTTTAGAGCTACGAGGAATGTTTCTATAGTCTAATCATGCTTCCAGTATTCCCGTTTGTTTACTGTTACTTTTTCTTATGAGTCAGCATTAATAGCCTATATAAGCTACAGTCTTTGTTTGTTCTGGGAGTTACCCTGGTACTTTCCAGTGGCTCCTGCACATGTGTAATAAAAGTTACTGAATGAGAGGAAGCCTTTTGTCTTTTATTTTACAAGTTATAGGCTGCTTTCTTGAAGACCGATGTAGTGTCTTGCTGGAGGGATCTGATCCAGCAGCTTCTGAATGTCTTCATCATCATCAAACCAGTCCTGATGTTTATGTGTGTTCAGGTCCAAATGAGCGAGAGCAGTGTTGTAGACCACATCCCAAAAGGCTGCCAGTCCTCTTCTGCAGTGTTGGTGCCAAAGCTGAGCTGGTCAAGCTTACTGTCAAGGTCCTCCCTGAGGTTCTGGCACACAGAGTGATGTTCTAACTTGCTGACATTCAGGTGCCTATTGATCTTTTTCCCCTGCGGGTGGCGCCTAGGCTGAATGTGGATGTTGAATTTTGAGAGGATGAGTCTGTGGTCTGTCCAGCAGTCTGTGCTACACGTGGCCTTAGTCACTTTAACATCCTGTCTGTCCCTTCTCCTTACTATAACATAATCAATGAGATGCCAGTGCTTGCTGCATGGATGCATCCAGGACATCTTGTTATGGTTGGGTAGGTGGAAGACTGTGTTTGTGATCAACAGGTTATGAGCTGTGCAGATCTTCAGAAGTAGATGACCATTGCTGTTACTTTTGCTGACTCCATTCCTCCCAGTGACACCCTACCATGTCTGGTAGTCTGCACCAACTCTGGCACTGAAGTCACCTAAGATGATGAGCTTATCCACCTTGAGCACAGATGCTATGAGAGACTCCAAGTCTTCATAAAACTTGTCTTTAATTTCCTTTGCACTTGTCGTGGTGGGGGCATATACACTGATGAAGGTGGCATGGTGCTTTCCTTTAAGGGGAGCCACAGAGACGAGTCGGACATTGATTCCTTTAGGGAGGCTGGTTAATTTGTTAATCAGCTTAGATCTGATGGTGAAACCCACTCCTGCTTCACAATGTTCATCACTGCTGTGGCCACTCCAAAACAAAGTATAACTGACTTTAAGTTCTGTCAGCTGGCCTTTGTCTGTGAACCTGGTCACACTGAGGGCTGCTATTTGGATGTTGTACCTGCCGAGTTCTCTTGCGACAAGTGCTGTCTGTTTCTCAGGTCTGTCTGTTTTGAAGATATCCATGAGCATGCGCACATTTCATGTGCCATTGGTGAGCGAAGTCACCAATGTTTTTTTTCTTTGTGATTCGACCACATGGTTGGGATCCCCACCTGCCGCGGCAAGCAAGCCAGGGGTAGGATGAAGCAGGCTATGTTTAGGGCACATTTTCTAGCCCCTTCCTCAAACCATGAAGGTGAGCAGAGCAATCCTAAATAGGACTTCTCAGACACCCAGGGGGCTGCTGAACTCCACTGCTGCTTCAGTCCAGTAGAGAGCAACCCATTGCCCTGGGCCACCTGTGCGTGAGGTTGTGGCTACAGCTTCCAGTATATCCACACCTGCTGCTTCATCATTCACCCATCACCACAGGACTTGGGGGGGTGATGCCATCCTGGAAAGATGGGCTGAGCACTTCAACAATGTCCTGAATAGGCCTTCCTCTATCAATACTAAAGCCATTGACTGCATGCCGCAAGTCATCATTAACACCTCCCTGGCAGAACCTCCAAAAGAATCAGAGGATGAAGAAGCAATTAAGCTTCTCTCCAATAGTAAAGCACCAGGCTCTGACTCCATTCCAGCTGAAATCTACAAGACAGGGGGACCAGTCTTGTTAAAGAAGCTTGCCAAGCTCTTCCAGACCATGTAACAACAGGAAGTTATCCCTCAGGAGCAAAAGGATGCCTCCATCATCCATCTATACACAGACAGTCTTGTGGCAATCACAGAGGAATCTTTCTCCTGGTCACTGCTGCCAAAATACTTGCCAGAGTCCTCCTCAACCATCTCAGTCAACACATAGAAGATGGACACCTGCCAGAGAGTCAGTGCAACTTTAGAGAGGGCCGAGGGACACTGGACATGATATTTGCAGCATGTCAAATTCAGGAGAAGTGCTAGGAACAAAACAGGGACCTTTACACAACATTCGTGGACCTGACCAAAGCCTTTGACACTGTCAGTCATGAGGGGCTATGGTGGATCATGGAGAAGTTTGGCTGCTCAGGCAAATTTATCAGTATGGTGTGCTAGTTCCATGATGGCATGCTTGCTTGAGTACTGGATGATGGAGGCTCCTCTGATGCCTTCCCAGTCACCAACAGAGTCAAGCAAGGCTGTGTATTGGCGCACATGCTGTTCAGCATGATATTCTCAGTCATGTTGGCAGATGGCTTCTGCAATGATGAAGAAACCAGCATCAAGATTAGATACAGAACTGATGGCAGGCTCTTCAACCTGTGGAGGCTACAGGCCAAGATCAAGGTTGAAGAGGACTTTGTGTGTGATTTCCTGTTTGCTGATGACTCCACACTCAATGTTGCCACAGAGGCCCAGATGCAGCAGAGTATGAATTGCTTTTCCACTGTCTGCAGAAACTTCAGCCTCAGAATTAATATCAAAAAGACTGAGGTTTTGCATCAGCCCACACCACAGAAGATGTATGCAGAACCAACTATCACTGCTGAAGGTGAGATCTTGAAGGCTGTTGACAAGTTTACATACCTCGGCAGCACACTCTCCAGATTTGTGAACATTGATGATGAAGTAGACACACGCATCGCCAAGGCAAGCTCCACATTTGGACATTTGCGGGAGTCAATGTGGGAGAGGAGAGGCATCAAACTGTCCAAAAAGCTGAAGGTGTACAAGGCAGTCATATTGCCCACATTACTGTTTGCCTGTGAGACATGGACTGTGTATGAGCAGCATGCCAAAAAGCTGCATCGCTTCCATATGAACTGCTTAAGAAGGCTGCTGAAAATTACCTGGCAGGACAAAGTTCCAGACATAGTTGTCCTCTCTCAAGCTGGACTGCCAAGTATCTACACCCTGCTGAGGAGAGCCCAAGTCAGGTGGGAATGCCACCTTGTACATATGCCAGACACATGCCTCCCCAAGAGACTATTTTACAGTGAACTTGCAGGAGGCAAAATGCACACAAAGTGGGCAGAAAAAGTGCTTCAAGGACAGACTGAAAGTTTCTCTGAAGAGCTTTGGCATTGACCTGGACTCCTGGGAAACTCTAGCGCAAGACCACCCCACCTGGCAAAACTGCATCAGAAAAGCTGTTATTTCCTATATGCAGAGGCATAGAGGAAGTGTGAGCTGAATAAATCCACAGCCAACTCATTGCCAACTAACTCAAATGACTACTTGTGCCTAATGCGTGGCAGAACTTTCCAAGCCCACATCAGACTGATCAGCAACAGATGGAAACACCATACTCAGTCAACCTCCTTGACATGATGTCTTTGGTCATCATCCTGGGGTAACAGTAACAAATGTCTATGCATGCTTCCCCTTTGTGAAGGTGTCACTGTGAACCCTGTTAACACTGAACACCTACCATAATCCTTAAAGTGTTAATCTGGGTTTAGAGATACTGGGGTAGAGTTGCAAGGTTGTTCTTCTTGTACAAGCCTGAGTGCAATGTCCTCGTGTGCTTGACTTTGTGATGCACTGTCACATCATGCAGAGGTACTAACATGTTGTGGGGTGTGAGATCATGCCATTAAACTTGGGGACTGTCTGCCACTTTCCTCAGGGTGTCTCATAAATATAACTAAGTTCTCATCATCACTATCACTGAGTGCAATGTCCGAGTGTGCTTGACTTTGACCAAATGGTGGAACTGTTGATTTCTGATGCTGGCTCTGTAAAAAATATCTGTAAACATTACCCATAATGAAATAGCATGCACTAATGTAAACTTATTAAGACAGCATGGGGGGGGGCACTTACCATGCACACTGTCTCCATTGCTATTCTGTTCTGATGTAGAAGGTTCACTTAGTAATAGCAACTGTCATTTGTTTAATGTAATCACTCATTGTCAGTATTCAGTTCTCTATTTGAATATACGGTACTGTTCTTTAACCAACCTTCATGAACAAATGAGTGATGTTGGTGCAGACATTGATAAAATCTACTGTCCACACCACCTATAATCAGTGCCATAATTATCTGTGCCATACTCATCTCCACAGATGAAGACAAGGTCTTCCTCATCTGTTGTTAATGGGATAATTGTTGGAGACCCCCTTTACTGAAATGGGCAGTTGCATTCTGCCTCACTTTGTTTCTAATACATCCTACCATATCATTCACCCTCTTCTTACTGTGTTAATATGCAGTTTCAGCCACCCTCTGCATTAATGTCAAGGACAAACTGATTTCAGGATTTTGTCCTCTTAGCATGTTTGGGCCCTCCTTTACCAAACAGACATTTCCCATATATCCTAAGGGCTGCCATGAGGATGCAATTTTCCTCATTTATTTCTTTATTTGACATTTGTTGACTGGGTTGGTCCAGCTGGGACAGAGCCCTTTTTCAGTGGAGACCCAGGCAGTAAAGCTCCACAGTTAATACATGCATTTAAGCTGACTTGGTACAGATGATAATACAAAATCTTAAGTAGATATATACAAAAGCAGGATAATCACGAATGATGATTAATCTCTACATATCAGCACGTATTAGGGTACAGTGCAGAGTACAAAAATCAAACAATACAGATAAAATTTACAAGGCAAGGAATAGTGGTTGCAGAGTTGTAAAAGGTAAGTAGGTAAGAGTTTTTACGTTGCGTCTGTAAAAGGGAAAAGAGGAGGAGCATGAGAAGATCTTTTTTAAGAGTGTCTGTTCGAGGCAGAAAGTTAGGAAAGATGGCTTGCAGTGTTGACGTGAAGAGCGATAAGGAGGAAGGCGGGGTTTCACTGAAGTAGGACAAAGGTGAGATACTGGGTGGCCTACACAGATGGGTCAGTCAGGGGAGACATAGCACAGGCAGAGTTTATTTTTGCTTAAGTGATTTTTTGCTGCCTTTCTGAATTGTAGTTTGGATATAATATGTCAGATGTCAAGCGGTAGTTTATTCCACTTTTCAGCAGGGTAACAGCTATAAAGGTTTTTTTCCTATGTTGATCTTCGGTTTGTAAATGGACAGGATATGCTGGCCAGAGCTCTGGAGTGTTCTTGCTGCGGTGTAGAAGGAGATGATAGACATGATGCTGGGGCAGAAAGTGGGCTGGTGTAGAATAGAATGAATTATCTGAAGCTGAGAGGGAAGGTTATGGGGGAATTCTAACCAGTTACAGTTTACTTCATTGCTGAAGGTATCCTTTTTTATGCCTTGATCCCTTATTTTGCATCCTTACTGGATATTAAAAAAAGAAAAAAGGCCACAGTCATACACAGAAAAACTTTTGGGCATAACCATTATTTAAGCTATACAACCCTGATCATGTGTACCTGTCACCCTCCTAAAAAATGTTAGGTGACATAAACCCCATAATAATATATGTATACAGTCCAGCCAGGTGAAGTTGTGTTATACCATCTGTGGCAGTACATTCCCATGAATATAGCAAACACTTTTTAAACAGATTCCTCATTCCCACATCCCTTATCGTTGTCCTGTTTTCACATCCTTTTTTATTCATCAGTGACAGTCAGAAATCCCACAGTAAAGATTGTACTGTACTGGAGCTGCTGGTACTGCCACTACAGGAGTGGGAGTGACATGTTGCATGGCCACATAGACTTTCAGCTGTTCATGGTACTGTCCCACGTAGACATGGCCGATGCCCTACTCCCACCACATGCTCTAGCACAGACATCCCATGGTTGAGGATTGCCACCATCTCACCCAACCATCTATTCATGACCTCCGCATAATAATGGTGAGCATCTGCAAGATCATGGATGTTGTCATGTACAGCAGGTAGAGTAGCCCTCTGGAGCCTCAGACCATCTCTGGTGTAATGTTCAATATGTGCCTATACCTCCATGATGGTCTGAAATATACGTCTGGTGATACCTGCTGTGGCACTTGTGGCAGGGTATGACAGGCAGCAGTCCTCCTATGAGTGTCCCTGTCCACCACCTGTATGGGACCTCACCAGTTATCCAGCTATGGCTGGTGCCTACAGACACACATGCCATAGTCACCACACTTTCATGTCCCATGCCACCACCCGCCAACTTTCCTTCATCTATGGTCACTGGTGATGGGGTATGTGTGGGTATTGTGACTTTGTGTGGGGATGGGGTAGAAAAAAGTGGGATGCTAGCCAATGGCACAGATTCAGCCCCTGACAACCCTGCCTGTTCCTCACTATGCCTATCATAATTGTCAGAGTCTGCAGAGACACTGACATCGGTTTCCCCATGGGAGGAACCCTGACCCACATTGCCACCTGTGAGGGGAAGACAATATATGTAAATTAATACCTGTACATTATGATTTACTTACACACACACACACACACACACACACACACACACACACTTACAGGTGAGGTGGCAGAAAGAGATTACACAGACCTCATATTACCCAGCAGTTGACATGCATGACACATGGCACTCAACATCATGCATTGCAGCCATTCTTAATCCCTGTTACTAACAATATACATCTCTGGGATGCATGAGTTGTGTTAGTATGTGATGTCCCTTCCCCTGAAACACATCGCACCCATGTACACATTATTGCTGTGCACCTGTATAGCACACTGGCATCTATTGTAGACCACACCTCACAACTGTACAAATCGTTGCTGAATGCATAGATGTCTAGCAGTTATGCTTGCTCTGTTCCTCACAACCCCTATGTGTTTGTCTGACACATAACTGGGATGATATAAGGACTGATGACACTAATTAATGACTGACATTTGATTTGCAGATCTCATCAGCAGCAGTGCATGTATGTGCAATAAAATCCACTTACACCAACAACCTTCAAAGCTTAATGTGGATATGAGGAGAGTATACACACCTGTTGACATGCCAGCCTCTTCTATGATATGAAATGGGGCCAGAGTACTGCATTTGAAAACACTACACACACCTGATATGTGACATATGACCTGTGCAATCCAATCAAGAGTCAAGCAAATATGTTAGTCGTGAAGATACTGAATGAGATGCATACATGTGAACATCCTTAAACCAATGGTTTGTTGAAGCACCTGTTAAGTGAACTGCAGCAGTCACTATTCCTGGTTAGGGGTATACTAGCATGGCACATCTTGACTTGGCATTATTTGATCTGTCTTCCATACAAAGGTCCCCCAACTCTGCCAGATTGCAAAGCTAGCTCATGTGCACAGCCCTTGGAGGTCACGCAGGGTCTTTACTATTGCTGTTGAGTCTGGGTTATGTCTGGCCCAATTCATGACCTTGAATGTGTTTGGATATAGACATTCTTAGCTTGCTTTGGGTCTATGCTTCAGTTCACTGTTGTGTTTGAAGCTGAAACCCCTCCCCACCCTCATCCTTATTGCAGATGCTTGACAACTGTGGCCACACATGAGTATTATTTTGCAGTATTCAAAATCCCCTCCACCATGTCTACAGGCCTAGTTCCAGCTAATGAACAGCAACCCTAAGGGTGTACAATGGCACCAGCAAGCTTCAAGTTGGGGATGGTGGCCCTGAGGTGAAGTGAGATGTTGCTTGTGCACCACACATATCTCTATGAATACAGTCTGTAGGTTTGAACCTTGGTGTCATGACACCATTACACATTGCAACACATGCCTTTGGGAGACTTTATGTTGTGCTTTTGCTACCTGTACACAGCCATGGATGGTGTTTCTTGTGGGGAAAATCTTCCGTCTAGTTACCCTATCCTATAAGCCACACTTATGCAGAATCCAGGCAATTGTTGCCACCATTACTACACAGGCAGTACTTGCTAGACATTCCTGCAACTCCATCAGTGTTACTGCATATCTCCTGGCAGCCACCCTGACCAGTTTTCTACATATTTTGTCATCTGTTTTGGATGAGCATCTGGTTCTTTTCAACATTACTGTTGTCCCATATTTAATACATCTCTAGATCACTGTCTGCACTGTTTTCCATGGTATATGCAATGGTGAGGTAATGTTTTTTTTCCCTACTCCTGACTGTTACATTTCAGATATGGGATCCCTTTGATGCTTTGTAAGATGTGTGCAAGCCATGGCTGCTTCTGTTGCAGGCAACTGAGGAAATGTCATGAACATACTTCTTGCACAGCAGACCATTGCTTGGTGTGACATTGAGGCCATGTACTTGATGGCAGGTGTGTACTTAAGTAGAATAAATGCTGTCAGTACATCACAAGCTGCCTCCACAATGTGTTATTTGAGTGTATGCACACATATGCATCCAATGTTTTGTAAGGCTTGTATACTCCATATTTGTTGCACTAACATATAATTCTGTTTTACACATTAATTGTTCATGTTAAGATCACATTACAGGTTGTAAAAGGCATGGAATGTATTATTGTGGTCTGTCGTTGTATATATCAGGAACAGTTGCCATCTTAATAGGTGTGTGTACACTGTTGTATCCACTTATAAGGGCAATGTTTCATACATGTCCCTACTGCAATCCATTTGTCCCACCATTTTGTTTGTCTCTGTCCACACATCTTGCACTGACAGGTTGTGAGGTATACTGCAGGAATCTTACATACCCCTCAGATATGGCACCATGGTGACCACTGTGATGCAGTGCAGTTAACACCAACAAAACTGAACATGTACATCATGGATTATGGGTAGGTGTGATAAATGTGTGCATGGCAAATAGCATGGGCTTAACTTGGCCGGTGTATTGGCAAACCTCAATAAAACAATTCCATACTCACCAGCTACAGATTGCTGTTCCAGTTGTATACCAGAAGGACCTAAATAGTTGTGGGAGAGAAGTAATGTCAGTAGCCACTGATGTGGCCTTGTTACAAGGTGGAAGCAGCATTTCAGCACATTAACAGTACAACCCCCAGTACTACAAAATATGCTGGCCATCACCATAGATGTACACGTCAGTGTATTATTAAACACCAGCAAGACCTACTATCTTATCTGACATATGCATGTAGATACTATACAGATAGAAATGGACAGCAGCAGTGTTCTAGTAATGTGCACTGGGGCCTTACCTGCACGCTCCTCGTCCAGTGTGTGGATGCAACCAACCTCCACAATGCTTTCCTTAGCTTCATGGCTTGTGAGTTGGGTGGGTGCCCCAAGGTTGGTGAGTAGCTCCTCAGTGGGTGTCATTGGGGGCTGGATGACTGGGCCCCCACCTGTGGCTAGCCGGTCCCTCTTTACAGCAGCAGCCTGTTGATAGGTATGGCATATGAGGTCAGTGGCCTCATGCCACACCTGCTAATAAATTCTGCTGAGCAGGCTGGCATCATTTACCCTGTGGACCAGATCATTCCAAAGGGTGGTCCTCTCCCGCACATCTTCTGCTTTCTGTCCAAATAACAGGGCATAATATTTGATCACAAATTGGGTGATGATGTCATTTTACCCAACAGAGAATGCTGGGAAGTGAGGCCTCTGCATGTTACCTGGAAGACATAAACAGGAAAAAAGGTCACAGGCCCTCATACGGTTGTCAAATTGCACATCAACAGTGGATATTACTTGCAAATAATCCAAACTACACCATAACCATCCAATCTATCATGGCTATAGCAGCTTGCATTACACTCCTGGCCCTGAGCTATCTTATTCCCCCCAGTGTTGGACACTTAACTGCATAATCCTCTATTCTCCATTCATTTCTGTGTAGAAGGATGACAGTGTCCATCTTGCATGTGGATGGTGTGTGGATGGTGGCAGGTCTGTGTTTGACTGTGGTGTGTGATGGAGCTGTGAGCACATGCCTGAGTTCATGTAGGTGGCAGACAGTGATGTTATTATGCCCCATGGAGATTTGCTGTTGTTGCCATCAGTAGACAATATGTACATGCTCACCATTGCTGAAGGGAGGAGTGTGGTTGATGTGCATATCCCCCTAAACAAGTGAGGTGGACAGGGTGACAATGTTCCACCTAACCTGTCTGATGCAGGTTGCCTATAGCCATGGCACATATGTATGAGGTGTGCTTTACCCCCAGTACAGGGTGAATTGTGTTGTTGCCTCTGAGACTGAAAACATATATAGAGACACTGTTGCAATTGTCCTTGGTGGTGTGGATATGTCTGATTTGTAGTCATAATCAGCCTTACAGGAAGTCACCTGTGAACTTACATGCTTGCTCAGATAGAGGTGGACTTGCTTCCAAGTTGTTGCTTGCAAGTATGTGTTCCTGTGCAGCCAATATAGCAACCTATAATGTGGTTTGTGTATTGCTGCTGTCTACCAAAGGGGATTACTCTACCTTGGTGGAGGCTGGTTTTCCAGGTCAGGTACTGCTGAGTCCATATAGCTACAGTGG
Source organism: Protopterus annectens (assembly GCF_019279795.1). NCBI lineage: Eukaryota > Metazoa > Chordata > Ceratodontiformes > Protopteridae > Protopterus > Protopterus annectens. The sequence goes on along the minus strand of NC_056747.1, from coordinate 112,778,731 downwards.
ATGTAAAATGTATACACCCCTGTTACAATGCCTGCTATTTGTATAATTGAAACATGACACCACAATAACTCATTTCAAAACAATTCCCACCTTTAATGTGACCTATATCCTGTACAATTCAATTGAAAACATAACAATCTGGTCTGTGAAAACATATGGAAATAATAATCAGTACAATAAGCCAGTTGAATGAGTGTGCACACCCATAAACTGATATGTTGTGTATGCACCTCTTGAGATGTTTACAGCATTCATTTGTCTTGGTTTGGACTCAACATCATGGCACATCTTCACTTGGCAATAGTTGCTCACCTTCCTAGAAACACCTTTGTTTGTTTTTCAATGGAATTGTACAGGTTAGGGGTCACATTCAAGATGAGAAACATTATGAAATGATTTTCTGTGGGCTCATTGTCATACAGCACACAAACCTGGCATTCCAACAGGGGTGAGTACACTTGTGATATCCACTGTATATAGGTGTTGATATAGCTGTTAGTGGTAGGCATGGGCAGAAGGTCATAACACAGATGAACACTTCTCTGATTACTACCTGATAATCATGCCTACTGTATACCCCTATCAGCATCAGGGCAATGCACCAACCAGTAGCTGTACACATTTATGTCTATTCTATCCACTGACCCTAATATTACACACGTGTAACATGCACAACCTATGTACCTGACTGCTTGAAACCCATGTTAATAGTTTTGTGCCTTCCAGCTGAACATACGCATACATACACGTGCTCAGGGAATACCTGGTATACATTTCTGTTCTATGTTAGTATGTCACACTGTATTTACAGTCTTGCTGCTCAATCATACTTCTCAACCTGTTATAGCAGGATGTCTGGACAATAGCACACATACATGGGTGACAAAAGGGACATCACTACTGATACTGTATTAATATAGCTCCACCATACATTAGTAAGTTGGTTGCACAGTAGGCTTTGACATCACTGTGATAACCTATAAGATGTCCAACAGTCATAAGTCTGAACTGTCTGCAAACAGCTACAGTTAACTTTGAACCTAACACCACTCTTAAGTATTCAACTGCGGTACCACCTTTAACATTCTTATAAGAAAAGCGCAGTCCGGGTCTGAACTGTCTGCAAACAGCTACAGTTAACTTTGAGTATATGTCTACCTGTTTGAGACAATCTTCATTTTTCCCTGGAGAGCACTCTGCTTTGGCTGTAAGCAGCCCCTCCCCCCACCACACACATCTTCCACTTTCTCTTATTCCCTTCTATTAGCAAATAGTATCCATAACTGATCAATACTGTGTGTTTGTTAATTTAAACTATGACCACAGTAGCCTACTGATACAAGGTTATCCTGTTTTTCCACCTGAGAAATTAAGAAAAGACTTACAGTTTCAGAGCAGTCCTTGGTCAATTGTGATTGTTTCTTAACATATACTTGTCTTGCTTTGGCTCATTAGCAGCAGTATAAAGAACTGCCTGCTCACACCCTTGTTCTCCCCCCCCCTTCCCTGTGTATTACCTTAAGACAATCCCAGAGTTAATAAATATTACCTGTGGCAGGCACCATTTGTAAAACTACAATCCACTCTGCTACAGGCCCCATGAAGGCTCAGTGTCTCTCCAGTAAGTGTTTTACAACTGTAAATGCCTATTTATGTTGAATTGTATTAGACATTTTACAACTGTATATGTTTATGTTGAATTGTGTTAGACATCTAATATGTTTTATGCTTTATTATTGATGTTACTATGGCATGCTAGCATTTGTATGCACCAAGTTGTTTCTAGAATAATAGTATGTATGGTCTATTTGCATAGCTGCACCTTGTTCACTAATGTTATTCATGTAATTGTGTTGTGTGTAGACAGCTCATACTAGTGTCTAACTTATTTCTATAAGTTTGTGCTGTTACTGGTGGATAGAATCACATTAGAGAACCACGACAGATTGCTGCTCGCTATAGTTTTATCTGTGGCTGCATAACTGTCTGGGTTTTTGTTTTCTAATGTTCTTCCAATTGGCTCAGTATCTGCATATACTAAGTAGTGGTTCAGGACATTGTCCTGCATGTGGTAGCTATTTGCTCAGTGTGTTTTTTATAATCTTTATAATATATATATTTACCATCTCAAAAGTGCTTACTCCTCTCTGCACTCTTCTTTTCTAGACCTAACACCACTCTTAAGTATTCAACTGCGGTACCACCTTTAACATTCTTATAAGAAAAGCGTGTCCGGGTCTGAACTGTCTGCAAACAGCTACAGTTAACTTTGAGTATGTGTCTACCTGTTTGAGCCAATCTTCATTTTTCCCTGGAGAGCACTCTGCTTTGGCTGTAAGCAGCCCCCCCCCCCACCACCACACACATCTTCCACTTTCTCTTATTCCCTTCTGTTAGCAAATAGTATCCATAAATGATCAATACTGTGTGTTTGTTAATTTAAACTATGACCACAGTAGCCTACTGATACAAGGTTATCCTGTTTTTCCACCTGAGAAATTAAGAAAAGACTTACAGTTTCAGAGCAGTCCTTGGTCAGTTGTGATTGTTTCTTAACACATACATGTCTTTGCTTTGTGATTGTTTCCAGCCCCTCATACAAGAACCTAACAGGGTCTCTACGCGCTTCACTCCCCTCCCTGCCCCCTATTCCCTCCCGCCCCCAGTGGTCCCACCTTTATTGCACTCAAACCCCTCCCATCTATCCAATAGCCAACCACAGCGCTAACCCAACACTACCTCCTCCATATTCCCTCTACTATCACACCTCCTCAACTAACATGTACAAGCATACCTTTCCTTTGCTCACTGCATGCACTCTCCTTGCATATCTTACATCCTACCAAAGCTCCATCATTCCCCCACTCAACCACTACCACTGTACTACTACTCACACCACCACTCATGTCTCACCCATACTCAGCTGCCGTCCCACCAGCTCAAGAACCATCCCTATGCACCCCCCACATATTCTACCAACTATATTACTCAAACGTAAAGCATCCCTACAACTTAACATAGTAACCCTCCCACCATACATATTACCCACAGAGCACAATCATAAAGTTTCCCTTATAAACAAACACATTCAAAAACTGAGAAAACTAATAATCTCATGCATATCAAAACTAGCCCTAAGTGGAGACATCCACCCCAACCCTGGCCCTACCATCTCCAACCCCAATCCTCATAATCAGACTAGAAACCACAACTTCTCCCATATTACAGCCAATAGAAAGCCAAGTGACTTCCTTCTACTAAGCCTAAATATTAGAAGTATACCCAACAAAGTCCATGAACTCCATGCCACCATAGACTTATACTCCCCAGATGTAGTCATCCTGACAGAAACCTGGCCAAAACCTCACATTACCAGTGAGGAAATACTCCCTACAGGTTACGGCATACTAAGAGTAGACCGGCTAAACAAAAAAGGAGGTGGTGTAGCTACAATATTTAAACAGCATCTAAACATCCAGATCTTAAAATCATCAGCTCCACAAATAGGCAATGAAGAAATAATATATACCAACCTCAAAATTAACCAAAACAAAACAATCAACATAATTGGATGCTACTTCCCACCTGGCCAAAACATCCCTCCACTAGAAAACCTCCTCAGCTGGTCTACCCACCATCTCCCCCAAGAAACTATCATCTTAGGTGATTTCAATATTGACTGGCAATCCTGTTCTGGCAACAATCCAACCCATCATGTACACCTTCATGGCTTCACCCAACTAGTCCAGTCACCAACAAGGATAAATAAAAACTCCAGCAAGCACACTACCCTGGATTGGATGCTAGTCAGTAAGAACCCCCAGTCATATATAACAGGCTGCTTATCAGATAGCCTCAGTGATCACTCACCAACATTCCTACTCAAAACATACCTGTACCAAGCTAAACCTGTCATCTATCATCAAATACGTAAAAAAATAAACTTTAACCCACTCACATTCATCTCATCCCTCAAAGAATGTAACTGGCATGCTCTAAAGTACCTCAGTCTAGATGACGCAGTTGAATTTTTTAATACTACCTTCCTGAACATCCTTAATTACCATGCCCCCATAAGATTTTCCAGAACCAAAGCACAACCCTCCCCATGGCTACAGAAAACCACTAAGTTAGAAATGAAAAACAGGGATAAAGCCTGGGAGCACTGGCGCAAAACCAAAACCCCCGCAGCTAGACAGAAATTCCTAGAACTACGCAATAGAGTCCAAAAGCTAATAAAACCGGACAAATTCCAATACTACCAGTCTGCCCTAGACTCCTCACAACACAGCCCCAAACAATTCTGGTCCTCCATAAACTCCATCCTCCACCCAGGTAAAGTCAGTACCCCTCCTCCTAACATCCCTCACTCCTCAGAAAATATTGCTACCTCATTCAACACACACTTCACCCAAACCATACTATCACTAGCTAAACAACACAACCACCCTCCCCTCTAACCCACACCTTCAACTAGTAATCTCTCCACTGCCTTCTCTTTTTCTCCTGTACCTACCTCCAACATAAAAAAACTCTTAACTAAACTTAAACCCACCAAATTAGCAGCAGACAACCTCCCAAGTGAATACCTACAAATCGCAGCTGATGCTCTGGCCTACCCAGTATCCATCTTGATTAACTGATCTCTGTCAGAAAGTTACGTTCCCACATTGTGGAAAGTCTCACATATAATTCCCCTCCACAAAGGCGGACCCTCTGCAGAACTAACCAGTTACTGCCCCATAGCTATTCTCTCTCCACTCTCCAAAATACTAGAGAGATGCATACACTCTTAGGTCTCACACTACCTCCTTACTAACAACCTCCTTTCCATTACTCAGCATGGTTTCTGACCAAACCATAGCACCACCACTGCCTTACTCTCCTTTACTAACACTATCCTTCAGCATAAAAACAATGGCTATCTCTCTTCTGCTACTTTCCTAGACCTATCTAAAGCATTTGACATGGTCCCACACAAACAACTTATCTATGTCCTCAATAACTTATCCTTCTCACAATCAGTCACCAACTGGTTTCAGAGTTACCTGTCTGACCGCCAACAATCCGTTGTATGGCAGAATGACATATCTCCCCAACTACCTGTCTCCATAGGGGTTCCCCAAGGATCCATCCTTGGACCCCTACTTTTCTCTGTTTACACCAATAATCTAGCCTCTGCCACCAAACATGGCACACTCATCCAATACGCAGATGACTCGACCATCATCTGCTCAGCCCAGTCCCTACCCAAACTGCAAAAAGTCACACAGGAAGCCTTTTCCTCTGTTGAAACATGGTTATCCGATGCCCAATTAATACTCAACCCAAACAAAACTAAACTACTTATCTTCCAACCCACCAAACATACTCAAAACAACTCTCACTTTAACATCACAGCAAAAGACAACACCACTATATACCCAACTGAACACACCAAATTGCTAGGAGTGGAAATAGACAATAAACTAAAATTTGACATTACATATCCATGACCATAAAAAAGTCCACAAAAAACTAGGAGCATTATACAGAAATAAACAATTTCTCACCAAAGCAGCAAAGATTTCAATAGCAAATTCCCACCTTATCTCCACCCTACTTTATGCCTCTCCAGTATATACCAACCTAAGGCAATGTGATCTAAACAAGCTAGAGACCTGCTACAACAAAATCGCCAAATTCGCCACAGGGGCATCCTACCGTAGTCACCACTGTCTCTCACTTCCTGAACTGGGCTGGCTTGAACTCCCTCACCTCCTTCAGTGGTATCAACTCTCACTCACCCACAAACTAGTAAACCATCCACTAAATGTCCCATCCCTCCAGAATCTTCTCCAACCCTATCGCACCACCAGACCACTAAGATCCAGCAACAAAAATCACTTGCAGATCACTAAAGCCAATAACTCTGCTGGTGAAGCACTATTCTCTTGCGCCATAGCCAAATTATGGAACTCACTCCCACCCACAATTACCTCCATACCATCATGCACCAACTTCAAAACTTTATTAAAAGCACCTAAAACATGCTGGCTATGCCCTTGCAACTCCCACTCTAATATCATCCACCCCATCCAACTACTACCTTTCTTTCCACTCCACTAACTACCTTGATTATAGCAAGCTCAGATGCTCATAAGCCTAGTACTTATTATACAGCAGGAACTTCTCATTGTTACATTTGTAAATGCCTGTTATGTACTTCACAGATAAAGATTCTAGTTGTCTACTGATGTACTATGTTCTTCATCTGTAAATATGTTGTAAGTAATTTCTATGTTAAATTGTTAATCGCTATGTAATCCAATGTAACTACTGTCTGTTTATTTTACTGTGGAGATTTTCTCCCCGGGCCTCAGCTGAAAATGGACCCACGTCCAGTCGGACACTCCCGGTCAACAAATTTAAATAAATAAATAAATAAGTAGCCTATTATGTTACATTGTCATTGCTCACAGAATTGCCAATGGTTTGACTGACATAAGACAGGTATATGGGTATGTGACTACAGATATCAGTCACAAATGTGCTTATTGTCCAGCAGAACACTGAACAGTTGAATGTTATTAATTCAATATATCACATGCAATTCAACACACATGTCTGCAGCATTACTTTACTATGCACATGCCCTATATCGGTCTCTTAGCTTTACAAGACAAACATGTATCATACTCATATTCACAGGTAACATATGGATATGGACAACATCCCATTAAATGGCCTAGCAGTGGCACAGTCACAACTGTTTGACAGACATCCCAGCGATTGTCATATGTGAGCTGTCTTTTCCCAGGGTGAGTCAAGTTCCTGAGCTGTGATCCTACCTCATAACTTCTTAGAGCATCACATCTGGACAAAGCCTAAAATGATTGGAGGATAAATAAGGCCAGACTTTAAATATTCCTGTTACAAACTTAGGAAGTTTGTAGAATAATACATTTTGCATTACCGTAAATATTCTTAAGGATGTGGAGTCATAAACTCATGTGTCTGTCATTACTTGATGACTTCAATCCAACTCGACACTGTAAAACTCCACTGCCAATCATGAGTGGACAGGTGATCTGCTGTGGCAACCTCTAACCGGGAAAAGCCAAAAGAAGAAGAAGAAGAAGTACTACAGGTTTCTGGAGGAACAGACAAAAAACTATGATGTGAAGATCTGGACATTCTGTGAAGATCTGTATAGTTGAGAGTTATGGCTGTGATCTCTCCCACTGCAGAGAGGGCCAGATGCCATGGCCATAGCAGCTGTTCAGCAGGACATTAGTACAGCAAGTTTTGTTGGGACATATATTCTTCCAAATCATATTTCCCATTATTACAGACCAAGTACTACATTCAATTACATGCTTACATGTTCCACTTACCTTTTCTTTTTTCTTCTCTTTTCCGGTATTTGTTTTTGTTTTTATTTTCTTTCTTTCTTTCTTTCTTTCTTTCTTTCTTTCTTTCTTTCTTTCTTTCTTTCTTTCTTTCTCTCTGTACTACAGGGATGGAGCTGGTTTGAATAGGTGGCAGTGTGGCTTTTGTAGGTGATGCTCATGACCAGCTGATGGCCTGTGCACCAATTGGTGTTCCCCACTTGCTAATTGCATGCAGAGCAACTGTGCAGTTCTTCCAATAGCCAATGTCTTGGCAACACTCTCCTATAATTGAGTACTCCATGTGGGCATTGGCCCCTTCCCTTACCTGTGAGGAAGACATCCTGGAGGTGTGTGAGTTAATACCTCTTACAACAGGACTTGTGGAGACAAGCCAAATAAATGGTGGAGACGGTTCAAGACTTAGGGCAGAAAGTGAGTATCGCTGTTATATGTTTGGAATACTGCTAGTTTAACAGGGTTTGTCTGCACATGCTACTTCTGCATGGGTTTCAGTCTGACAAAGTTCTGTCTCTGCATAGATCTCAACTGTAGGCCTATCCACATAATGGCCACAAGTTAGCCTGTTATGTTTGGTCTGTTCCCCAGACAGATATTGTCCTTGGAAAATCAGTAGCATACTCTGGTGATTACATTCAGTAAATGCTAAGATCCATTTATTTTTCAGATTTTATATCCCTCAGAAAATATATGTTATAACAAACCCTGTAATACCAGCAACTCTTTTCAGTGTATAACAGCAATATTTCAAGTATGGCCATGTATTTGGGCCTCTGTCCACCAATTATGTCAGGCTTTGTCCAGATGTCATATAGTAGGAGGTTGATAGGTATACTGGCCTATCATTACTTAGTGCTGTCATTCCTGCTGAGGGGAAAGGCTGGAAAATATGTTGGAGTCTGTACATTCAAGAGGTTTGTGTATGGAGAATGCTCTTAGATGCCCTTGTAACATATGTTATGTGGGGGAGTGTTTTAAAACTAGGCTTTAGAACATAAGAGACATATTACTGATACAAAAGAAGACAGTTCTATAGCTGTATATTTGAATAAATCTCACCATGGGGACAGTAATGGCTTCCAAGGTACTGTTTTGGAATAAGTCTGTTCCTCAGGTTGAAGAAACATTCATAAAAAGGACAATTGCAATGTACAGAATCAATGTACTAATATTAAATGTGATACTTTATCACTTAGGGGGTTAAATGAGGAGTGTATTTGGAGGCTGTGGATTTAATTATGTAATTAAGTGTTAATTGCTTCTTGTGATTAAGGCAATAATTTCCTGTAATTTTTTACTCCTTGAAGGCTTTGGCCAAGACATCACAGTCTAATAAACATGTGTGAATTACTCCTTGAAGGCTTTGGCCAAGACATCACAGTCTAATAAACATGTGTGAATTACTGGCTGGTTGTATTTCTCTTTGCTATGTTCAGTCATTTTCTTTGTTTTGCTAAGAGGTTGTTGTATGTCTGGCCATTGTGTATGGCTTATCATGATTTTGCAGCAGTGTACTGTTCACTTATTTATTTGGATGGTGGGGGGGAGCAGATGTGAGTGTCATGGGTCCTTTTGTATCCAACTGTGCATGCTGCCCCAGTTATGGGTGGTCTATCAGCAGCATATGTTTGTATGGACATTTTGAGACATGTATGCATGTGTGTGTGTGTGTGTGTGTGTGTGTGTGTATATATATATATATAACCCAGCCACTGGGGATGCACAAGCCAGTGCATTTCTGTGTGACGGTCCCAAGCCCAGATAAATGGGAAGGGTTGCATCAGGAAGGGCATCCGGCAAAAACTTTTACCAAATCATACATGTGGACAACAGTACAGATATACATACTGGATCAGTCGAGGCCCGGTTAACAACGACCGCCACCAGTACTGTTGGCCAACAGGGTGCTGGTGGAAATTGGGCTACTGTTGGCCGAAGGAGGAGAAGAGGGGGAAGGCATGCCTGAAGGCAGGTAAAGACTAGGACTGTGGTAATGAGGGTCGGAACTTTGAATGTTGGCAGTATGACTGGTATAGGGAGAGAGCTAGCTAATATGATGGACAGAAGGAAGGTTGGTATATTGTGTGTGCAAGAGACCAGATGGAAGGGAAGCAAGGCTAGGTATATCAGAGGCAGGTTCAATTTGTTTTATCATGGTGTGGATGGGAGGAGAAATGGCGTAGGGGTTATCCTGAAAGAACAGTATGGTAAGAGTGTCTTGGAGTGAAATGAGTGTTGGATAGAGTGATGTTTATGAAGCTGGAAATTTATGGTTTAATGATGAATGTTGTTAGTGCATATGCTCTACAAGTTGGGCGTGCGATGGATGAGAAAGAAAAGATTTGGAGTGAGTTGGATGAAGTGGTGATGACTGTGCCCAAGGGTGAGAGAGTGGTGATTGGAGCATATTTCAATGGGCATGTTGGTGAAGGGAACAGAGGGGATCAGGAAGTGATGGGTAGGTATGGTGTTAAGCATAGGAATGCAGAAGGTCAGATGGTAGTGGATTTTGCAAAAAGGATGGACATAGCTGTGGTGAATACATATTTTAACAAGAGGGAGGAGCATAGGGTGACATACAAGAGTGGAGGAAGATGCACACAGGTGGATTATATCTTATATAGAAGGGCTAGTCTGAAGGAGATTGGAGACTGTAAAGTGGTGGCAGGGGAAAGAGTAGTTAGGCAGCATAGGATGGTGTTTGTAGGATGACATTGGTGATCAAGAAGAGGAGGAGGAGTGTGAGGGCAGCACCAAGGATCAAATGGTGGCAATTGAAAAAGGGTAATTGTGAGGTGGAGCTCAGGGAAGAGTTAAGACAGGCACTGGGTGGCAGTGAAGAGTTACCGAATAGCTGGGTAACTACAGCAGAGCTAGTAAGGGAGATGGCTAGAAAGGTGCTTGGTGTGACATCTGTAAAGAGGAAGGAGGACAAGGAGACCTGGTGGTGGAATGAGAAGTACAGGAGAGTATACAGAGAAAGAGGTTGATGAAGAAGAAATGGGATTGTCAGAGAGATGAAGAAAGTATTCAAGAGTATAAGGAGTTGAGGTGCATGACAAAGAGAGAGGTGGCGAAGGCTAAGGTTAAGGTGTATGAAGAGTTGTATGAAAGGTTGGACACTAAGGAGGGAGAAAAGGACCTTTACCGATTGGCTAGACAGAGGGACCGAGCTAGTAAAGATGTGCAGCAGGTAAGGGTGATAAAGGATAATGAGGGAAACATACTCACAAGTGAGGAGAGTGTGTTCAGCAGATGGAAAGAGTACTTTAAGGGGCTGATGAATGAAGAGAATGAGAGGGAGAGAAGGCTGGATGATGTGCGACTAGTGAATCATGAAGTGCAGTGGATTAGCAAGGAGAAAGTAAGGATAGCTATGAAGAGGATGAAGAATGGAAAGGCTGATGGTCCAGATGACATATCTGTGGAAACATGGAGGTGTTTAGGTGAAATGGCAGTGGAGTTATTAACTAGATTGTTTAATGAAATCTTGGAAAGTGAGA
>NC_056747.1:112637837-112762837 GCF_019279795.1 Protopterus annectens | reverse complement strand
AGTATGGTCATACAAGAAAGATGTCTAGCCGGAGACAAAAATGCAATTTTCTCTTGCAGTAAAATTATCGCAACTGCATGAGGCACCCTCAAGGTAAGAGGGTGAAATAATACCATTGAGGCCGAAGCCTGTACTGCCATGGCAGCTGCAACAACTGCCTGTACACAATGTGGCAACGACCGTGCCACTGGGTCCAACTGTGATGAATAATAAGCTATGGGGCGTTGCTTATTCCCATGCTGTTGCGTCAGAACTGACGTCATATATCCCCGCTTACAATCTACAGTCTGAAAAAATCTCTTATGATAATTCGGAAGCCCCAAAACTGATGATGAAGCTATCAATTGTTTTAGCCTGCAAAAAGCTGCTTCTGCCACTGGAGTCCAATGTAGTATATCTTGTGCTGCCATAGGTGCTTTAAATATTAAATCAGCCAATGGAGCCGACTCCACAGCATAATTTGGTATCCAACTTCGACAAAAATTAGTCGTCCCCAGGAAGGACATAATTTCCTTCTTGGTAGTTGGCTTGGGAGTTTGTAAAATTGCTACCTTTCTATCTTCATCTAATGTTCTACCCCCCTTGGATATCACATATCCCAGGTACTTGACCTGTGTTTTCCAAAGTTGCAATTTATGTTTGTTTACTTTATGTCCCTGTTCTGCTAAAAACCTCAATAATGCTATCGTATCTTCCCTACACTGTTGCTGGGTAGGGGCCGCAAGCAGGATGTCATCCACATAAAGTAGAACTTGACTGCCCCCTGGTGGAGTAAATCCCGCCAGGTTGCTAGCCATCTCCTGTGCGAATATCGTTGGACTTTCACAGTATCCCTGTGGTAGTCGAGTATAGGTATATCTGTTACCCTGAAATGTAAAAGCAAACCAATACTGACTATCTGGATGTATAGGTATTGAAAAGAAGGCATTGCTTATATCTACCACGGTAAAATACTTCTGTTCTGGCTTCAAATCATTCAATAAAGTGTGCGGGTCTGGCACCGTAGGTGCCCTAGGTATCATTGCATCATTTACAGCTTGTAAATCCTGTACCATCCGCCATTCCCCATTTGCCTTCCTAACAGGAAATAGAGGGGTATTACATGGTGAATCCAAAGATTCTACCAGTACTCCTTTCTTAATTAATGCTGCTATTATAGGCTTAATTCCCTGCTCTGCATCTCTTCTCAAAGGGTATTGTTTCTTTTGTGGTCTAAATGCTGACTTTGGTGTGATAGTTACTGGACCTGCTGTCCGAATAAGCCCTACATCTGATTTCCCTGTTGACCAAAGAGTGCTTGGTATATCACACAAAGCTTTTTCTTCCTCTTCCAGTAGGAACATCAATCAGCTGTCCTCACTTTGTTGTAAGTGTACAGCTGGACGTGCTTGCGTTAACCAATTCAGTTTTTGCTTTTGTATTCCTTGTTCTGACAACTCTAAATCAGTTTGCCTTTCCCATCTTGTCACTTTTTCACCTAGATCTACCCATCTGGCATTCTTATGTTTGGTTAAACTGACATGCGGTAGCCAGTTGGACTTATACAGTCCCGTGAATTCCTAGGGTAATGAACAACTCACCATACTATTACCCTCAGTATCCCAGTACAGGGTTCGTAATACTAACCTATTTGCAGAATTTCTGAACAATTTCTCTTCATACTCTTTATCAGGCCCTGGTGTGCTACAATAGTACAGAGTACAATGTAACAAATGCTGCTGATCAATGTGAAGGGAGGGTACCTTACTGATGGCTACGTTCATCAGTTCTTCGGTCACTGCCCCTGGACCAGTCGTAACTAGGTCCTGGCTGTACCAATAGTAGGCTTCACCCTCCGATCGCATCACAAAAGTATCCATTTGTCTTTGTGCCTCCATACCTTTCATGGTAGGAACTACTGCTATGCCAAAAAGCTGCATAAGGTCTCTTCCCAGTAAATTCACTGGACATTTGGCAGAAAGTACTATCTTACTTCTCTGGGTCACACCTGAAACAGGGTCAGTTATTGCTATATCATGGGAAAGTGGTTCCCTGTATAGCTGTCCATTTGCTGCTTTCACTAATATATAATCAGGTGATTCAGAGTGTTCCGGTAACTTTGAAGGATGTATCAAAGTCCGTGATGCCCCTGAATCGCACAAAAATTTAACTTCCCTCCCCTCCACCAGAAGTGTAACTTCCGGTTTCGTGTCCGTCAAATAGAGCTCTAAGCTCAATAAGGCTAAATCTAAAACTTCACTTTCCTCATCATCTACTTGCACTTCCTCTATTTCTACTACTGTGTTTACATTTTCTCCCTGCTCACTACTCTCTCCTGATGACCGTTGAACGTTATGACTATCATATAGTCAATCCTCATCACTCCTATCCTTCCCTTCCGTAGTCGTTTTTTTATTCGATCTGCAATCCCTTGCTAAATGTCCTTTCTTCCCGCACTTGAAGCATTCACCTTTTCTTTTTCTCTCCTCAAAAACCTCTGAGTCTCTGTCAGAGCGCTTATTGCTCTGAGCGTTTTTCCTCCCCTTTTTACCTGACTGTACTACAAAGACTTCTGCTCTGTCTTCAGCTGTGAAGACCTGCGTCTTCTTTTTCTTCTTACTGTTAAAGTGTCTTTCAGCATGCCTAGCATACTCCAGTAAGGCTTGTAGCCTACTCGTTCGATGATCTATCATATGCCCTGTAATAAAGCTACTGATAGGGGCAATGCAACCTTTCAAAAATGCATTTTTCAATTGTTGTTCATATGAGCTATCATTTTTCTGATTTTCGGGAATAGGCATACCGCTATGGTTATTAAAACATTCTAATAACCTACCAAAGTACCCATCCACAGATTCATTGTCCTGTTGTATACACTGATTAATACAGGTCCAATCTGCTCTAGGTTTCCATTTTTCAGTAATTCGGTCCGTAAGACCCTTCAACCTAGTGTCTAACTCTGCGTCACTATGTAGGAGGGGCTTAAGTTGTGCGTCACGCGCATTCCAGGTGCCACAAACCATGTGCCAGTCTGGGCCAATAATTTGTCTAATAACTTTTTCTACTTCTTCCCCATTTAAGTGGTAACTCAATCTCATACCTTGTAAATCTTGTATAAACTTTTCATGATTAATTTTCGGATGGGGAATCCCCTCTGTAGCCTTCCGGATATCTTCCGGTGTCCATGGTCTATATACTAAGAGGGTTGGGTCCTGGCCTTCCTGTCCTGCCTGAGGGTTCGGTACTTCAATTAATGGACAGATTTCCTCACTCTCTTCTAGTGAGTCCCTCACTTGAGTGTCCCTAAGTGTGTTATGTGTTCGGGATCTAGTCTCAATAGTTTCTCTTACAAATGGTTGTTTAAATGCCCCTGTTGCCTCAGGATAACGTGGGGGGGGACCAGCCTGCCCTCCCGCTTCATATCCTGGGTAAAGTATCGGTGGTGGCGGAGAGGGAGGGGCCGTCGCTACTACCATATTATTATCTTCTTTATCTAAGAATAATGCTTTCGCATTTTTAACCTTCTGTTCCCTTCGGTTTACTTCCTCAATCCACCTGTGTGCTTGAGGAATACCCAACTGTCGCTGTTTTTATGCCTGACCTTCTGCGTCAGATTTTAACTGTTTTAAAAGTTTCACTAACGAAATTTTGTCTAATTTACCATCAAATTCATATTTCTTAACCCATTTTGCAAAATATCTCACATTATCTGCTCTCTGTAATTGCATATATTTTGCATCATCTGTCAAAGGCGGATCTCGCGATCTTTTAGTGCACTGATTTCCCATGTCTTAAAAAGACTGTTACGTAACCCTTCTCTTGTACCACGTGGTATCTTCTTCCCTATATCCACAGTAGTGTCTAGAATGACTGTTTACTTTGCTTTGTTTTTTTCCCTGATCTATGACTCAACGAACAGTACTTCAATACGTTCTCGTCCTGCTATCACAAATCTCAATAACAGTACAGTGTAACCTGGTCCCTGATCTAAAACAAAGACAAAGAGGGAAACTCTCCTTACCTGAGCCTCCCATTTATGACTGCACGTTTTCTTCTTGGGATCCAGTTTTCTGCTTTTCAGCCACAGATCAGAAAGTGGACAGCCTCTTTACACACAACAATTCAGTCGGAGGTCTTTTCACTCAAGAAGAACCGTTTGTTTTGGCAGCTTCTCCTGCGCAGATTTATTACCACCCATGCACTCTGACCTGTAGCTTACCAAGGGAATTCCGGCTTAAGAAGGACCAAAATGTCAAATAAATTGTTAAAATCAGACTGTAAAAATCATTAGGCTTTTCAAAATGACAGTCAATAACACAGGATGCTCAGGTTCAAACAATATTGCTTTACTAATGTACATTAGGAGGCAAAAAACTATACAAAAACAAGTATAGAGTTTTGACTGGTTCTATACAGGAAATACCCTCAATTATATACCATTTGCAATCAGCTTTTGCCCACCTTACTGACGTGGTCAGTCACAGGGCATTTACATCACTATAGTCCATAATACTTCATTCATAAGAAGATGCTTAGGTAATGTTTTTAAAAACTTTCCCATGAGAATAACACAGCCTTGCGAGGCACCTGGTCCATTACAATGTCTTCCTGTAGATGTTACTTTTTCCAAGGTTCATAGATTAGTTCGGAAACAATGGTCGGTTCTTTTCTTAATACGTTCCTTTGTCTCTCTGGTTAGCAGCTGCACACTATCTCTGATAGTGTTCACAAGGCCATCCTTCTCGGTGGAAGGAAGAAAGATATACATGCATACATATTTATTTCTCTCTGACCCAGCAGATTATAGTTACTGAAAGACATAAGCTTGCTGAGCTGGCTACTGCCAGGGTCAGAGGTTAACCACACTGCAGCTAAGTTTCAAACAATTACATGCAAAATCATTTCTACTGCCATATTGTTAAATAGAATCAAATGCATTACATATTATACTATTTCTAAACTTTGCACTACATATATGTTTAAGTACATATTCTTCTAACAGTTTATATATGTTTAAGTACATATTTTTCTAGCATTCTGTATATGTTTAAGTACATATTTTTCTAACACTCTATATATGTTTTAAGTACATATTTTTCTAACATATATATATATTCTTCTTCTTCTTTCGGCTTTTCCCAGTTAGGGGTCACCACAGTGGATCACCTGTCCACTCATGATTGGCAGTGGAGTTTTACATTGTCGAGTTGCCAGCTTGGCACCCAACCTTCCACAGAAGGCACACACACACACACACACACACACACACACACACACACACACACACACACACACACACGCGCACGCACACACACACACACACACACACACACACACACACACACACACACACACACATGCACTCACACCTTGTGGGAGGAAACCCATGCGACCATAGGGAGGACATGCAGACTCCGCACAGAAGGCAAGGCACCCCAGCCGAGAATTGAACTGGAGAACCTCTTGCTGTGAGGTGACAATGCTAACCACTGCAATATATATATTTATATATATATATATATATATATATATATATATATATATATATATATATATATATATAAGTTCATATGTAGGTACTAGGCTATTGGCCCAAAGGCCTGTGTAAGCCTAGCCAACAAGGTTTCTTGGCTTTCGCCACCCAAGAAGATTATTTTCCTGTGCCCCTGTTGAGCAGAGCCACAGAAGTGATCCACAGGGTGAATTTCTTATTTTCCATCCACTCATCAAGATTTTTCTTGAAGAGTGTTAATGAAGAACTCTGCTTGACATAGATAGGTAGCTTGTTCCAGAGTATGGGAAGTCTCTGGGACAGGAATCTATCCCTCCAGCTTGTTCTGTTTATTGAGATTTCTTTAGGTGTAACATGTCCAGCAGCTCTGGGTTTGACATAGCTTTGTATGTTAGGCAGAGATCACCTCGGAGTAGGTGAAATGCTACGGAGTACACCTGGAGTTTTTTGAGATGGTCAGCATAGAGCATCTGTTTGAGTCCCGTAACCCTCTTTGTGAGGTATTTTTGTGGCCTTTCTAGCTGTTGCAGATGTCTTGTGAGGTACATTCCAAAAGGGGCATTGTAGTCAATAATGGGTCTAATGACAGCCGAGTTGAGGGGAACAATGACCACTTTTCTCCTGGATGAGAACCCTTTCCTGATGATGTGTGTCACATAGAAGGATTTCCTGACTACTGTGGCAATGTGATCATCAAAGGAGAGACTACTGTCCACCTGAGTCCCAAGGTCTCTTATCACACCTTCAGCATTAAGTGGACTGCCGCCTATGTGGTAGTTCATGAGTACCGAGTTTTCACCAAAGGGGATGACAATGCACTTTTTTGCATTGAGCTTGAGGCCATGGCTCTGACACCAGGCATCAGTCTCATTGAGGCCCTTCTGTAGGATGTCCACGTCATTCAGGGACTCAACTATGGCATGTAATTTGCAGTCATCTATGAACTTTGTCAGCCAAAGGCCCTCTGTGTTAGCCTGTACTTCTGAGAAGTAGATACTGAACGGGAGAGGACCTAAGACTGAACCCTGTGGTACTCCACCTTTTACAGGTTTGAAGTCAGATTTGGAGTCTGCAACTTTTACAGTGTAGGTTCTATCAGTGATTCAGTTGGTGACCCATCTTGTGATGTATGGATTTATACTTAGTTTAGTGAGTTTATCTATGATTCCAGAATCGGGGATGGCGTTGAAAGCCTTGACGAGGTCAAGATAGGCTGTGTGAACTGTCTTACCCTTGTCTGCGGCTTTGGTGACTGTTTCAAAGAAGTCAATCAGGTTCAGGAGGCATGATCTGCCCTTCATAAACCCAAACTGGGTGGGGTCCAGAGTTTGGAGATTATCAATGTCTTTGTTTATGAGTTCCATGATGATACGTTCCATGGCCTTGCAAACCAGGCTTGTCAGCCTAATAGAGCGGTAGTTCCTGGGGTCTGTGGTGGCTGCCGTTTGTGGAGTGGTATAACTGTTGCTGTGTGCCATTCAGTGGGTACAAAGCCTGGTGTGAGGCTGTGATTGAACATGGAGCTTAGGTGGGGAGCCAGTTCATTCTGAAGTTCATGCAGAATGCAGCCTGGGATGGTGTCCGGTCCCATGGATGCTGTGTTTTTGGCTTTGGAGAGTACAGTTTTTACCTGCTCAGTTGTGATTGCAGGGGCACTGCATTCTTCTGGTATGGATATATGCCCTTTACGGGTTGAAGGGGGGGTGGGTAAAGTTGGCACTGAACCTATTAGCCAGGATGTTGCCAATATCAGTTGGTTTCGTAGTTTTTGTTCCATTGTGTTTTAACTCATAGCAGTTCTGGGTGCTGCCACTGAGATTCTTGACATAGCTATAGAATGCTTTGTGGTTGTCTTTAGAGTCAGTGGAAATCTTGTTTTCATAGCTGGCTTTGGAGGATTTTATGAGGGATCTCAGCTTCTTACCGAAGCTGACTAGGTAGCTCCTCCACTCATGGGATTTTACTCTCTTTTCAGCAGTTTCTTCCTTCTGTTGTAGAGTTTGTTTATGGCAGGGAACCACCAGATTGGCTTCCTTTTTTTGGAGGATAGCATCTTGGATCTGCTAGGGATTGCACGATCCCTGCACTCATGTAAGTGCATATAGATTGCATTTATATACGTTTCGGCAGTCATAACTGTATTGTTCATCTGCATGGGTGTCGTGAAGTTTTCCACTTCTGTCTTAAGAAGCATGAAGTTGGCTTTGGGGTAATTTTTTACAGTGGTTTCCTTAATGGGGGGTGGGGGCAGGATGTGAATATCTATGGTGATTAGCTTATGGTCAGATTTGACCAAAGAGGTGTTTACTTCAGGTGTGGAACAGTGGTCACTCATGTTGGTAATGACCAGGTCTAGGATATTATTGCCCCTGGTGGGGGTGTGGATAAGTTTATCCAGGGCATTGGAGTTAATGAATTCTAGAAAGTGTTGAGTGAAGGTGTTGGTACATGAGTAGTTTTCCCAGTTAATGGTGGGGTAATTGAAATACCCCATTATTAGGGTGTTTGTTTGAACCCTAATATTTTCCAGAAATAATCCAAATAACAATGAGTACCACAGGAAAATGTACGCTCCTGAGCAGAAAGCACAGAAATAAAATCATAAAAAATAAAGGAAACTGCTCAGGTGCAAAACCATGCAGAAAATAGCAAGCAGCATACAATGAGTCTCTTCAGACCAAAGTCATATAAATCACACCAAACAGCATACGACAAGTCTCTTCAGACCAGGAATATAAGAATAATCCAATCCAATGAAGCAAAATACGGTTAACTTCTTTAAAACCAAATCTTTTATTAGCAGATATCTGGTAAGCGCTTTCGCCAAAGTGGCTTCTTCAAACCATAAGAATATAAAGCAGTTCAAGACACACCTTATATACATTCAAGTACACCTTCAATTACTAATTAAGCTTAATGATGACATCATAATTAAAGCATATACATGTAAAGTGAACAATCAAATAGTATTACAATACACCTATACAAGTAGTAAAGGCAAAATATTTAAAACATTATTATTGCATAAAAATGGACATCACTTAAGCATCCTCAAGATATTATATAAATAATATCTTTAATACATCAATGACAATTTATTATAAAAAAAATGTTTAAAAAATTATTTAAAATGAAACCTTCTGTTTTTAAGAGCTGGTCTTAAAGTGACCTTATAATTAAGACCAGGGTGAATATGTGCTTGCAGTCTGATAATCCAGTTAGTTTCATTTCTTTCGGTATAATTCCTTAGGTTCCCCTCCCCTCAGACTAGGTGAATTAATATATAAAACTAAAAACTTAAAAGTATGTGAATTGTTGGTTTCTAAAACATGTTTAGACAAAGCATTGGTGTTTGACCGAATACGGATCTGATATAAGTGCTCCCTCACCCTGTCCTTAAGCCTTCTATCGGTTTTACCGACATAGAAGGCAGAGCAAGAAGAGCATAAGGCAAGATAAACTACATGTTCCGTATCACAACTAGCAGTGACATCAAAGCTAAAAAATTGAGATGTATTGGGATGTATAAACATGTTCGATTCACATATAAATGTGCAAAAATTACACTTATTACATGGTTTTGTGCCTAGAGCAGGGCAATGAATATTATACTACAGAAAGCAATGCCACCAATGTCAATGTACCAACACAAAAAAATCTCATTATTCTACACACATGATTTCTACCAAATAAGAGACATCTTGTGTAAGCATTGGAATGTTTTAACAGTTGACCCTAATATTAGGGAAATAGTGGGTGAATACCCACAATTTTTTATTTAAAAACAAGAAGAATTTACATAGACTCTTATGTTATACTAATGCTACTTCATTCCATGAAAATAGAAGTCACTTAGGCACCAAACCATGTGTGTTGTGCAAGTGTTTACCTTTTCCTCTTGACTGAGAAGTTCAATCTTGGGTTGAGAGAGCTTTGCATCTAGTTTG
Organism: Protopterus annectens; assembly: GCF_019279795.1. Classification (NCBI taxonomy): domain Eukaryota; kingdom Metazoa; phylum Chordata; order Ceratodontiformes; family Protopteridae; genus Protopterus; species Protopterus annectens. The sequence continues at coordinate 112,753,399 of NC_056747.1, read as the reverse complement.
GCAAGATAAATGCATCTCTCACAGGCTGTAGTGTTGGGTGGTAGGAGGAGAGGGTTGTCAGTGTACATTAGGCAATTGCTACATTGTCCCAAGATGCCCAGATTCATCAGGTAGACAGGAGACAACACTGGAAGCTGTCCCTTGGACATACCTAGATAATCATTCTTTTTCTCTAGACAGTGAGGGAAGTAAATACTAGAGCTGTTTTCGAAGTAACTTGAGGAGATAGCATAGGGCATATTGTACTACTAGATGTATTATTCAACTGCTACATCATATTGCCTTCTTTTTTATCTTCTTTTTATCTACATTTACACTCTACTTTTTAGCTATTAATCTTTTGAACATTAAATTGTAACTTCATTAGTAATTGTACCAAGCTTAGTTAGATATTTTCATTTTTTTTATTATACTTTATATATGTGTGACCATCTAAAAAAAAAATTCTTTTTTTTTTGCAATTTAAATATGTACTGCTGTAGATGTGAACTTCATTTGAACTGATTGGAGCTTATCTCCCCGGGCCTCTACTGAAAATGGGCATATATCCAACTAGACTAGCCCGGTCAACAAATGTAAAATAAAATAAAATAAATAAATAAAATAAGTACAAAAACTGTTAACCACTAGGAAATGAGAAAGGTTTAGTGCTTCAGTAATTTGTAGCTTATTTAGTGCTTAAAACAGATCTGAACCAGTGCTGAGCCCAGAAAAGCAGATACAAGTGCTAAAATTAAGAAACTGGCAAGTTCTAAGGGGAAAAACTGAAAACCAGACTTTATGGCGCAGGGAATAGTTTAATCATAGCTAAGTGGCACTGCTTGATGCACAAAACCGTGCAAACATGGGTTTTTAAACAGAAAGATGAAAGGGATAGGAATAGCCCAAAATGGCCAATAAAACTACATTTTCTGAGCTGAAACCACACCTTCTGCAATAGATAGGCTGTTCCAAAGCTCACCACTCTCACTGATGAACAGAGAAGCTTCCCTCTATCTTAGAAAGGTCTGGGCAACACAGGAACTTACAAACAACCCAAAATTCAGCAAACTCTGAAAACTGGACTTTACTAGATCTAAAAAGGCAGGAAACAAGTAGAGGGATAGGACTTTTTTTTTTAAGTTAAAGCAAATAACAAACTTTCGGCTTTTCCCGGTTAGGGGTCGCCACAGCGGAACTCCGGTCCGCTAATGATTGGCAGTAGATTTTTACGTGCTGGCTTGCCAGGCCTAACGCACGACCTTCAATGAAGGAATGCCCATTCACACATGTCGACACACAGAAGATGCTCTAACTGAAAATCGAACGTGCAACGTCTAACTGTGAGGTGACAACGCTACCGCAGCACCACAATAAAAACACTTTTAACATGGAAAATAGGCTATTGCACTTGAGTGTGTAGCCCTTTGCAATTAAACAAATGAAAAATACTTAAAAAATGATATTTTAAAGTGCAAACAGTATTTGGTATCAAACACATTTCAGATAAGTAGCAAAGTTAATAAAAAAGCAGTCAGAACAATGTGGCTAGCAAGATATATATCTATATATATATATATATATATATATATATATATATATATATATATAGATAGATATATAGACATCCAAAGCATAAACGGAAGCAAACTCCGCCCCCCCAACACAACCCAAATGACACATAACCCACAAACTCAGTGTGCCACTCAACCACAGCCCATAAGGCATAACAATGTACCCAACACTCTAGTCATAGGTGACTCTCTAGACAGGCACACTGATGTTCCACTCACTAGACTAAACAAGGAGAAAGTTTCTGTCAGCTGCCGGTCAGGTGCCAGGATCCGCCACATAATGCATGCGCTCAGGTCACTCCACAATAAGTACAAATATGACACTGTCATTGTCCATGTTGGTGTGAATGACCTGAGATGTACCTCCCTGGACTACATGAAAAGAGACATGGAGGAGCTCTCCGATCTTGTATCCCAGGCAGGTATGACCCTAACCCTGAGTAGCATCCTGCCATCACCCAGAATGATATCACAGTACAGGACAAAATGATTGACTTCAACAATTGGCTAAGCTTCTGGTATCATTCTAAGGGGATCCAGTATTTGTCTGCCTGGAACGACATGATCGACAGACCATGATACTTTGCCAGAGATGGCCTCCACCTGTCACCCTTTGGATTCCGGATACTGGCTAAGGCTCTTGCCACCCCTATAGTGACTTTTTTAAGCAAGGTTCAAATGACAAAGTCACCACCATAACAGGTACAAGCAAGCAAAACCTGAGGGTAATGCTACTCAATGCTAGAAGTCTAAACCTCAAAATGCACTCACTCGAGGCACTCCTTAAAATGGAGAACATTGACATCTGTGCAGTGACAGAGACCTGGTTCAAAGCTCCAGAGAGCACCCCTGCATTACCAGGCTACAATTCATACCACACCTTTCGGCCATGTAACCCAGAATGAAGCACTAAAGGCAGAGGCGTGTCCATATTCATTAAGGATATCCACACCTCCAGGCTAGTTGCACAGCATAATGCATCCAAGAGTATCCAAGTACAACTAACTCTGGGCAAGACTGCAATCCAAATTGTAGCTTGCTGCAGACCCCCCACCATGCCCCAGGATTCCCACTCCTCATTTCTTGATGCACTAGAAAGTATTAGGGTACAACCCAACACCGTAATAATGGGTGATTTCAACTACCCCACCATTAACTGGGAAAACTACTCATGTACCAACTCTTTTGCTCAACGTTTTCTAGAATTCATAAATTCCAATGCCTTGGATCAACTTATTCACACCCCCACCAGGGGCAGCAATATCCTAGACCTGGTCATTACCAACATGGGAAACAGGTGTTCCACACCAGAGGTCAGTTCCTCATTGGTCAGATCCAACCACAAGCTAATCAGCCTAGACATCCACATCCCACCCCCAATTAGGGAAACCATCGTAAAAAACTTCTCCAAAGCCAACTTCACACTTCTTAAGACAGAAGTGACAAACTTCACGACACCCATGCAGATGGACAATAGAGGTATGACTGCTGAATCCTGCACAAATGCACTTTATATGCACTTACACAAGTGCATGGATCATGCTATCCCTAATAGAACCAAGATGTTATCCTCCAAAAAAAGGAAGCCAATCTGGTGGTCCTCTGCCATAAACAAACTCTACAACAGAAGAATGAAACTGTTGCAAAAAAGAGTAAAATCCCATGACTGGAGGAACTCCCTGGTCAACCTCAGTTAAAAGCTGAGATCCCTCATAAAATCCTCCAAAGCTAGTTACGAAAACAAAATTGCCACTGACTCTAAAGATAACCACAAAGCATGCTATAGCTATGTCAAGAATCTCAATGGGAACACTCAGATCTGCTCTGAGTTACAGCACAATGGTGCTAAATATACAGAACCAACTGATATTGCTAACATCCTAGCAGATAGGTTCAGTGCTAACTTTATCCCCCTCTCACCCCCTAGAGGGCCCATCTCTATACTGGAAGAATGCAAAGTTCTTATAATCACGGCTGCACAGGTAAAAAACACACTCTCCAAAGCCAAGAATACAGCATCTATGGGACCTGACAATATCCCAGGCTGCGTTCTACACGAACTACAGAATGAACTGGCACCCTACCTAAGTACCATGTTCAGTCATAGCCTCACCTCAAGCTTTGCACCCACCGAATCCCCCTCCACAAAGGGGGAGCCACGATGGACCCTGGGAACTACCACCCCATTAGCCTGACGAGCCTGGTCTGCAAGGCCATGGAACGTATCATCGTGGAACTCATAAACAAAGACATTGGTAATCTCCAAACTCTGGACCCTACCCAGTTTGGATTTGTAAAAGGCAGATCATGTCTCCTAAACCTGATTGACTTCTTTGAAGCAGTAACCAAAGCCATAGATTAGGGTAAAATGGTTCACACAGCTTATCTAGATCTCGCCAAGGCTTTCAACACCATCCCCCACCCTGGAATTATAGATAAGCTCACTAAAGTAGGTATAAATCCTTATGTCACAAGATGGGTTGCCAACTGGCTCATGGACAGAACCCACACTGTGAAAGTAGCAGATTCCAAATCCGACTTCAGACCAGTGAAAAGTGGAGTACCACAGGGTTCAGTCCTGGGTCCTCTCTTGTTTGGTATCTACTTCTCTGAAGTGCAGGCTAACACAGAAAGTCTTTGGCTAACAAAGTTTGCAGATGACTGCAAACTAGGAGCCATAATCGGAACTCCTAACAATGTGGACAAACTACAAAAGGGCATCACTGAGACAGATGCCTGGTGTCAAAGCCATGGCCTGAAGCTCAATGCCAAAAAGTGTATTGTCATCCCCTTTGGTAAAAACTCTGTACCCATGAACTACCACATAGCTGGTAGTCTACTTAATGCCGAAAATGTGATAAGAGACCTTGGGACACAGGTGGACAGTAGTCTCTCCTTTGATAATCACATCACCACAGTGGTCAGGAAATCCTTCTACGTGGCTCATCTCATCACAAAAGGATTCTCATCCAGAAAAAGAGGTCATTGTTCCCCTCTACTCATCACTCATTAGACCCATTATAGAGTACAATGCCCCTTTTGGTATGTACCTCACAAGACATCTACAACAACTGGAAAGACCACAGAAATACCTCACAAAGAGGATTACTGGCCTCAAACAGATGCCCTACGCAGACCGTCTCAAAAAACTACAGCTTTACTCCATCGCATATCACCTACTCAGGGGCGATCTCTGCCTAACATCCAAAGCTATGTCAAACCCAGAGCTGTTGGACATGCTCCACTTAAAGAAATCCCAATCCCTCCGAACTACACACCGTAGGGACCTAAACCTTGTCACCACAATAAATAGAACATGGTGGAGGGATATATTCCTGTCCCAGAGACTTCCCATACTCTGGAACAGACTACCTATCTATGTCAAACAGAGCTCCTCATTAGCACTCTTCAAGAAAAATCTTGATGATTGGATGGGAAATGGGAAATTCACCCCAGGGATCTCTTCTATGGCTCTGCTCGACAGGGGCACAGGAAAATAATTTTCTTGGGTGGCGAAAGCCATGGTACATTTTTTGGCTAGGCTTATATAGGCCCTATGGCCAATAGCCTAGAACCTACCTATGAACCTATGAACTTATATATATATATATATATATATATATATATATATATATATATATATATATATATAGGAGCCGTTTATAATCTCAAAATACTGAAATGTCAAATTTCAGTATCTCAAGACTATAAACCCGAATGTTTAAAATAGCGAAAGTTCATAATCGCGAATTTGAATATCACCAATTCACGGTTATGGCCTTACACTATGTGATGTCTGAGATTGTGTGTTTATAGTGCACGGTGTCGTGTGTGGATCTAGGTGTTTTGTCAGGTAAGTGAGTGTTCTGTAAGGGATTTTAGTGGGGGGGGGGTTAGAGTGTGTTTGAGTGTGCTGATATGTTTGATGTGTGTGTGAGGGACTGGAGAATGTGCGTGTGTGAGTTTGCTTTTGTTTCCTGTTTGTGCAATCTCAGAGTTAGTATGTATAAGTAGGGGAGTGTGGGGGGTTTAGCCCCTCACATGGGGGGTGCAGGGGTGCTTGCCCCCCTGCTTATGTGTGTATAAGTTGTGTATGTGTCTAGTTTCTGTTTGTTTATGTTGTGATGTGGGTGTTGTGGTGTATGTATGGTGTAGTGTATGCGGTTTGTTCGGTGTTTTGATTTTCACGGTTTTGGGCTCAGAGTTTTGTAGTTTTGTGGAGTTGGTTTCATAGTTTCACGATACTGAAATTCAATGTTTCAGTATTTCGAGATTATGAAGTGAATCTATATATATATATATATATATATATATATATATATATATATAGATATATAGATATATATATAGATATACATTTATACACATATATGTATGTATGGATTCACTTTTCAAGTTCGAGATACCAAAATAATGAAACCCAGTATCTCTCGACTGTAAAAGCAAATACACAGATTATCAAAAGTGGAAAACAGTGGGACGCAAAAGATCGAACGCCCAAAACATTGAAAACCGGGCCTTAAAAAAGCATTTATTTAAAAGCTGTGCTGCAAACAAAAGTCCCGTCACCATCCGAGCCACAGCCATCATCCAGACACAAGTAGTGCGCTATCCTTCATGACTGCCATCCATGGTGATGCACAAGTGCAGTAGAGAACCCCGTACTGTAGTCCAAAACCGTAAGTCACACAAATACAGTCCATAAAAACATCCAACATTATTAAACGTAACAGAGAACACATAAAACCAACCATGAACAAATCCTACATCTTTAACACATGTGCAATAGTCCTGAGAAATCCGACAGTATCATGAGTCCCTGTGCTTTAAAATACTTTCAAACTGAGTATACCTCTTCAGTACTTGCCGTCGTTTAGGAGAAGGTGGAGAACCACCAGCCACCCGGACCCATAGTTTCTCCATCCGGTCTTGTTTCCTAGAGAGGGTCAACATCAGCAGAAATAAATCTGTAGCTTTGGAACCTAGTAAACATTTCAACCTCCGGTGTCAAGCCTCCACAGAATTTTGTGTCTGGGGCAGGAACAGGGTGTTAAGGTCGTACATGTTCCAGAACTTTATAGCAGATAAAGGCAGAAACCTGAACTGTGCTATTGTCCTTGTACTGAATTTCCACAGCTTGCCAAGTACATACCGATCTGAAAAATATTTGATCATTTCCCAGCCCTCCGGGGGATAACATTCCCATAGTAGTGCAAATGCTTGCAGTGCCTCCTCTTTAGGTAGGAAAGCCAACACCACCAGACTCTTCACAGACAGCTGAAAGTCATAATTGCTGTTGTACAGTGAGGCCAACCCAAGTTTTTGCACTTTGCGCCAGATGCTTTGGCAAAAGTGGAACATGCAGCCCTTGGGTATCACACCATTAATGTTAGATTTAATGCTCTTAACCACTGCCACCTCAAAGTTAGAAAGCACGTACCTGAAGCTTGTCTCAAATCCATGTTCGGCAGGCAACTGGAAGACACAGTGCCACATACAGTTATATTCCCATAACGATTTCTTACTTATGAGGCAGTATAGTAATGGCACAGATTTGCTGTACCCACCAAATTTAATGAGCCCATCTATACTATATAGCTGCCGACAGATGAGAAAAAGGTGCCATCCATATGCCAGATGGTAGCCTTACTAAGGTCGTAGAGGTTGTTTACTGTGTTAGCACTATAACTACAGTGTCTGTGCTAGCATCCACTACCCTCTTCTCTATGAACACACCTGCTTTAGTTGGGAACTGTTCCACATCTATGTCCTGCAGTTGCATGGAGGGGTTGAACCTGGATCTGTTATCCTTTCTCTTTACCCTCCCTACCTATTGCAAATGGGTCTTTGTAGAGGGGAGATTGGGGTTTATGTCAATAGCAGTGGTTGCAAGGGCATCATCGACTAATAAACATGGGGTGTCCCAGGAGACCTTGGCTCTGTGCCTTAGCTCTGAACACAACTTGCATTCCTCTATTTCAGTGGGGTCACTCATGTGGTTGTGCTGCACTATTTTCTGCAATTCCTCCCCACTAGTGCAACTTATCATGATTGCCCTATATTTGCATGCTTGTGTGCACTTCCATTTGCTGCACCAGTATGTTTGTTTCCTCACTTTTCTTTCTTGATGAAGTATATACCCCTCCATTAGAATCATGGGCTTTCCTTTCTGGGATACGCTTGTTTGGTATATTGCACCTACTTTTCCTGGTGCAGGATATTCCACATCAGCCATTCCTTTTGCTGAGTTCTGTACATCCTTCTGCTTAGTGCTAATATGAGGGGTTTGTTAAACAAGCAGATTTTGCTTATATGCTGTACAAGTAAGTGACATTTCGATGTTCTGTGGATTCGCTTTTATAGTCTCTGAAATACTGGGTTTCAATATTTTGGTAGCTCGAGCTTGTAAAGTGAATCCATATATATATATATATATATATATATATATATATATATATATATATATATGTATGCATCTCCATACACATATACATTTATATATAAATGTACAAAACTCGACTAATGTTAACAAACTTTTTCCCTACAGTTGAATGACTGTGCTGAATGATATGTTTGAAAAAACATCAGACATATCTACGGCTTAATGGTAAATGGCTGTGGTGTGCAGGGTCTTGGGTTCAAGGCTTGCAAGGGCTGATTCTTTTGTTGCTGGGTAGAACAAGGGCTGTTGGATACAGAGTGATTAAGGCACTTTTAAGCAGTTGTAAGTGGGTTTGCGTGTGTTTGTGTGGCATTAAGAAATGCTAACTTCTGTTTAACTATGCTGACAGACAGTTAGCCTTAAAAGTGCTTAACCTGTGTAGGCATCGCTTAGCACCATACAAACAGGCTTACTCCCACATACTACTGCTTACCCTCATGCTAATTTCTTTAAAAGAAAAAAAGGGGGAGATAGGAAAGTGGTGAAAAAGGGGGCATGAAGAGGGGAAAAACAATATGATAGATAGCTAGGGATGTGCAGGATGGGTGTAGGGAAGGTCCATAACCATCCATTTCTTCTACAGAAAGAGCTGTGCCAGTTAGACCGGATTACATCTGTTCAGTGGACACGTGCGAAATGGACAGCTGTGTATGGGGTGACATTTTTTTTTTGGGAAACAGATTGCCTTTTTTTTAAGATTAGAGTGGGATGTTGGGGAAGGATAGTAGATATATTTGGGGAGGTAGATTGGGTAGGAAGACAGACAAGGCAGACAACAAAGCATACAGGGGCAGTATATGACACATGTGGGGGGTAAACACCTTGGACAGGGAGGGGTGTTTGGTAATCGGAAGCCCACAAGCCCCCAAAGGGATACAGTGGGACTGAGGTACCCATCCATGGGCAGTCACCACTGCACCTTTACAGCCCAGAAGGTGGCTGTGCTGGGGGCTGAGCAGGAGGGGCAGGTTTACCCTCTTAATGCGCCATGTGCCCCTCAAGCTGGCATAGCAGATCTCCCAATTCTTTGCGGAGCTCGCTAAGCATCAGACCCTGGACCTAGCTTCAGGTGACAGGATCCTGCCTGCGCCCGCACCCGGGTGGGGGGATGAGCCCCATCCCCTGTGGCAGTTCCACCCAAAGGTGGTGCAGGACCAGTGGATGAGGAGGTCCCGGGGTGGGTTCCAGATGTGCTGGGGCCCGGTGCCACAGTCAGATGAGGCAGGAGAGGCAGATCCGCTGGGATCGGCCTTCCCAAATGTGCTATGGTGTTGCAGTTTTAGAACCTATGTTGGTTAGTAATGGTAAACACATTCCAGGATTAGTTATAACAGCATGCATGAGTATTCCCATTAACCCAAAACAACAGATTTGGAACATGTGCATAGCAAACAGAACACACGCATATATGGAACCACAGTGGGAATTACACCAGCATGCAGTTTACATTGACTGCAACAGGCCACCAATGATAGTATTTGAACAGAGAACATTAATTGGAATACATTTCAACATTTATAGAACAATAGAACACATGTCCCAATGGTAGGTTTGGTGGAAAACATACCCATTCATTTATGTGTTTAGATTATTTGTGAATATAAGGTGGGGGAGGGAGAAATGTCAATTAACAAATGTATATTCTTGCAGTGGTCACAGCTTTAATAATCATTGTTCTAATCATTACTCTACAGGTGTTATTACAACAACCTATGGCCTTGGGTTGGGAAGTGGTATGTTTGTACTCAGTGTATAATTACAGCCTTCTTATAGTTACTTTATACATTCTTTTACCTGGAAAACCTGTAGGGGGAATTTTTGTTAACACTACCTTACTGTTTCTACCCATATTCACATAGTCAGGGTTACACATGCACACTCATTGTGTGTGTGTGTGTGTGTGTGTGTGTGTGTGTGTGTGTGTGTGTGTGTGCGTGTGTGTGCGTGTGTGTGCGTGTGTGTGCGTGTGTGTGTGTGCACGCTACTGGCATACTCTGCCTTGATTTCCATTGGTTACCCTGGTTGTTGGCAGCAGGGGCCAGTAGCTGTGACAGCATGACCCTTTTGAACATTTCTTGGGGGAGAACACTTGGTGTATGTACTTATCTTGCTGTCATTTGCAGCCTTGGGGTTGGACCGTGGGTGTTGGGCACAGTATAACTACAGCCTTCTTATAGCTACTTTATACCTTCTCTTACCTGGAAGACCTATGGAGGAAATTTATGTTAACACTACCTCACTGTTTCTACACATATTCACAAAATCCTTGTTTAAATTATGCATATAGCTTACTACCACTCCCGGGATTCGAATCGTGGCTGTTTCTGCTAAAAACACAGCAAGTTTGTGTTTCATCAGAACAAGCTATTGAGAAACTACCATCTCTTACTTGAATGTTTTCTGTCTCATTCTCTATTGGTTGTACAATCTGACCTTGTAATTACAGCATTCTTATACATACATTCCTATACATACCTTTTGACATAGTACAGTGGGGAAAACATGGTTAACACAACATTACTATTCAGATATCAGATCTTGGTAAATGAAACATTTCATATCAGTTAATCTCGTGTCTTACAGAGGCACTAACATTGTCAGATGAGACTTAGTTGTTTAATGCTTTCAGAGCTATAGTTGCTGTGCATAACCTGTACACATTTCAATTCATACAATACCAGAGGAAGCACAACCAGTCCAGGGTTCTGAATTTTATTGACAGGCAGTTACATTTTTATTTATATATAACCTATATGAGACTATTATTGTAATAGTGTCTGGTTTATTCAGTACAAACCATACCCGTTTTTAATACTGCAAGGTGACATTCTACTCCTTTATATTTATTTGGTATGAATACTACAAGCTAGATTGTTACTCACCAGCCTCGAGACGTAGCCTTTGCAACCTGCTTGCATAGGCTTACTGGTTTGCAGCCCACTCAGCTGGAGCTGTAAATAAGATAGAGAAACCTTTATGCATACCTATCCATCACAGACACAGGCTGGACTTTGGTAAACAGTTATTGATATGAATACTTGCACATGCCTGGGAGATCACCCCTCTGCTGTGCTTCTTGGACCCACTGGTCCATGAGCTCCCTCTTCCTCCACTTCAAGTCAGCATAGTAGTGCCGGACCTGCTCACCAGTCTGAGGGATGCCAGCAGCACTGGTGAGATCGTGGGAAAGGCTTTCCCAGGCCTCCTCTTTGTATTGGGAGCCCTGGTACTGGTCCTGCAGCAGTCTCACATCATGGCTTTTAACAAAGAGTCCTACCATGACTTTGGACTCCTGTATGCCCCAGTGCTGCATCTGAAAGTGCATACCCTCTACAATACCAGCCATACTGCCTACAGTGGGAAGATACATCTGGTTATGAGCTGCATTCCTGCCTGCGAAGTTTAAATATGGCCGATTTCCCACACTTTGCCATGATTGGATGGTTTTGAATATGCTGAGCTAAGCTACGGGCAAACCTGCTTAGCTAAGGTTGGCAGTGCTTAAAGGGGCAGGTTCAGCACTGCTTACTAATGGGCAAATCTGCTTAGCTGGGCTACTTATTGCTTAGCATTCATATTTAAGCAATGCTTACACCTGGTAAGCATAGTTGTGCAATGCTTAGCATTGCTTAAGTTTTATTTTATAGACTATCAGCTGTGTGGGATTGATTCATCATTCCTGACATATTATAATTTTGTTTACCTTTCTTGACGTTCCCCTATGTGCTTTAATTACATTTATGTTTGTGTTACTATACTGTATGGGACACTTGTGTTTATATGGGGGTTTCACATCCTTTCTGGACTGACACCTTAGTTTTGGTTCTGCTACACAACCCTGGGTGATAAATATTATTTACTACTTCATTTATTACAACATATGACTTTTACAACTTCTTTCACATTTAAAACTAGTTGTTGCTGAAGCACCTACCAACGGGAGAAAATGCTGAGAGAAGAAAAGGAGCCACTTTTGTGATTTTAAGTATTTTCTTCTGATTTTCTGTTAAGTTTTACTGCTTTGCCACCTACTTTTTGGCATTTTCAGGCTTGCTAAAGTTTATATCTGTAACAGTAACAGTACTTGGAACACATCTAAAGCCTGTTTACTGCATTTCCTGTATTGAACTTAATTTAAAATCGTTTTTTTTTTTCTAAAAACTGCATTTACCTGATTTTGGCCCAGCACTCAAGTGTGGGGTCATTTATTGCACTGTTGTGATTATTTTGCTGCTTGTGTATCTCTGCTACCTTTAAACTACAAGAAAAAGAAAAAAAATCTTGATTTTTTCCCACTTTCTGAAAGTTAAGAAAGTTCAGTTACAGATTTGCTGTTCTGAACTGTTTGGAAGTTTCTAGAAGGCCAGTGCTTGCTTGGGCTAAAAGGAAGTCTCTGTGTTCACCAGTGGGAGTGGTTAACACTGAACAGCCTGCCTGTCCCTGGAGGAGTGGTTACTACCTAGAAGCTGTAGTTTTATTGGCCATTTTGGGTCAATTCTAAACTCCTTGATCTGTCTCTCTTAACACCCGGCTGCCTCGTGGTTTTGGCGTCTTTTCAGGCTTGCTAGTTGTCGCTGAAGCACCTACCAAGGGGAGAAAACGCTGAGAGAAGAAAAGGAGCCACTTTTGTGATTTTAAGTATTTTCTTCTGATTTTTGTTAAGTTTTACTGCTTTGCCGCCTACTTTTTGGCATTTTCCAGCTTGCTAAAGTTTATATCTGTAACAGTAACAGTACTTGGAACACATCTAGAGCCTGTTTACTGCATTTCCTGTGTTGCACTTAATTTAAAATTGTTATTTTCTCTAAAAACTGCATTTTACCTGATTTTGGCCTAGCACTCAAGTGTGGGGTCATTTATTGCACCGTTGTGATTATTTTGCTGCTTGTGTATCTCTGCTACCTTTAAACTACAACAAAAAGAAAAAAAAAAACCCAAAAAATCTTGCTTTTTTCCCACTTTCTGAAAGTTAAGAAAGTTCAGTTACATATTTGCTGTTCTGAACTGTTTGGAAGTTTCTAGAAGGCCAGTGCTTGCTTGGGCTAAAGGGAAGTCTCTGTGTTCACCAGTGGGAGTGGTTAACACTGAACAGCCTGCCTGTCCCTGGAGGAGTGGTTACTACCTAGAAGCTGCAGTTTTATTGGCCATTTTGGGTCAATTCTACACTCCTTGATCTCTCTCTCTTAAAACCCTACAACTCTCTTTTTGCATGGTTTTGAGCACTGAGCAGCGTCGGGCAGTGCCACCTAAACAGGTTTAAACTATTCCAGGCTTCACAAAGTCTGCTCTTCACTTTTTCCCTTAGAATTGTTCAAACTCTCAAAGTAATCACTCTATTCTCTTTCTAAAGCCCTGCACTTGCTCAGCTATTATAAGGAAACACTAACTAACTAAAGCACTACACCCTCCTTGATTTCTCATAAGTATTAGGCTCCCGATTGGTCCTTCCTGATCAAGTGAAAAATCAGTTCCCTTCCCTAATCTGATCAGTAAAAACCAGTTCCCTATACTAATCTGGTACGTCCAAGGGTCAGTTTCAAGGTTACTCTCCAGTCCAGCTGGTGAATCTGGGAATTTTGAGGCAATGTTACAATTGCCTTATGTACACAGACAACCCTCTCCTCCTTCCATCAAACTCTAATACATTTGAGAGATGCAGTTACACAGCCAAACTAGAGGCAGAGCTCTCTCAACCCAAGACTGGCACAGTCAGTCAGGAGGAAAAGGTAACCACCCACACCACATATCCAGTCTCACACAGACCTATTGCATCTGCATACCTAACACATAAACACACAAAAACATACTCGGAGGCTCTAAATAAAAATCTGCCTAAACAGCAAAGACCTCCTAAGCAGATATCCAAGCAACAGCCACCCCTCAACAATACCCACGAATCACATATCTCACAAAATCAGTGTGCCTCACAGTCTCAGCCCTTAAGGCCAAACAACACACCAAATACACTTGTTATAAGGATCTCTATTGTCCGGCACACTGACGTCTCGCTCACCAGACTGAACAAGGAGAAGGTCACTGTAAGCTGCCTGTTGGGTGCCAGGATCCGCCACATAACGCAAGCACTCAGGTCACTCCAAAGCAAGTACAAGTATGACTCCATCATTGTCCATGCTGGTGTGAATGACCTGAGATGTACCTCCCTGGACTACATGAAAAGAGACAGAGAGGAGCTCTCTGACCATGTAGCCCAGGCTGGTATGACCCTGACCTTGAGTAGCATCTTGCCCTCACCAAGAATGATGCCACAGTATAAAGACAAAATGATCAGTTTCAGCAATTGGCTAAAGTATTGGTGTCATTCAAAGGGGATCCAGTGTCTGTCAGCCTGGGATGACATGCTCAACAAACCACGTTGCTTCGCTAGGGACGGCTTGCACCTGTCACCCTTAGGCTTTCGTATACTGGCTAAGGCTCTTGCCACCCCCATAGTGCCTTTTTTAGGCAAGGCTCAAAGGACAAACCCACCTCCATAGACAACCCAAGGATAAAAAAACTAAAGGTAATGCTACTCTAAACCTCAAGATGCACGTACTCGAGGCTCTCCTCAGTATGGAGAAAATCGATGTCTGTGCAGTAACAGAAACCTGGTTCAAGGATCCTGAGAGCACCCCAGCACTACCAGGTTATAACTCATACCATGCGTTTCGGCCCCAAAACTCGGACCGAAGCTCAAAAGGAGGGGGAGTATCTATATTCATCAAAGATACCTACACCTCGAGATTAGTGGCACTGCACGAAGCATCGGAAACCATTCATGTGCAACTAACAGTGGACAAAACTGCCTTTCAGTTTGTAGCCTGCTACAGAACACCCTCCCTATTACAGGAACCCCACTTGGCATTCTTGAGAACACTGGAGAATATGAAGGTCTCTCCAAACACCATGTTATTGGGTGACTTCAACTACCCAAACATTGACTGGGAAAACTACGAAAGCCCAAACACCCTCGCCCAACGGTTCCTTGAATTTATAAACTCTAACGCAGTGGAACAACTGGTCACCACTCTCACAAGAGGGAACAACATATTGGACCTGGTCATCACCAACATTGGGACTCTATGTTCCCCACCAGAGGTAAACCCCTCATTGGTAAGATCAGACCATAAACAAATTTCCCAGGACATCCATATCCCATCCCCACCCCCAGCCAAGGAAATCACTGTAAAGAATTTCTCAAAAGCCAACTTTGTACTTCTCAAGACTGAGGTGGAATCCTTCAAAGCCCCTGGGCCAGAGGATAATACATCCCAATCCGCAGAATCCTTTACAAATGCATTCTATGAGCACCTGCAGGAATGCATGGATTGTGCTATCCCAAATAAAACCAAGACTCACTCCTCCAAAAACAGGAGAATGGTCTGGTGTACCCCAGCCATAAATAAGCTATACAACAGAAGGAGGAAGCTACTACATGACAGAGCAAAATCCCAGAAAGGGAAGGCATCTCTGATCAGTATTAGCAAGAAACTTCGATCCCTCATAAAATCATCAAAGACCAGTTTCGAAAGAAAAATTGCCCTAGACACTAAAGATAATCACAAGGCCTTCTTTAGTTATGTCAGGAACATGGGCGGAAACTCCCAGATATGCTCTGAATTGTTGCATAACGGTACAAAATATACCAAACCTACAGACATAGCCAACATCCTGGCAGACAGATTCAGCGCAAACCTCCCCACCCTTCCCCCCCAAAGGAGAAAATGCCTATCCCAACTGAATGTAACCTCCCTGACATCACAGATGCACAGGTGAAAGCTGCCCTCTCCAAAGCAAAAAACACAGCATTTATGGGACTGGGCGGTGTCCCAGGCTGTGTCTTACACGAGTTCCAAGAAGAACTGAACCCTCACATTAAGTCACTGTTCAAACTTAGCCTTACTACAGGATAAGTACCCAAAGAATGGCGTACAGCTACAGTGGTCCCACTCCACAAAGGTGGTGCCACAACAGACCCCGGAAACTATCGCCCCATAAGCCTGAATAGTCTGGTCTGTAAAGCTATGGAGCGTATTATCATGGAACTCATAAACAAAGACATTGGGAGCCTCCAGACACTGGACCCTACCCAATTCGGCTTTGTTAAGGGCAGATCCTGCCTCTTAACCCTAGTTGATTTCTTTGAAACAGTTACCAAAGCCATAGATGAGGGCAAGGTAGTCCACATAGCCTACCTGGACCTCGCAAAAGCCTTCAACACAATACCCCACTCGGGCATCATAAATAAGCTTACCAGCTTAATATCAAACCCTATATCACAAGATGGGTTGCAAACTGGCTCAGAGATAGAACCCACATGGCCAGAATCGCAGGTGCCATGTCCGAATCCAAGCCAGTTACAAGTGGCATCCCACAGGGCTCAGTTCTGGGACCTCTCTTGTTCGGTATATACTTCTCTGAGGTTCAGGTTAACACGGGGGGATTATGGCTGACAAAGTTCGCAGATGACTGCAAACTGGGGGCCATAATCGAATCTCCAGCTGACACAAGCATCCTCCAAAAGGGTCTCACGGAGATGGATGCTTGGTGCCAGAGCCACGGCCTCAAGCTAAATGCTAAAAAGTGCATAGTCATCCCCTTTGGGAAAAACAAGGTGCCCACAAATTACCGCATAGGTGGTAATCCATTAAGTACGGAAGAAGTAATTAGAGATTTGGGGACCAACGTAGATAGTAATCTCTCCTTTGATAATCACATTGCCAAAGTGGTTAGAAAGACCTTCTATATAGCCCACCTTATCACAAAAGGGTTCACATCTAGATCAAGAGAGGTCATTGTGCCCCTCTACTCGTCACTCATCAGGCCCATAATTGAATACAATGCCCCTTTTGGGATGTACCTTACCCGACACCTACAGAAACTGGAGAGACCCCAAAAGTACCTCACCAAGAGGATCATGGGCTACAAACAGATGTCCTATGCAGCTCGACGAAAGAAACTCCAACTCTACTCAGTTGCTTACTGCCTACTCAGAGGCGATCTATGCCTGACGTACAAAGCCATGTCAAACCCAGAATTAATGGACATGCTCCACCTCAAAAAATCCAAGTCCCTTAGAGCTACATGCTCCAGGGACCTAAACCTCAGCACAGAAATAAATAAGACATGCTGGAGGGCAGATTAATTTCCCAGAGGGTCCCCTCACTCTGGAATAAAATCCCAATTCATGTTAGACATAGCCCCTCGCTGACCCTCTTCAAGCGAAATCTGGACGCGTGGATGGGAAATCGCAAATTCACCCCTGGGATCTCTTCTGTGTCCCTGCTAGACAGAGGCACAGTAAACTAATCTTAAAAGGGTACCTTCTGTGATCTACTTTACAGAGGCACGGTAGGCTAATCTAATAGGGAGGCCGAAGCCAAATACACTCTGGCTAGGCTTATAAATGCCCTAGGGCAGATAGCCTAGTATCTACCTATGAACCTATGAAGCTAAGACTTCATGGGGGCTTAAACCATGAATGCCTGCAGCAGTAACCCCTACACTACTTCAGATTAGCCGTTTATCTGATATTTTCCTATTTAACTCCTTCAGATATTTAAGCTATGCAAAGCGCACACCTGCTCAGCTATGCTTGAACTTGATTATGGCCCCCCCAAAAAATTAAAATATATGTGGTTTAATTTTGTTTCATTTTAATGGGATAACAGCTTTGTCATTAGCGTGAATTTTCCGATGTGTATATGACCAACAGTTGAGTTTAAGTCTGCGCATCCTTTGAAAATTCATGCTAATGCAAAACCTGTTATTCTATCAACTTTCTGTTTGTAAGAGCTATATTTAAAATGTGTTCCTATTTGAACCCCCAACATTTTTCATTTTGGCCAGTGTTTGTGCTCTACGGGGTTGAGAGGTATCGTCTCCCATTTTGAATTGCCGAATGGCAATTCTGGAGTGCAGGGGGCATGTGTATTATGAAAACGCTGCTCTCAGACATGCCCCCTACACTCGCACACAGAAACATGGCCGTTTTAGATCATGACAACGCGCCTTCATACATATGCATGGTGCACTGCTGTGCTGCACGGAATGGTCCCTTCCATGCAGGAATAAGCTATTCCTGTATGGAAGTTTGCTGAAACCCAGGGTTAAACTTGAATTAAGCTTCTGATAGTTTTCAGGCAGAGGAATAAATGACCCTACACTGCCCCTAATACTAGGGTATTCAGTGTTAACATAAGAAAGTGAATCTCAAGGTTCTACACCATTTAGAAGATAATTACAGAGAAACATCTGATGTTTCTTCAGCCTGTAATTTGCAGATGAGAACATAAAGCCACTTATTAGAGGAAAACCTGAACCATCAGCACCATAAAGCAATACCAAACAGTTTATCTACTACCATGCATTTTCTAAAGATATTATAAGTGAACCGAATCTGCAACAGGAGACGTACTGGTTTCAGGGAAAAGCTTGCATGTGCTTGTCTAACTATAAAGTAAATGTGTTTTAAAAGTATATGGCATCATTTCTTTTGTCACTGAGAATGTTGCTGAAGCTGGCCTGGCACATCCTGTCAGAGGCTAATATTTAGAGCTCTGAAATTATTCATCTTATGAGGGTCAAACCTATGCTACTGCTATTCAGCTGGGTCATTAAAGAGCACATTTTTTCTCTTCTTTTTGTTAATCCTTGTATCACAATAGTATGAACTGTTAGAGACCCACTTTGAAAAGTAATAGACTGCTGTGTCACTCTTGTCAATGTTTTGAGTAATCAGCTGGCATTGAGTTCCTTTAATGTTGAAGTACATTGTAAATCATGGAACTGAGTAACCAGGAGCATATTTTGAAGCACTACAGCCATGATGGTGAACAAGAATATATTCTGGAGGCTGACAAGAACCTTAAGGTGTTACTGGTCAATGTTAGAAGCCTAAGCAAGAAACTCCACACCCTACAAGATATCCTCACTCTGGAGATTGTAGATATCTATTCTGTTACCAATTGCAAGGTCAGGCTAAGGAGAGTCACAAGGCCTTCTTCAGCTATGTCAGGAAATAATACAAGGTAATACTCAACAGTGTGCAGGACTGGTGGCAAATGGCACACCCTCACTGACCAGTGTGACATAGCAAATCTACTGCCTGACAAATTTAGCTCTACCTTCACCCCCTCTTTCCCCACTACCCCCCGAAATACTTCTAGTGTATCCTGCCCAACTGTCAACAGGGACCAGGTCCTGGTGGTACTCACTAAGGCCATAAACACTACTTCAATGTGCCCTGACAATATCCCCAGTTGCCTCCTAAATAGCCTAAAACATGACCGAGCAGGACCCCTTGAGGCACTCTTTAACTGCAGCCTCAAAACAGGTTACATGTCAGGTGAATAGAGGGCCACAATAGTCATCCCTCTTGATAACGGTGGACCATCAACTGACCCCGGGAACTTCAGACCCATCCATCAGTCTGACAAGTACAATATGCAAAACCATGGAATACATTAGCACAGAAATGATCATCAAGAACATTATCAACCTACAGACACTGTGCCCATTCCAGTTTGTCTTTGTTAAGGGAAAGTTTTGCCTACTCAACTTGGTGGGCTCACTGACAGAGTCACCAAGGCTATGGATGAGGGAAAACATAATGCATACTGCCTACCTTAACCAAGCCAAGATGTTTGATACAATACCCCAATCAGGTATTGTTTACAAACTCTCAGAACTGGGGATAAATCCCTGTATAATTTCTTGATTTGCTAGCTGGATCACAGATAGAACCCAAGAAGTCATGACTGGTGACAATGCCTCCATCAGGAAATGGGTCACTAGACAAAATACCCCAGAGCTTCATGTTGGGCAAACTCCTGTTTGTCATGTACTTCTCAGAAGTCAAGGCTAATGTCAAATGCCTCTGGCTTACCAAGTTTACAGATGGCTGTAAATTGGTAACTATCACAGATCCCCCCCAATGACACCAAAATCCTACAAGAGGGTCTAACACAAATAAATGACTTGTGCCAAAACCATGGATTAAAACTCAATGCAAAGAAATACATTATAGGGCCCTCTGGGAAATCATTCACAGAGACTAATTACTCCATGAATAAAACACTTCTAAGAGTAGACTCAGTAGTTAGGGATCTGGGAACATATGTAGACAGTAATCTGGTCTTCAAGCAATACATATCCATGATAGTAAGAAAATATTCTTTATCTCTCAAATAGAGGCACAGGGTTTGATTCTGTCCAAGGGGAAATTATCTTAGCTTAAAATGGCCCACAAGAGCAGTTAGCCTAGTATTTAACAATGAACCTTTGAACCTGTAAAAGGATTCCCTGCAGTATGGAATAAGCTCCCCATATATGTGAAGAAGAGTTCATCCTTGACCCTACCCAAACAAAACATTGACAATAAAGCAGATGTTAGCTTGAGATAATTTGCAGGCACCTTAATCTTTATGGGCACCATCTGGGTTTAAAGACTTTGTGTTTCTAAAGTATAGCCAGACTATCCACTTATACTGTACTGATGAGGTCATTAAAAGTGCTGAATCATGCATGTCCACAGCTAGTGGGGTTTGGCTTTACTGGCCTGAATGTAACAGTGTTTGGGAGTGGGTGGCTATGACCAAAACTAAGGAACTAGATGGCTGTGTGGTTAAAAGGTAGAATGCAGACAGTTGATCTAAGAAGAGGAAAATCAAGAATAAAGAAAGGCATTATGGGTTGTACAGGGTCTAGTAGTCTTCAATGTGCTGCATACATATTTGGAGGAATAGAAAACAGGATCATCTCTTCACTGATGTCACAGAGATAAGTGCACGCAGGGACAACTAAAAGGAGGAGAGTCAAAAAAGTATTTGGAAAGACTGACAAACTGGGAATTACATATGTGCATAAGTACTCCAATTAACAAATGAAAATTATTAAATAAACAAATAAACAAACATCTTGTAAGGGAGGAATGAAGGTGTCTTCCCAAACTGAAAATACACTAAGGAAGGGGGTAGAGATGAATTACAGGGACAAAATGGAGTGCAGGCCTGGTAGTGGAGGTGGAATCCATGGAGGTATTTAACATGCATGGTTTAAAAATGGTGAGGGTGTAGAGATTGGAGATAGTATGCGAAATACACTTATTAAATATCAGAGTAAATGAACTTATTTTCTTCTGATAAAAAGCAAATATACTCTAAAGTTATATTATGAGTGAATGCTAACTTTCATGTGCTGTTTGTGTGGAGTTTATATGTTTTCCTGTACTTGTATGCAGGGCTTTTTTTGGGCTAGTACACGCCAGTACGGCATACCGGCACCTCTGCTGCCCTGTTTCTTTTAAAAAAAAAAAAACTTTTTTTTTTTAATGCTGTTCTTCTTTAAGAATACCCTTCACGTCGGGTCATACAGATGCAGAGGACCTTCTGCTTCTGTGAGATGAGCGATCGATCATTTACATCTTCCCGGTCTGCACACGCAGAATTTGAGTTCCTGAAGATGTTTGGACTGTGGGCTGTGACCAGACAAGTGAGTGGTAGGTGTGCGTGTGTTTAGGTTTTTAAGAGGAGTGTGTGTGTGTGTGTGTGTGTGTGTGTGTGTGTGTGTGTGTGTGTCTGTGTGAATGTGTGTGTGTACAAGAAATAGGTAGGCGTGTGTGTGTGTGTGTGTGTGTGTGTGTGTGTGTGTGTGTGTGTGTGTGTGTGTGTGTGTGTGTGTGTGTAGGTGTGTGTGTGTGTGTGTGTGTGTGTGTGTGTGTGTGTGTGTGTGTGTGTCTAAGAAGTAGGTAGTGTGTGTGTTTGTGTACAAGAAGTAGGTAGGTCTGTGTGTGCATTTGTGTGTGTGTGAGTGAGTGAAATGTCCAGATTTTTGCAGAATGTCAATATTTTAGTCTCACATCCGTGGTCTGTTTCTCATAAAAGTGTGTTTTTCTGGCAATCCCTGGCAAATCATTGAGGATTAAGACAGCAAATAATGGCAGACATTTGAGCTTTAGACTTCATATTCTTCAGAAAGCTCATACTAATGCAAAAGTTGTTGTTCTATCAACTTTCTAAGTATCCAAGAGCAATATTTAAAAAAATGTCCATATTTTTCCACATTTGTCCCCCCCATTATGTGTGTCTTTGTCCAGATTTCTTGCTCTAAAAGGTTGAGAGGTATGGGAGACAGTCTAGAAGGGAGGCATGGGTATATGTGTGTGTAATACCTCTCAGCTGTACAGATTTTCACAGAATGTCCAGATTTTTGCCTTATATTTTTGGTCTGTTCCTCATAAAAATTGTCTTTTTTTTTTTGAGAAATCACCGGGATGATCTAAGAGTTAAAGTTACTAACTACTGGCATGCATTTGAGTTTAGTTTCAGACTTCATATCTTTTAGAAAATGCATTCTAACACAAATCGTGTTATTATAGCAACTTTCTGAATTTCTAAGAGAAATATTTAAAATGCCGGTGGTGGTGCTGCTGTAGCGTTGTCACCTCACAATAAGACGTTGTCCTGTTTGATTCTCAGCTAGAGCATCTTCTGTGTGGAGACATGCGAGAATGGGCGTACCTTCATCAGGGCCAGCAACTCGGCACGTAAACATCTACTGCCAATCATTAGCGGACTGGAGTTCCGCTGTGGCGACCCCTAACCGGGAAAAGCCGAAAGACACAACAACAATATTTAAAATGCGTCTTTAGTTTCTGGCATTTGCCCCCCCCCCCCCCCCATTATGACAGGCTTTGCTCAGACTTCTTGTGATAAGAGGTTGAGAGGTATGGTGTGTGTGTGTGTGTGTGTGTGTGTGTGTGTGTGTGTGTGTGTGTGTGTGTGTGTGTGTGTGTGTGTGTCTAAGAGATAGGTAGCATACCCTTCAACTGCCCAGCTTTTTGTAGAATTTCCAGATTTTTACCCCATATTATTGTTTTTTCCTCATAAAAACATTGAAGTTGCTAAATAATGACAGATATTTGAGGTTTAGACTTCATATCTTTTAGACAAATGCATACTAACACAAATCCTATTATTCTAGCAATTTTCTAAGTTCATGAGAGAAATATTTATAGTCTGTTTCTGTTTATTTTAGACTTTGTCCAGATTTCTTCCATTAAAATGTTGAGGTGTGTGTGTGTGTGTGTGTGTGTGTGTGTGTGTGTGTGTGTGTGTGTGTGTGTGTGTGTGTGTGTGTGTGAGAGAGAGAGACAGTGAAATGACCTAGTTAGGGTTAGCAGGCAGTTATTAATTTGCTTAAGCTCAAGCCCTGTACCTTAGCTACAGGAAACAAGAGCCTGAATCCTCTACCCAAAATTTGCAACTGTTTTGCTTAACAAATGGTATCACTACTGTGTATTTTGAGTTTTAAAGCAGTGTTAGTAGCACAGCAAGTAACGTGTTTGTTTTGATGCAGAAACTGTGGGTTCTATTCCCACAGCATATAGATGGATTGCTGATACTCTGTTGGATTTTAAGAGGGTGGGGTGCTGCAATCCTGAGTATATCCTCCTTTGGATAAGATGCTTTGTAACCATGAACCTGTTTTAGTTAGCCATCCGTTCCCTATTGCAATATTACCAGCTTATCATTTTTAATGTAACATAGGCAATTTATTCTTCAAGGGCAACATGCAGTAAATTTGTAGATGAAATACTTAAATATAAAGTTTATTGCTAGCAGCAACCTTTTCATTAGTTACAGTCAGATCTCTTTCGTGTGGAATTATTCAGATGACTTTTACTTCTGCAGAGACTGTACATATTGACTGATATTGGTAGGTTGTAATGGCAAACATCTGAGTGGCCTTTTATGATTGAAATGTTCTGAATTGGGCAGTTTTGGCATTATTGGTTCATATGTTTTGTTTCTTTGCTTACTGGCTATAAATTGAAAACACTGTCTAACAAGTGGTGTTGTAGTATACAAGGGATATCATTTACATTATATATTATAATTTAATACAATCAGGAAGGTGAATCAAAGAAATTTTGCATGGTCCTAAAAATGTGTGCAAGGGGTCTATGATTTGAAAACAACCTAAAGGTAAACTTAATCTGCCACTGCCCAGATGCATTCTCTTTGAATGTGGGTTTCAATGCTGTTTCAATGAATGTGAGTTTCAAAGTCACGGAAGTTTTAATGCTAAGTCTGTTTTCATTGTGAGACTGTATTGCTTTGTTTACCAAACATCTATCAGTGTTTGCGCTGGAAAATTTGAAATAAAAGTTTTAAATTAAATCCAAATATCTGTAATCATTGTAGAAGTAAAACAGAAAGCAGTATGCATACTGAGAGTTTTGAACAGTATTTATGGCAACTGGGGGAGAAGTAGCCAAATAGTGGGACACTGGAATGGCTGCTTGGGGGGGCTGAGGGGGGGTGACCAAAATGCAACATATGCATGCCACCACCTGTTTGTTTACAAAACAAAAGCACTGCTTGTATGTATTTTCTCCAAGTACTCTGATTTCCTCCCACCCTCCCAAAACATGCTGTCTGATTATGAATATATTGTATTTATTTTTATTTTTGTGTTCTGGTTTGTACCTGTAAAGGATCACAGAAAACTAGTTTGATTGCAATGTTAAAAACAAATAACAGCACAAAATTAAAATACAAACGATTAGGCATGCCTGCTTTAGGGATAGAAATACTAAAGATTACAGCTTTTTTTCCTTCTTTTTTGGATTAACTAACCAATGTGTTATTTTTATTAATGTGTGATACCAGTGTTTTATTGGTTCATTTCTTACGAGTGGACTGCTTTTTAATTAAAATGCATGGACCATCATTTCACAGTTTCCATTTTATAGCTCAGATAATTAAGATAACCATTACCTGACCCCGTTTGTGAAATTAAAACCTAAGCACATCAATAACAAAATAAAACTGCATGAGTTGTTAAGAATTTCTTTTCTCTTCTGTTTTTGTTAAGGCTTGTATCACAGTGGTATCCAGGACTGCTACAGAACCATTTGGTACAGTAATAGACTGCTGTGTCGCTTATGGCAATGTTTTGTATAATCAGCTGGTACTGAGTTCCTGCACTGTTGAAGTTTGCAGTAAATCGTGGGGCTGAATAGCCAGGAGCATATTTTGGAGAACTCCAGCTGTGATGGTGACTAAGTATGTCTGCAGGGGAATGACCTGGGACCTGCTTAACAAATGCCATACCACAGCCATCTTTGATCCCAACATCACAAGTCAGTGTTGCTGTTTCTCCAGGATTTAATTTAATGACAGAAGGCTGCAGTGTCACAGTCTGACACCTGATGGCTGTGAAAGCAAAATATAATCAGTAAAACTGTTAATAATACTTGCACTGACTGCAACTAGCAAATGTATATACTTACTTGCTATCCAAGTCATGAACCAAAAGATGCAACACAGAAAATAGTCCATTTTTGAAACAGAGATTTTTATTCTTCTCCTCTTCAGTCTGTAACTAAGTTGCAACTGGATTATATAATCCATTGAAACCATTTTATGCAAATTTAGCCTTTCGTGCATGTCATTATCAAGAGTTACCTAACTGCAAAGATTTATATTTATTGCTACTACAGTTTCACAGTAGCTGAACAGGAACTTAATTCCACAAATTCTAGTTATATACCTTAACACGACACACAAATATGTAGCACTCACAAATAAATATGGTTCACAACCCATTTTTTATTTGCTAAATTGATAAAGGCTTGTTTTAATTTTCATAATAAACATTTCATAAAGTTGGATTCATAGAACAGTGCATTAACACAGTGCAGAGTTAGCATCATGTAGGCAGATTGCAGTTGTCCTAAGTAGGAATAAATCAAGAAGTAGAAATAAATAACATGAATGGACAGATTGCTGCAAGTCAGCTGAGGGAGAAAGGAAATGTCCAAAATGAAGCAGTTCAATATAGCTGGATTGCCATAGGATTTGGTAAGAAGCTGTAAATGGGTGTCCAATAAGCTGGGCACATTGTTAGTTCACTGAAATTAGTAGGAAAGGCAGTACAGGAAAACAAGTGAATGGGGTACAGCAAGCAGAGGAACACTCAGCAGAAACACTTTATGGAAAACAGGTTGAGAGGATGGCAGGGTGAGCCTGTGTTGGCAGAGTGAGTCTGTGTTTAGGATGGAGTCAGGCAGCCTGCCAACTACTGAACAGCCCAGGAGGAATTCACTGGTACCCAGTAGCTGTTGGTTCTGGGTCAGGGTAGTCGCTGGCATGGGCCACATCAGAACCATAGCTAGCTCATCTGTACCCATGTGCTGTTCCTTGAACTGGCTTGTCTTATCAATGTTGAAGACAAAAAAAGGCTATCTTGCTTTGAAACTATAGCAAATTACTTGCTACAAAAGTAACAAGCAGCTTTCTACAGTCAATATGCCACATACAGAGAGTTTTAGCACTTTGGTTGTGACTGCAAATGCAACATTGGTATTAATTTCTGAAGCCACAGTTTCTCCCAGCATCAGATATGAACTGGGGTTCTGAATTCCTGCACCATTGGCACCTTCTGATTGTGCCCCCTAACAGATTGCATACTGTACAGCTACCTCCTTCATCACAACCTAGTTATCCATCCTGATGGCCTTATAGCTTCAGACAGCAAGTCCACTGAGTCTGCTACTTTCTGTAGGAAGAGGTAGTATACAGGACATTGACCCAAAAGTTAATTGTTTGGTTATTGTCTGGTCAAATACAGTCTCCACTATGTGCTCCAGCTAATGCACAGTGAGGGACAGTGATCATGGTGGGGTATCTGCCTGTCATTCACAAGAGCTCTCCCTAGACAAGGCACTGTCTTGCTCCTCACCGGCCTCAGGCTGGGGGGGGCAGGGGGCAGCAACATGCTGACGCTGATATGCCTGTGGCTCTGGTGGACTTACAGAAGGGAAACAAAAGTGGGAAACCTGATATTAGTTAAGTGAAACTACAGCTGACATAGCAGATATAAGGCAGGACATGATATTTATCCTACAAACCGTGCTGTGCCTGCAGTCTCTACTGCCTCTTGTGGCAGCTGTCAGCATTCTGATTATATTTTGCCTGTGCTGAAAGACAAAAGGAATATTCAGTCAATCACATGATACATGCAGGTGCTTCTGGGCCACATACAATAGTGCATAACTGCAGCTCCACATACATTAAGCATGACCTTTAAATTACTCCCACCACCCAACACAGAATTATAGCAGCAGATGCATATCCAAATAAGCAACAGGCAGTCAGGTAGCATGTTCTAGGACAGCAATCTATACTACCAGAGATACCTGTAAAGGAGTGCAGGCAGCTACATTAATGTTGTTTCATGCACTGTTGCAGGAACAGCTATAGTAACACGTCTACATGCAGTGATGTAGAAGGATGAAATGGTGTCCACTAAACCACAGGACCACAGTCTTCTGCTGTGTTTCACAAAATAGCATAGTCCTGCAGATTAACAGCTGCCATATACAGCATGCAGACAATCACACTCTGCAGCCAGTGTGGAATATCCTGTGATATGTCAGAGTAATAAAAACTGAAAATCAGGAAGAAACATGTTAGACAGCAGAACAATTTATTAAAGGCAGTACTGTAAGCAGATGCTGTAAGTACCACGTTAGAGACATTCTTGCCCAACCTCTACTTCTCATGCTCAGAGATCACGAGGATGATGACAACACAGATCATCGTTACGGTGCCTGTACTGCGCATTAGTATGTGAGGTGCCAGTTTTCCTGGACAGCAGGTTTGCCATGACATATCAGACATCCATCATCCTGAAAGGACATGTATACAGTTGGACAATTTGCAATCCTTTGCCAATCAGGCAGGCACTATCTATGCAGCATGAACACTGGCAGACATTTCCATGAATGTATAACAAAACCAGATGTCAACATGAGATTCACACCTAACATGGGGCTCTCAATCACATGATAAACACCACAGTACCTTGTAGAAGAACAATGCCTGCATGCTTACAGCTTGCATGTGTAAGCAGGTACATATAGCATGCAGGTCATATGCAGCATAGTATGTCCATGCCTTGTGTTACTGCTACACATCTGTGAACTAAAGCAGTTCCCAGAGAAAGGCAGAAACAAGCCTTATTCGTGCACACAAGTTCCAAACTAGTGCTCATTTAACACTTTCATGGTTGATTTGTTAATCTGAATGCCAAAACATGCAAAAAAACTAAAACCAAAAACTAGCAGCAGACTCATCGAGCCTATTCAGTCCTAACCTGGGGGCACAGAAGCAGTAATCTTATATGAGAGAGCTCACAGTAGGTACTCAGTGGTCTACATTAATGTGGTAAAGAGATACATTAACAATATCAAACATGTGAATAACTCCCTGATGAATGTCTCCTGTAACTCTGTTTGTTAAGACTTGTGTGCAATATTACTCATGCTACAACATGTACCTAAACCTGTACCTTACTGCAATCACGTACCTGTTCATCTGCAATCCTAGCATGGGAGATCAGTCCACAGATGCAGGACAGCCACCACCACCCTCCACACACACATCCAGGCTGCTCTAGGCTGCATTGCACCCCTGCTGTATCCCTACTGCATGCTCACTGTTGTCAATATACAACCTTAGCTGGAGATGGCAGCCCACTGACACAGGACATGCCACTCTCCTTACATACACTCTCCGCCAGGCTGTGTTACATTATCAGCTGCACCCTATTGCACTCACACAACTGTTCGACTACAACCCTACCATGGAATGGCAGTCCCCCCTTTCCATCCAGGCTGTCCCAAACTCCCAGTATAGTATCCTGTGTATATCTGCTTGGGAGTATACAGTGCAAACATAACAACAAAATAGAATCAGTACTACCCAGCAAAAGATAACCACGCAGAGCTATGGAGTGCCCCTCTACATCCCAAATACTCAGTCCTTATCACAGGTAAGAATGTAGGACACATCCACACATCCTACCTCCATCATTACTGGTAGGACTGTACGATACATCCACACATGCTACCTCTGTCATCATGCCACCCATGAGCATGTACTTCAACACACATACAAGGCACACCATCAGGACACCTACATACATATATACAGTACATCAGGCACTGGCTGTCTGCACAGTACATACCTTAGTCATATCCCCACACAGGCCCACCAGTAACTGTACATACCATGATAGTCACTAGGAGGCACCTGTCTCCATATATGTGGTTTGCACAAAGTACCTGTCTCTGATAGCTTATTATTGTCCTATTATACCAAACTGCTGTCCCCCTGACACTATCAATTCTGCGAACCCACACATGCCTTTCCAGCCTATACTTGTCCTCCTCTGTTTATGCATGTCCACCAACAGATGGCAGGGGTTGGAGAAGTTAAACCCCACAGAGAATAATGTCCTACTACTGGAAGTCTGGACACATGGCTGATGCCTGTTCAGGAGATGTGGTAGCCACCAGCCTGTTTGAGAACATGTATGTGAAACAGTGGTGTATCATAGCAGTGCTTTGGCTGGGAGGAAGTACAAACTCCTCAATGTCAAACAACATAATATGATGGGCCTTACAAAAGGCATGCAAGATGGCATCAAAAAGGTGCAGCACTTACTGAGGAAGAATCATTTCCTGCATCCCTCATCATTCTGACAACACCTCAGCATCATACCAGGAGGTGTTGTCAGAAGTTTTAGCAGCAACCAAATACCACCCGTCTGTCATGGAGACAATCCAAGGAGTACCCACATTGCAGTAGACATACTGTAACAGTGATCATACCAGGGCCAGAGTGGCCACATATGTACATCAGCCATGCAGACTTAGGGAACCATCAGCGCAGGTAGGTGTATCATATTTGTCTGCAGAGATCTACCTATTATCATGCATGTTGTGGAGCATGTGGGATTGTAGGTGAGCAGTCTCACATAGTCATTCTGTTCCCACATGGCACATCACTCCAACCATCACACCCACAGTCCAGAACAACAGGCTGAGGTCATTCACCAGCCGCAGTTTTTATGATTAAACTGACACAGAAAGCTTTGTGACACATTCACCCTGCCTGTCTTCCTCATGAGTCAGCCTACACCTTCTGCCCAGGGTGTCACTCATGCCTCCCACAACACCTACTTTATTAACTGCACAGTGCAGTGAACTGTTGGTGCAGTCAGGTGGGACATCAGTGTGAGTGGTGTCATGGTCAGTGATAGGGGTGGGCCAGCAGAGGTAAATTATTATCCTTGGATTTGATAAATGCTGGCTAGTAGTGAATCATGGAATTTTCCACTGTTACAACTGACCCGTGATTTGCATGTGAATTTCATGCTTAACAAACAGAAGTACAGGGTAGCATTTTTTTCCAACCCCCTCTTGCCTATTATCTGTATCCCTGACTGCAATCATCCCTATTGGCAAAATAATTTTTCTCCATTCTCATGCTGGTTTGGTTCTTAGAATACTCCCTGCTATTTTATGAATATAATACTCTGCATGATAGCTAATGTTTATATGATGTCCCTTTCTTCGCAAAGGTGGTCCCATGCTTGCTGGTCTGTGAGCTAATGGATAGTAATATTCTGCTGATTTCAGAATTAGTGACAGAATCAGGACAATCAGACTCAGTAAAGGGATGCCTGCAACAACCTGTTCACAAGTCCACAGGACATGACAGGCAGAAGGAAGGAGTATTTCCAGCAGCTTCTGAAAAAAGAAAACCCCACAGAAGCTGTACTGCTCCAGACACAGCCTACAATGAGAGAAGAAGAGAAGACTAGACCAGAAGAAGCAAGAATAGCACTATGAAAAGCAGGCTGAGATGAGGTCACAACAGATTTAATGAAGATGTTGGCTGAGTTAGGGGAGAAATGGCTCCAGAGAGTAGAAATAGCAGTATGGAGAGAAAGGTGTATCCCAGATTACTGGAGAATAAGCATTTTATTGCCAGTGTACAAGGACAAAAAGGACATTTACAAGTGTGGGCAGAACAGAAATATCAACTTCCTATCACATGGCATGAAAGGTCTGAAGAGGATGATTGATAAACGAATATGCAGAAAGCAAAATAAGAGATCACAGTTGGGATTCTCATTTCTGATCAGGGTGCAGCACAACTGATTCAGTGTTTGCAGACAGCAGAGTGATATTAGAGAGGAAGGTAGATATGAGGGAAGAGTCCAACTGGCCTTTCTAGATTTGGAGAGAACATATGACAATGTCCCAAGAAATCTGATTTGGCTAGTCCTGTAATAGTTCGAAGTCCCAGAAACATTGATAGAATTAGTGCAGGCTATGTACAAGCATGCAGTAACACAAGTACGAACAGTTTTCAAACTCATAGAGCGGTTTCTGGTGGAAGTGGGTGTGCAGTGGAGCTTGCATTGGGGAGCAGCTATGTGCCTACTGCTGTTCATACTGGTGATGGACTACATCAGTGGGATGGAGAAGAGAGTCAACAAAGATTCTGTATGTGGAGAATGTGGCATTACAGGATGACTCTGAACAAAAAATTCAGCAAATGACAGGGTGTGGAATTCAAAGATGAGGGCACGTGAGATGAAACTGAGTACAGATAAGAGAGTTGTCACAGCAGCAAATAGGGAAATCAGAATAAACTGAGAATTGAAATAGAATGGAAAATAGTGGATAACAGCTTAAAGTAGCTGAGAAGTGTGGTTGAGAAGGGAAGTCTGAATGAGGAGGTCAAAGCTAGAATGAGAGGGGCTGTAGCCAACTGGAATAGAGTGTCAGGTGTAGTCAATGATGGAAGAATGGTAAAGAAGCAGAAAAGTAAGGTGCACAAAACAGTAGTGTGGCCAGTACTACTATGTGGTACAAAAGCCTGGGCAGTGAAGGCAGGTGAGGAAGCTAGAGGTAATGGAGATGAAGTGCCCAAGAAGGGTGGCAGGATGCACCCTGTGGGACAGATGAAGAAATGAGGACATTAGAGGCAAATCCCCAAGTAGCTCCAATTGCAGAAAAGGTCAAAGAGAACAGACAGCAGTTGTTTTGGTACATGAGCAGGAAAGCAGAAAACAATTTAGTGAAGGAAATTTGGGACAGACAGGAAGAAGACAAGAGGAAATGAGTGTGTCCAGCAAAGAGATGGATGGATTGTGTGAGAGAAGACTTGCAACAGTCAGGCATAATTGTTGAAAAAGGCACTGAATTGAAAGAAATGGCTGCAGTTGGCTTGACACCCTGACCCCATGTAGAAAACTGAAAAAAAAAGGAGTTGATGTTGATGATAACTTTTGATGATGTGAGTGGACAAAGTGTGCACCTGGAGAATGATAGATGAGCAAGTGAGGAGTTGTTGCATGAAAATCACCTCTGCTGATAACATTTCCCTCAGCAACACTTCAACTTTCAGTGTTCTCCTTGCCTTTATATTCACATGCAAACCACACATGCCATTTATTTCTTGATGACTATAATTTGCAACCTGCTTTCACCTAGACTAAATTGCATATCATAATCCACTTACTATGGCAGTCATCACAATGCTACGTGGTCGTGTGTATCAGTACCTAGTTCTGGTTTCCATACAGGAATGTGCTGACAACTTTGTTAATTGTCTCTAAATACCCTTCTAGTAATGGTATAAAACTAGACAACTAGAACCTTCAAAGGGAAAAAAAGTTAGACGTGAAAAAATACCGTTATCACGGCTATTTTTTTTTCTTTCTGTAACAGTTGAAATGGTTATTATAAAATGGCATCAACAATTCTGAATTAATTAAAATTTCCACTGCAACTTTGTCAAAAGCAATTACTGTCTGTCCCTGTCTTAACTTACTATCATTTACTTTCCGATACCAAGGAATTCTGTTCCTTATATAAGTATACAGAAAGCAAGTGAATAAAAATGTCATGTTACAATATTTCAGCAAACGGAAAAGACTTTATAAAGGTTACTGCAAGGTATACAGTGTGTGTACAGTTAGTGTAACCCTTCTGAATGAATAGACAGCACATGCATTGCGGTAGAAGTGTTCATAAATTCAGAAAGTATACGGTGGTGCAGTGGTAGCGTTGTTGCCTCACAGCAAGAAGTTCTCCTATTCGATTCTCGACTGGAGCACCTTCTGTGTGGAGTCTGCATGTCCTCCCCGCAGTTGAGTGGTGTTTGAAAGACATGCGTAGAATGGGCATGCCTTTGTTGGAGGTTGGGCATCAAGCTGGCACCTCAGCACCCATAAAAAATCTACTGCCAATCATTAGCGGACCGGAGTTCCGCTGTGGCGACCCCTAAAAGGAAAAGCCGAAAGAAGAGCAATACAAAATGTACACAGTATACACCTTGTGGTAACTTTTTTGAATCCCCCCCCCCTGAATATTTGTGATAAATTAGCATGTTCATTGTAAGATGACTGTTACATTAGCCTTAAGTTATGTGGGGCATCCTGCCAAGGACTGGACTCAGCTGGCCAGATTTTCAAAGCTTTAGGTCTCCTTCCACTCAAACTAGCCACTGTTAAACACAAGGATGTGAATAAAACCAGTGACTTAGGGTGGAAAACAGCTCAGAATTTTCTTGCAGACTGAGAGCAGTCCTGTGCAGGCTTCAGAAAAGTCAACAACTGGACAGAGATTCTTCTTAGTTGGGCAGATAAGTTTCCTATTGAGTATTACCTTTGAAGACGAAAAGAAGGAAGAAGAAATGCTATTTGATTTTGTCTGCTTTATTTCAGGGCATTTCTACCCTTTCACTGAGTGGTGTCTTTGCAGTTTCTCTCAGAGTTGGAAATATTTTCTGAGAAAAATTCTATGTAAAATTTGTTTGCCTTTTAAAATATTGCAATATTTTACTTCAGGAACTTTTTGTGGACATAATACATTAGCAGACAGGGTGGTCTTGACAACAAAAAAAGTTTTCAAAACATTTCCATTTTTGTCCAAACTCTGAACTGAGCCTTGGTAGTTTTGCTGACTACATATTATACTCCTTTCTTGGCTAAAAAACTGTCCAGACACCCTATGGGGATTCCCAAGCTTTTTGTGTAAGTCAGTGAATTTGTTGTGGAAAAGTGTATTGCTTATGCATTATTGTGATGTGCAAGGCTAGGGCTACGGTGTTTGTTGCTTTTGACTAAAAGATTTTACCTCAGAAACTACTGTTTTGTCAAGGAGGATTTACAGGCCCTTCTTAGCTATGCTATCTACCTGAGAGACTCTGCTTATGGTTAGGATGTAGGCCTGGATCCTGTCTATTCCTTCGTCTCCAAGCTGTAAAAAGAACTAACCTGTTTAGGAAGCTTTGGTCTTTAAGCCAGCCTCTGTCTTGCCTCATACCCTGATGGGTGTCTGCTGTATTCATCAGTTCCTCAGACCACTCATCTTTTTCTCCTAGTCTCTCTGGTGTTGTGCTTCAAGATGTCACAATGGACTGGGGGTCAGGCACATCCTCTGCAGTTGTCCAGTTACCTTTATCTAGGGCAGGGAGAACCATCCTTGTAGACATCATGGAAGGTACAGTGAGATGCGGCTTTACTTAACTCTAGAAAAGAGCTTTTTCCCCAGAACGGAGACCCTCATTCCAGCTGATCATTTGCTAGGGGGTCTCCTAGAAAAGGAAATAATAAGTCCAGGCATTTTTCCTCATATGAAGCAGATAAATGTCTAGGTTTGACAAAAGTATTGTTAAAAAGGCTTTCTTTAGTTATGTTAGGAACCTGGGTGAGAATTCCCAGATATGCTCAGAATTAGTCCAAAATGACAAAAAAATACACCAAACCCACAGGCATTGCCAACATCCAAGCAGACAGGTTCAGCACAAACTCCCCCCCCTCCCCACCAAATGGGCAAATATCTATCCAAGCAGAGTGTTGTCCCCCTGACATCTCAGATGCTCAGGTAAGAGCCGCCTCTCCAAAGCAAAAAACACAGCATCAATGGGACCAGACGGTGTCCTGGGCTGTGTCCTACATGAACTCCAAGAAGAGCTAAACCCAAACATAATCAATCTCAGCCTTACTACAGGATATGTACCCAAAGAGTGGCGTACAGCAACAGTGGTCCCTCTCCACAAAGGTGGTGCCTCAACAGATCCTGGAAACTATCGCCCCATAAGCCTGACTAGCTTGGTCTGCAAAGCTATGGAAAGGATCATCATGGACCTCATAAATAAAGATATTGGGGACCTGCAGACACTGGATCCTACCCAGTTCAGCTTTGTTAAGGGCAGATCCTACCTCTTAAACCTGGTCGATTTCTTTGAAACAGTCACCAAGGCCATTGACGAGGGGAAGGTGGTCCACACAGCCTACCTGGACCTCGCAAAAGCCTTTGATACAATACCCCACTCGGGCATTATAGATAAGCTCACCAGCTTAAATATAAACCCCTATGTCACTAGATGGGTTGCAAACTGGCTCAAGGACAGAACCCACATGCTTAGAATTGCCGAAGCCATGTCAGACTCCAAACCAGTTACAAGTGGCATCCCACAAGGCTCAGTCCTGGGACCTCTCTTGTTCGGTATATATTTCTCAGAGGTACAGGCCAACATGGAAGGACTGTGGCTGACCAAGTTCACAGATGACTGCAAACTGGGCACCATAATCAACTCTCCAGCTGACACAAGCATCCTCCAAAAGGGCCTCATAGAAACAGACAACTGGTGCCAGAGCCATGGCCTCAAGCTAAACGCCAAAAAGTGTATAGTCATCCCCTTTGGCAAAAACAAAGTGCCCACAAATTACCACATAGGTGGCAATCCATTAAGTACAGAAGAAGTAATTAGGGACCTAGGGACCCAAGTTGATAGCAATCTCTCATTTGACAACCACGTGGCCAAAGTGGTTAGAAAAACATTTTATATAGCCCACCTAATCATGAACGGATTCACATCTAGATCAGGGGAGGTCATCGTGCCTCTTTACTCATCCCTCATCAGGCCCATAATTGAGTACAATGCCCCTTTTGGGATGTACCTTACCAGACACCTGCAGCAACTGGAAAGACCCCAAAAGTACCTCACCAAGAGGATCAAAGGGCTCAAACAGATGCCATATGCTGCCCGGTTAAAGAAACTCCAGCTCTACTCAGTGGCATACCGCCTGCTCAGAGTCGATCTGTGCCTGACGTATAAAGCCATGTCCAACCCGGAATTAATGGACATGCTGCAGCTCAGAAAATCCAAATCCCATCGAGCTACGCGCTCGAGAGACTTGAACCTCAGCACTGAAATAAATAGGACATGCTGGAAGGACAGATTCATAATCCAGAGGCTCCCTTCACTCTGGAATAAAATCCCAGTCTGGGTTAGGCAGAGTCCCTCATTGACTCTCTTCAAGAGGAATCTTGATGAGTGGATGGGAGATCGTAGGTTTACCCCAGGTATCACTTCTGTGTCACTGTTAGACAGAGGCACAGTATACTAACCTCGAAAAAGGGCATAGCAAAATTAATTTAAAATGGGTGGTAAAAGCCAAACACACTCTGGCTAGGCTTATAAATGCCCTAGGGCAGATAGCCTAGTATGAACCTATGAACCTATAAAAACATATCAGTCCTTGAGAGATGATTATCCTCCACAGGAGAGGAAGAAAGTTGTGTTTCCCCTGTCAGATTCAGATTCCCAGTCTGAGGGATAGGATTTGGACTGGAGTACGTTTCCCAGACTCCGTCTTTACAAGAGAGAGAGATTTTGATTCTCAGCAAAGCCTTTCTTCAGATTCTACTCCTGAAAGATGGTTGTTTTACTATTACTATTGCCAATATGATGGACATTTTCAGTGGGAACAAAAACACATATCTGAATCTTGAGAGAGATATTATAATTTATTACAGCTGAGTTTCCTTCAACATGCACTACTACCCCCAGTTTTGCTAGCACTACAGGGTACCTTTTTGGAAGCCTGCACATTTCCTAACAGTCAGTCATCTGCTCCTAAAATTCTAATAAGCTGTATAAAGTGCTTGAGTCTCATAAGTTTCTTGTTTCTAATTCCTGGGCAGATATATAACTGTTGGCTTCTGTCAACCTTCTTTCAGTTGCCAGTCTTGCCCTTCTGACAAATTTGGAAAGGTTTTTGATAAGTTTGGTAAAAGAGTTTATTCCTCTTTCACTTTAGCTCTCAGAAATGTGAATAGCCAGGTGCACATGTCTAATCTTCTGTTTCCTATGATAATTTAAGGAATTCGTTGCTGTTTTCCCTCCTTAGACACTAAAGCGTCTGTGTGTTCCATGAATATCTACTATCTGTCGAATAATTAAACATTCCTTGAAATGTGCTTATTACATCCCTGATGTTGTGTCCAGGGCTGCTGCCTCTGCCTCTGTTTTGAGATTTGCTTAGTTACAATCTCACAATTTTCCAGGGAATGTCATACAAGAAATTTTAAATCCTCTTCTAGATAATGAGGTGTCATTTGGTCCTACTCTGCAAAATTCCTTAAACATTTTGATGAAACAGGAAAGTAAATTCAGAAGGTTACCCAGATTTTTCAATGTTTCTTTCCAACTAATAATAGAAACTATTCTTTCACTTTTGGCTTTTCTTTCAGACAGTAGAACAAGCCTACTCTGCAAGGTTCATGCAAACAAAATTTCAAAAAACAGTGGTAGCGAGAGTCGAAGAAAAAAGTGTGATCTTCAAAGAACCAGGGGCAACCTAAAAGAATCAGACTGACTATAGGACCCTTCTCAAACTCACCCTCCCACCCTGGCAACCCCATGAATCTATCCCAGAGTTTAGGCTTCTGTTATCATTTTAGGCATCAGATAACCTCAGACAGTTGGGTTTTGAAAATCATTCTAAAAGGCTTACAAGTGGAAGTCAGACTCCTTTCCTTATTTTCGTGAGGTCCCTCCACATCCTTTTAATCAATCTGCCCTGTTCCTTCCAGTTTAAGTCAGATGTTGTCAGGAAGCGAACAAACCTGTCTCCTTAGACCAGGCAGAAAAAGGATTTTATTCAGGAATCTTTCTGGTACCAAAGAAAGAAAAATCCTGGAGGCCTGTCTTAGACATTTCCTTTATAAACCTTCACATTATAGTTCTAACGTTCAAAATACTTTCTCTGCAGTCACTGTTACCCCTCCTTCCTCCTTCTAGTTTTCTCGTAACTTTGGATTGAAAAGATGTTTACCATCCCAATCAACAATTTCATGTGAATTTTGTCTTATACTTTGTCTGATTTACACTTTCAGTTTCTTATATTGCCCTTTGGGTTATTTACAGATCAGAGAGTGTTTATAAAGTGTCTGGCTCCTGCTATGGCCAGTGTTGTGCTAGTTACTTAGAAAAGTAATAAGTTAGTATTACTAGTTACTTTTAAGTGAAAGTAATATATTGCTAATAAGTTAGTATTACTAGTTACTTTTGAGTGACAGTAATATATTACTATTACTTATTACTTTTCTAAAAAAAAAAATACTTAATGGGGGGAGCTGGCATAATGGTTAAGGTGTTTACCTTACAAACACAAGGTGCAGGGTTTGATTTTCACATGGGGTAATTGGCTAGGTTCAAAATGGCCCACAAGGGCAGTAAGCCTAGTACTAATCTATGAACCTATGAATCTATAATTACTAGTTACTAACTAAAGTAACTAGTTACTTTTACACAAGTATAGTTTATCATTTGTCATATTCTTATTTATTCACGTTACTTGTGTTTAAGGAATACATGCTTACTGCACATGAATATGAGTGTATTATTAAAGCTGTAGACACAGTATTACAATAAAGATAAATAGCATTTTACAGTTTACAAAGTCCCACAGACCAGTCTTTATAGTCAGTCACAATTTAATACTTAAACTAAAGTACACACAGCCAGCAACCCAAGACCCATAAACAAGTTATAACCCATCAAATTTTCAACAACATACATTAGCCTAAAGTGCTAATCTAATAAAAGTGATGCAGAGGACACAAAAATACTTACAGAATATGTCATAAATGTCTAACAAAATTACTATCATAGCAAAGTCAACCAAAATATCACTATATATAACTATTCACATCACAATGACTAAACAATCACTACACATTTTTATTGGCTTGAAGAAGAAGCAACTTTTCAAAGTGTTCGTCGGTGAGTCTATTTCTTCTTGCAGTCAGCACTTGTCCACCAAGACTGAACAGACGTTCAACAGGTGCACTAGATGGCAGAGGTGTATTAGTGTTCAGAAATATCTTCTTGACTATAGGGTAACTGTTGAGAGAAGATATTTCTCTGGAAGAGTCAGCCAGATACATTTCCTTCTGAGAAGATATGCTGACACTGGCTGCTGTCGATTCTTTGAAGTTGAAGAAGCTGTCTTCAGCAGTTAGTGCAGAAGCTTTAGTTGACCCATGCTCAGGTTCATCCAGTTAATGCATGGCATCAAGGAGCAGAGCCTTGCTTCTGAGTTTCTGCTCTTCGCTGTCCATCCATCACAAACAGAACTGCGGATGCACTATGCTAGCCAGAATGAGCTCTTTGCGCTCCAGAAGGTGATTGAACCGAGCCTCAATGCCTTTAAGAAGAGCATCGACTAGTGGCACAATGAGCTTCACAGACTGCCTGACTTCGGACAACTTGTTTTTCAAGCACATAATGGTGGGGATCAGGATTCCCATGAAGCATTTCAGCTCCGACTGCAGGATGTCCAGAGCCATTGCCAGGGGTTGCATTGCTTGCACAAACTCAGCAACAAAGGTCATTTCAGCAGGCCTGAAGATGGCAATTCCAGTCCCTTCACATATTTCATTCAGCAAGCCTTCACCCTGAGTTGACATGCGGTGAATTCTCTCCATCGCATAGAAAGTGGAATTCCATTGCGTCGCATTGGGAACAATCAATGCCAGATCACACATCGTGAACCACCTCAGCAGCTTGGGTGCTGCGACTAGCCTTGTTCCAAGCAGCATAGCATTTAGCCATGGTGCTTTGCATGATCTTTTTATACTGTGCATCATCACAAGCAGATTCAGCATCCTGCACGGCAACTAGATTCAATGTATGTGCTGCACATCTCAGATGGGGAGGCAGTGAGTAGGTGCTCTCACTTTGCCCTGACTGACTTAGCACATCTGTCACACTGTTGTAAATCACTTCCCCACCACCATTGTCATCCTCATCTTGGGACAGAATGCTTGTAGTCTGAGATCTCTCACATTCTGCAAAGACATTGAAAGCCTTTACAAAATTGCTGCCATTGTCAGTAATTGTCGCACACACCTTTTGATTTATTTTGTACTTAATGTGAATACTCTCAAGAGTTGATGCTATGAGATCGTATGTATGCCTCCCCTGTATTCTGCAGCATGACGAAGCAGCTGACTTTCATTGAAGTGTGTCACAGTTGACCCAGTGTATAGTGACACCAAAGAATCTACGATTCCGATGGGTCCAAATGTCAGCTGTAGTGCAAACAATTGAAACACTTGCTAAAGTTTCCATCAGATTCTCCTTCATATCACTGAACTGTTTCTCCACCTGTTCGACAAGAGTTTTCCTGCTCATGACCACCTTTCCCGGCTGCAGGCCAGTTACAAGATTGATGAAGGATGGCTGCTTGATGACGCTGAAACACTGCATGTCATTCACCACAAAGTCAATGATCAAACTATCCTCCTTGGACTGTGTGACATGACCAGAACCAATGAATGCTGCAATAGACAGCTGTGTTAATGATTTCTTGTCTGACTTGTCAGGCCCATAATCAACTGCTTTCCTTTTCAAACTACTTAGCTTTCCAAGTGCGATAGCATGTGATGTCTGAGGATGCTTTTTTAAATTCGACATACTGTATGCTAAAGTTCTGCAGGTCTTCTTTGTCGGTGGACATAGCTTACATTTCACATCAGTGTTTTTTCCATCATTTGTAATTAGGTCAAAGAATTCTGTGTAAACGGATCGTTCAAATGAATTTCGACTTTCCATCTCTGAGTGAAAGCACTTAGCAGAAAAATAAATGGATGTGCGTGGAATATCTATTTATTGCAAATGTTTTATTTTATAACCTCTGTCAAAATGTGGCTCTGATCAGCTGAAGCTTAAAATAAAGGGACTGCCAGAAATACAAAAAAAAAAAGAAAAAGTTAACTGTATAGAACTTTTTTTTTTATATATATAAACATGAACCTGCAGTGAATGAATTTTCTAAGTTTTCTTTAATAGCTGAATAAAACACTGATTTTGTATCTGAAACACCTAAATAGTCCATAGAGCAGCATAAACAACTGAAATGCTGCAAGAGGAAGCTGTTCTGTTAGACAAATAAGTGAAGCCCTGTTCTTTGCACTGGCCATGGGTATGATTTCTCCTGCAAAAACTTTTTCTACAAAAAAGTCCCTCTTCGGGCATTTGAAAAGGTGGCAAACCCATTACTTGCTTACTCTGCCTGCAGCCTCAGTTTCAAAAATATGTCTACATGTAACCAAATATCCAAATTCTTTTGCCCTAAGGAATGTATGATGTTTGATTAACACAATATACATTACAACAACTATATTACCAGTAAAGCAGATCAGAGATGGCCATACATAGTAAAAGTCACCTTTATTGTACCACTTCAAATCACTAGTGGCCATTTACTTCAAGACATGCAGTGGAGGAATTCAACTGCCTGCCACCAGGGGGGAGTAAAAAGACAGCTCAATCATTCTTTAAATGGCTTTTCTGCTGGACTAAGTATATTCCACACACAACAGAGTTAGTGCCGCCTGCTGTGGTCTTTGAGTTTGCCACCCCTCCCCTTCACAAAATAAAATATACCTTTTGTGGGGATTTTTCCAGTCATTGTACCTGGCTGTCAGTCCAAAGACAAGTGCTCCAGATTATGCAGAACGCTCTGCATTCGACCATAAATGAACCCACTGTTCTGCTTTGAACAGCTTTGGCTCGGCTACACAACTTGTGATTGGTTCATATACCACAATTACTAACAATCAGCATCAGAGTCCCCCTAGAGCAGCCCTTCCTGTGACAACCCCCTACCCCCCCAAAGCAGCCCCATACCCAGCAATTCCAGTGTTCCATTACTTGGCTATTTCTCCCCCCTTACCATAAACACTATTCAGAACTGTCAGTGTGCATACTGCTTTCTTTCTTACTTCTACAATGATAACATATATTGAAATAAAAGAGCATAAACACTGATAACCATTTGCTAAAGAAACAACAGTCTCACAGTGAAAATAGACTTAGCATGACCATGTAAACATATTTGCCCTTGAAACTCACATTCATTGAAACAGCACTAAAACTCACATTCAAAGAAAATGCATCTGGCCAGTGGAGGACATCCACACAACAGGCCACTCTAATACAATATGCAAAGGATTACACTCTC
This sequence comes from Protopterus annectens, assembly GCF_019279795.1. Taxonomy (NCBI): domain Eukaryota; kingdom Metazoa; phylum Chordata; order Ceratodontiformes; family Protopteridae; genus Protopterus; species Protopterus annectens. Next base: position 112,711,219 of record NC_056747.1, on the reverse strand, counting down.
ACTTGCACATCTGAAACATGGTACACCTCCAAAAAGTTATTCAGGAAGCTTTAACAGCCACCGAAACATGGCTTTGTAACTCATAACTTAAGCTCAACCCAAAAAAGACCAAACTACTACTTTTTTCCCCAAATCCCTCTGTCATGAAAAAAACAAAATTTAAATGTGCTCTCTTTTGATAATACAACTATTGAAGTCAATTCTCATAGCAAATTATTAGAAGTGATTGTGGATGATAATCTTACATTCAACCTGTATATAGAAAATTGCATAAGAAAAACTCATCAAAAACTAGGAATGCTTTACAGATCCAAAAACTTTCTCACCGACACAACTAAAACTACACTTGACACTACTAATCCCCTCCCCCACTTCTTTATGGTGCTTTCATCCTCACTAACCTCCATGTTTCACAAAAATTAAAACTTGAACAATGCAACAATAACGTTGCTAAATGAACTCTGCACTGCAAATGGTATACCACATGCTCAGAAGTATGCATGCACCTCCCATAGGCAGTAATTGCAGAGTTTACAAGCTGCGGTGGTACAGCGGTAGTGTTGTTGCCTCATATCAAGAGGTTCTCCTGTTTGATTCTCATCTGGAGTGCCTTCAGTGTGGAATCTGCATGTCCTCCTCGCGGTCAAGTGGCCTCCGAAAGACATGTGGGAATAGGTGTGCCTTCGCTGAAGTTTGGGCTTCGGGCTGGCAACTCGGCGTCATAAAAATCTACTGCCAATCATTAGCGAATCGGAGTTCCACTGTGGCAACCCCTAACCGGGAAAAAAAACGAAAAGTCAAACAAACACAGCTGCAGTAGGATGGAAGCGAACTAGGGAACACTCCCTGGCAGCAGTATGATACAGCACCAACAACCTCTATCTCATCTGCCATGGGCATAGGTCAGACTGAGCCCATGGAAGGCTAACGGGGGTCTGTGAATGAGAAGAAGAACTGGCAACAGCTGATGGTCAGCTGTGGGAGTACAGCAAAAAAAAAAAAGTAGCTGTAATGTATTTGTGTGGTTTATATTTATGTATTTTTATGCACACAGCCTATGAAGTTTATTTTTATATAAGTGTGAAAGGTATTGAGTAATTGATTTGGCTATGATGTTTGAGTAGTTGAAATATTTGGTTGTGCACAGCAAGTGCTGAGAAATACTTGAGGAGGCTGATACGTTGGTAGTGAAATACAGACTGTAGCCAATAAAGTTATTTTTCATACTTCTTTTTCAGCATGCATTGTTTACAACACTCACACAGACACACATATACACATACAGAGTGGTAAAAAGTAAAGCAAACCGCAATGAATAGTCAGAGTTTCTAAAGGGTAAACTTAATATATGAACAAGCTCACTAAAAAACAAAACCACCTGCTTACAGCACTAAATCCACAACTAGAACACAGATCCTTTCATAATGGAACCATTTTCATTTACTAACTAGTAAAACTGACACAGGAAAACTGCTATAAGAAGTTCAAGGGAGCTGCCATTAACTGCTGCTGTAGCTGTCTGCTTCTCCTCTACTTGCTAAACTAAATTTGCATTTTAAATGGATCACATATGCAGCATCACGCATTTGGAACCTGTGTCTATTGATTTTGCCATGTTGATGACACTGTCTTCTTCATGTAGACCAGGTCTAAGCTACTGGTCTCAGTGTGTGTCACCAAACCCTGCTTTCTATTTGCAGAGCTGTAGAGCTTCAGTTGCTCAATACTACCTGTTCTAGCAACTATCTCAGGTGCCAGATTTGTTATTCAAAATTGGTTTATCTGAGAGTCCATAGGGCTTGCAGCATCTACTCCCAGCTCGGACTGTGACTATACTTGTGTCTACTAAGTACACTGAGCTGAGACTGTGTTAATAACTGCATCTTTTATACTAAACTGGCCTTCCAACACCAAGCTAAGTATAGCATGCTGCTCAAAGTGGAAAAGGGAGAAATATTTTTTTTCATTTCTATGTACATTGCTAAAAAAGATCAAGAATATTAATGAATGGAGTAGCAAAATGATGAGGGCCAGATAAAAGGGGAACAGGGGGGGTTGTTACTAAAAAAGAAACTAGTACATCTCATATATTAAAGGAAGAAATGCCATCTGTACACAGGTGTAGAAGAAATAGTTTCTCTGTCCTAAGGCATCAGAGATGTAATGACAATGTCTCCTAGTTTTTCTGGTCATCATTTGAGCTAACTGTCTGGCTTAAAGTTAGTAATAAATCAAAATGAAAAGAAAAACACTTAATCAGTCCTGGATGAAGTGCCTTTCAGAATAAACATAGAAAATCCAAAAACAGCTGAAAAAGGCAACACCAAAGCAGATAATCCTTTTAAAACTAACTTTTAATCCAACAGATTATAAAGACAGTGAGCGCTTTCACGTTATCACGTTTCATCAGACTTTAAATAAAAACCATTAACTGCCAACCATAAATAGTAAATTCAAACCCTTCTGGCCTATGGTTCAACAGAAACGATTATGACATCATGTTGAAATTTAAAATTTAAAAAGACATGCTTTATAAACAACATTCTTCGAAATATATACATAAATAAAGCATGTATCATAAGAAACACTTGTAAGACACATGTGCATTCAGTATATATTAATATAATATTTATTTATAAACATCACAAAAAATACACACTTTTTTATTTAAATAAAATTAAAATCAAATAATGTATGTAGTGTAGTTCATTCTAACAACTAACTAAAAACAAAATATAGAAAAAAACGGAGGTCTAGACATGAACAAAATCCACATCCAATAGTCCATTGTAAAAATGGTAGAACAAAATATTTATTTTATAAAAACATGAGCGCTTTCGCGTAGTATAATCTACGCTTCATCAGATAACAATAAATGCAGACCTCTTCCCTTAAATACAAAGCTAGGCGGGAAAACCTAAGTAATTATCAAACAATCAATCAATAAAGGCTGTGCATCTAAAAGCATCAATTAAAACAACATTAAAAACAATGATGCATAGTGCAATCGCTAAAGAAACAATAAATGGTTATGTTTCCATGAACCTTAAATACCTCAACAGAACGTCAAGGTCTATACAATAATGCATATGCACCATTGTAAAAAACACATAAAGCATATGCAGTAAATTCACAAAACCCAATTTTAGCTTCATTATATTACTGGCGCTCTGTATATACTTTCGCTAAAAATAAAAGTTGGAACCAAGATTGGTAACATACTAAAACTAGTAACTAGATATAAAATCTAGTTAACCATGCATAAACTTTGTGCGCGTCACCTATAAAATCATTGCTTATAGTATGAATCTTTTCTTGATCATAACAAAGTAATCGCTTAAGTGATTTTGTATTTCTATATGTGTATCTTGGCCTGTTACCTACTATCATAGTGATATCATCATCTACATTCAATAATCTCCAATTTCTCCCTATTACTTCTCTTACCTTATTATTCCTATTAGTAAACGGAATAATCAGTTTAAGCCCCTCATTTTCTCTTGCATTCAAACCTTCTTCTTCAACCCTGTCAATATTTGTATTCCTTTGGAAGTATGGTCTTCCTTTTCTATTCCTATGTGACCTACTATTATGCATGGATCTCTCTATCTCACCGTCTTTATAACCTCGTTGTTTAAAGTTATCTGCCAATGTCTTACATGCTTCTCTGTAAGATTCATCATGACTAGTAAGTCTTGATACCCTCAGTATCTGACTCTTCATTATATTAGGATAAATGTGAGTTGGATGCATGCTGCTCCGATGTAACAAGCTGTTTTTCCAACATTGTTTCCTAAACATATTAGTGTGTAATCCATCTTCCTCCTTGCTCAATTGCACATCTAAAAATTGTAATCTCTTCTGGGAACTAACACATTCAAAAGACAGAAATTCTGTTGTCCCATTCAGATATTCCACAAATTCTTCCAATCTTTCACTAGTGCCCTTCCATGCAAGAAAAACATCATCTACAAAACGTTTGTAGTAACCAATGTACTCCCCATAATCTCCACTGTTCAATACATATGTCTTCTCCCAATATGCCAACACTAGGTTGGCATATGAGCTCGCCAGACCACATGCACATTAGCCACTTTAAATGGTATTTTAATTTTCACAGCTTTATGTAAATGATTTTTAGACATAAGCATACGTATATACTGTTTTTAGTTAGTTGTTAGAATGAACTACACCACATACATTCTTTGATTTTAATTTTATTTAAATAAAAAAGTGTGTATTTTTTGTGATATTTATAAATATATATATTATATTAATATATATTGAATGCACGTGTCTTACAAGTGTTTCTTATGATGCATGCTTTATTTATGTATATATTTCGAAGAATTTTGTTTATAAAGCATGTCTTTTTAAATTTTAAATTTCAACATGATGTCATAATTGTTTTTGTTGAACCATAGGCCAGAAGGGTTTGAATTTACTATTTATGGTTGGCAGTTAATGGTTTTTACTTAAAGTCTGATGAAACGTGATAAAGTGAAAGTGCTCACTGTCTTTATAATCAATTGGATTAAAAGTTCTTTTTAAAGGATTATCTGCTTTGGTGTTGCCTTTTTCAGCTATTTTTGGATTTTTAGTAATAAATCAATTTGAGGTATATGTTGAGGAACTGTAATTAGTGGACACACACCAACTTCTGACTTACAACTCATGTTATTCACTACTTTAAATACTTATTGTGTATGCTGAATGCTGACCATTCCTGAGCATAGTACATCTCTTGAGACTCAACTGGTATTGATTGCTTCAGTAGTTTCAGAATTACTTAGCAGTATATTACAAATTTACAGCTGTCAGTTTAGCATTGCAAATGAACCTTGAGGCAATGCACTTATAATGTAAATGGCAGGCCTCTGCAGATGGTAATACATAGAGACAGGACTGTTGCACGTCAGATGCTTTAACACAGTGGTAGCAAAGCCTACACAGAATGGCAACAGGGAACTGAAGCTCTCTCTACTTTCTTTACATGCACTGTATTTACCAAAATTTCTTATCTATGTATTTACGATTTGTAACAGGCTGCAATACAGCACCTTATTTATTTTTCCTGATGGATTTTGAGTTTTTCCTTATTTTTCTCTCGAAATAACCATAAATGGCAAAGCGGAAAAGGGAAAGCAAGCAACTGCGCACCCGTGAACTACGTTAATCAACCACAAGGCGCCAACACGGAAATCTCATTCTCTTCTTTTTTTTAATAGTGGGCGGCGTGCATCCATGCGTATGACACACACACATGGTCCTCCTTAAAGGAGAACACTCTGCAGTGTTAACAAGGTTCTTTTTTTTTTTCCTGCTCCACCAGCTACGTGGTTGAATTCAATCAAAAGTAATGCAAAAGTAATCGAGACTTGCGTTACTAGTTATTAAAAAAAGTAATACATTACAATTACTGCATTACTGTATTGACAAGTAATGCAGAATATTACTAGTTACTTAAAAATGTAATATATTACAGTGACGTGTTACTTTTGTAATGCGTTACTCCCATCACTGGCTACGGCCAATTGCAGTTTGCAGAACATACACATTTCCCTTATTTAGACGATTGCCTGATTTTTCTAGATTCCTTCACAACTTGTCAAGAATCTCTGGCTTGGGTGCTAAATCAATTTCTCAGCCTGGGGTCTAGGTGCAACACTTACAATGACATCTATTCCTAAACACAAAGTGGAGTATTACAGGCAACTTTTCTGATAATTTGAAACCAGACTCAGGCATCTCAGGGAATATCTCAGAAATCTAGTCTGATGGCATCAAATATTCTCATGATTCCCTCTGTCAGGCATCATGTGAGAAAATTTTATTTATTTATTTAATTATTTTTACATTTGTTAACTGGGTTAGTCCAACTGGGCCCAGAGAACCCTTTTTTCAACAGTGACCCGAGGAGAAAAGCTCCAGGAAAGTAATTAAAAAATAAGAAAAAAAACGTAACAATTCAAATTGTAAGCTACCTAGCAGTACAGAAACAGAGAGAAGTATCCAATATGAATATATACAAGGCAAAAGTACAGTATTTTGAGAATGCAGTAACAATATGTTTGAAAAATTTGGTTAGCATTAAGTTATTTACAAGGAATGTAGCAACACCTAAAATAAAAAAAAATCAGAGTAACATCATGACATAGTACAACAAAGATGCATTTAATAGCATAGGTACTAACTGCAGAGAGAGTAATATATGTAGACAGTTTAGGGAGATACCAGGCAGATATGTTAATTGAGAGAACAAAAAAAAAATCATTAGGTAATGTCCTGACAAGAACAGATCCATGCATGTTGGAAAATAATTTTAGTTGCTTTTTGAATTTGCCACTTTTGGTAGTGGAGAGGTTTGGTTAATTTGGACTCAACTCCAACACCTTTTATCATTTCAAACTCCAGTGCTGCTTTTGTAAAAAGTGAGTTTGATGGGTGGATAAATCAATTGTCTATACACTCAGGTCTTCAATTGTCCCTGCCAGTCCCTACTCAGATCAGTAGCCTCTGACTTTGCTTGGTGAGCTGTGTATAATGGGGTGAAAATGTAGGGTCTATGGAACAAACAGGTCAAGTCAAAGCACATAAGTGTTAAGGAGATGATGTCTCTTATAAATGCTCTTAAATCTCTGAACCAGCTTTGGATTCCAGGCCATCTGCCAGTAATCACAGACAATACCCCATTGATATGGTACATAAACAAACAAAAGGTAACCAGATCTCACCACTCTGCAGACAAGAATCCAGCTAAGCAGTTCAGTTTGTACCTCCAGGTTACATACATTCCATCAGAGTAAAAACTTGTAGCAGACAAACTGAGCATAAAGAGGTTAGAGCTGCACAATAGACATTAAACCTGGAGGGGGGGTTGTTCCCTGAATTGCTCCATTAGTGGGAATCTCTTCAAGTAGATCTCTTTGTATCCAGTCAAAACAAATACTTAAAGAAATTGTGATTCAGGACAACATGCATACAGGTTTGGAAGACAGATGTTTTTCATTTCCATGGATGGATGAATGGATGTGATTGCTCCTATGTGCTTTTCTACTATTTGCTCTGATAGGTTCATAGGCTAATAGGTTCATGGATGTTTACTAGACCAACGACCACAGGGGCCTTGTTAAGCCTGCCCAAGCATTCCAAATCTCTGGAAAGTTCTGGTACCCTTGATAAATGTAAGCAAGGGCTTGGTAGATGAAAATACAATCAGGGACCAGGGAGATGAGCCATTTATAGGTTGCCTGTGTCCATTAGAGACATAGGTGCCAAGCTAGAAGTGAATTTCCTGTTTCCCATCCAATTGTCCAAATCACACTTGAACTGGGTTAGGGAGGAACTCTGCTTCACATGGATGAAGAACCTGTTCCAGAGATATGGTATTCTCTGCAATAGATACCTGTCTCTCCAGCAGGTCCTATTTACATCACATGTGAGGTTTGGTCTTTAGAATGGGTAATGTAATTCTGATGCTGTTTGTTTTGCTGAATTGCAGAAGGCCTGATAATGTCCTGTGTGCCAGGCATAGATCTCCCCTCAACAGCCTGTAGGAAACAGAATACAGGCATAGGATCTTGAGGCAGTCTTCAGAGGACACTTTACTTATGCCTTGTATTTTAGTGAGGACCCTCTGTGGACATTCCATTTGTTGGATATGCCTGGTTAGGTACATACCAAAGCGGGCATTGTATTCAATGATAGGTCTGATGAATGCCAAAGACTATGAAAAAATTACTTCCTTGGACCTAAATGCCATACCTTGTTTATAAATTGCACAACATAGAATGATTTCCTCACTACTGTAGACGTGTAATGGTCAAAGGCTAGATTACTGTCTATGTGTGTCTCTAAGGCCCTGACTACTGGGTTAACTCTAAGGGAGTTTGTTGTCAATATGATAGCTACCAGGGGTGGATGACTTCCTGAAGGACACTATTATGAATTTCTTGGCATTTAGTTTTAGTCCATGGCACTGACACCAGCTGTTTGTCTGTGTCAGCCCTTCATGGAGAACATTTACGTTGGTGTGGGATTCAATGACAGCTCCTAATTTGCAATCATCTGAAAATTTAGTCAGCCAAAGACCATTAACATTGGCCTTGGCTTTAGAGAAGTAAATGCCAAAAAGGAGTGGTCCAAGGACTGATGACTGAGGGACTCCACTTGTGACTAGCCTCCTTGTAAAGGTGGACTCCCCAATTTTAACTTCCTGGGTCCTGTCCATGAGCAAGCTGGCTATCCAATGGGTGACATACTGGTTTGTATCTAACCTCTTGAGTTTATCAACAATGCCCGAGTGGGATAATGTGTCAAATGTCTTGGCCAGGTCTAGGTAGGCAATGTGAACCATTTTGCCCTCATCCATTGCTTTGGACCTTCTCAAAGATATTCACCATGTTGACTAAGCATAACCTGATAATTCTTTCCATGGCTTTGCATGTAAGACTAATCAGACTTATGGGTCTGTAGATGGCCCACCTTTGTGCAGAGGGATGACTGTTGTTGTTCTTAATTCACGAGGCATGAAGCATGTTTGGAGGCTACAGTTAATTAGCAATTCCAGAGAGCCTGATAGATCATGTTTCATGCTATTAAGAAGGCATCCTGGGACATTGTCTGGGCCCATTGATGCAGTGTTCTTGGTCTTAGAGACAGCATTAAGGACCTGTTCCTTAATGACAGTTGGGGGAGTTATATTTGATGGTATTTTCTGAGGGAAGGTTGAGGGGGAGAGAGGGGTAAATCTGGAGCTGAATTTGTCAGCCAGTGGGCGTGCAATATCTTCTGGCTCAGTATAGGTGGCTCCATTTACAATGAGGTCTGCACACAAGTGTTTATTATCTTTGAGGTTGTGGACATAGCTAAAGAATGCCTTGTGGTTGCTTTCGCCTGGAAGGCTAAATATACCTCAAATTTGGCTTTGGTAGACTTTATTTGTCCTCTGAGTTGTTTGTTTAGTTTGATGAGAATGTTTGTATTCTGCTGGGTGCTGCACCTCCTAATTTTTGCCATGATTTTCTTCCATCTGTTATACAGCCTATTGATTTTGTGTTCCACCAGGGTGACTTGTTTTTTTTTTTGAGTTAGTAATGCACTTTTTCTTGATGTGTATAGCTGCCTAACTAAGCCGATTATTAAAGTAATTCATCTTTTGTTCATATTGTGGCATCATCCTTGGAGAAGGTAAAATGGTGCAAAATGCTAAGCTCATAGCAGCCTGAGACACACATTCTGAGACCTCCATGACATCTCTTTATATAGTCTAGGGAGATACACCTCAGGTTATTTGCACCCACATGGACTATGACTGAGTCATGGTACTTGTGGTCCAATGACCTGAGTGCATGTGTAATGTGGCAGATCCCAGTCCATGATAAGCAACTGACCATGACTTTCTTCTTACTCATCCTGGTGAGAGAAACATCAGTGTGTCTCATAATGGAGTCTCCAATGACCTGAATACTGGATTGTGTGATGGCTTGCTTTATTGGCTGTGACTGTAGGTGTTGATGTGAGTGTTATTTTGAAAGAGAGCATTCAGGGCTGCTGAGGATATTTGTTATGTGTACTTCATCTAGGAGGTCATTGAAGTTTAGTAAGGTTACATTTAAGTGTCTCAGCATATGTGGGTCTATATGTCTGCTTTCAGTTGTGTGTGATGGGTGCAGTTGGTGTACCTCTGACAACCTTATTGACATTAGGTGTACTTAAGAGCTTTGCCTCCAGTGACATTGTGTAAATACATCTCTCACATACCATATCAGTTTGTTTGCAAATTAACTGTCTGTTAGTAAACATGTGCAATTTCTGCATTGCCTCAGGATGCCCATATCCACCAAGCTGGTAACGGAGACAGTGGGAAAGTTCCTATCCATGGCAACGGACTCTTTTTATTGATTGGACAGTTGGAGTGAGAATATCATTCACTGTCAGGAGTATCTGGTTTGCAACTCTGGGGGGCAGTGTTTGTCACTGCAAACTAGCTGTCCTGTGTGTAACTAGGTACTGGTGAAATTTCAATAATGCTTTTACAGGAAATATGTCACATATGTCTGTGTATATACAGGGCACTGCCAAACACTTGAGTGTAAACCCTGAAAATTTAAGGATGAAGTATTTAGACAGATGTTCTGAAATTAGAAACAAATCAAGCTTTACTTAAAGAAAACAAAGAATTAGCTTGTCAAGAATGATGATAAGAGGGGAGTTCCATAAATGGCTACTGCCTGGCTGCTACTAGTGCTGGTCTCACCACAGCTTCACTCTGCTGGGATAAAATGCTCCTTTGGTTCTTCTCTCACCAGAAGCAAAACATTAGCACCAATCACAAGATGAGAGGCAAGCCACAGCCTGTTGGGTGATCCACAGTGTTGTCCCAGATGATGCAGGTGTCTGTAGCCTTTTTCTGGAAGATGGCTTGAATAGCAGACAGACCAGTCAGGAACATCAAGCACAGACACTCACTGCTCAACCAGAGACAGGAATCAACACACTCTGCTCCTTCTCTCACCAGTTGGAGAATATAAGCACAGATTCCAAGCTGTCACCTATGAAGCAGTTATTAAGCTTTCCGGTGATCATCAGTCTCCAGGAAATAATGTCCCCATGCTCCTTCTCTCACCAACAGAAAATAGAAGCACTAATCCCAATCCCCAGGGCTCTTCTCAAGAATCAGGAGGACTTCCCAAACATTATTGTGGTCAGTTTGAAACAGATAATAGTGGTTCTTCCTTCTTTTGAAATTGGGCAGAGGCAATTACCACAAGTTTCCTCACAGAATAGACTTACTCACACATGACGGGGGAGTTTGATACACCCCAGTCTTCATCCTCTTGAAATGACTGCCTGGATGTTCAGCAGTTACTAAAGGAGGCAACAAAACCTGCTACTAGGAAATCCTATATGGGTAAGAAGAAAAGATTTTCTAGTTGATGCCATTCCAAGAACCAGGATGCTTTTAAGGCTCAGACTCCTATGAGTCTCCAGGATTTGTCTGAGTTATTATTCTTCTGTCATTATTCATCTATTTTTCTGCTCTGCAATCCTAGCTTTTTACTCTACATCTGGTGAAGCAGTTTTTGAAAAGGCTTTTACATAACTATCCTCCTCTTTTGTCTTAGAAAAACTTACACTGTTCCTTTTGAACTGGATCACAAGGCTGACTTAAAGTTCTTTTCTTGGAGATCAGTGTTACTCAGAAGTTTTGCTAAGGTGGAGTGAAGGGGGCAGTTGCCCTGGCCACAAGTTTTTTGTGAATGCCAAAGCAGACAGGTAGGAAAGATGTGGCGGGATCCCTTGAAAATTAGGAAAGAAGGCCCACTACCAGCTGCAACTATTTAGAAAGATTTTCAAAACCCAACTGTCTGATGCCACAAATGATAATGAAGACCTAAACTCTGGGCTATCAACAGAAGGGTGTGACACAGGAGTGCCAGTCAGAAAAGAGACTTCTCAACTTATTGTCAAGGGGCACCATCAGGCAGGGGCATCGGCCAGCTGCCAAAGAGCCAGATAAGGCTCCGGTGTTACTTAGAGCCCCAACTTCTGTGACAAGAGCTTCTGAGTTACCAATTTATATGGTCACTCATCTCTATCTTATTTTCCAAAAGAATATATAAACTTTAACGACAAATCTCTCTTATGCCCTAAGGTCATTTCAGAGTTTACACTAAGCCAGGATGTTCACAAAACCTTCTTCATACTCTGGATATCTATAGGTAGCTCAGACAGTATACTGACAGAACAAGATAGGTTCATAGGAGATTTCTAGGTACAGAATTTCCTGGATTTTGTAAATGCATGTAATGCCCTTGTTCCCTAGTTTACCATAGTTAGATGGTCATTATTAGCAGAGCGAATCAATGAGTAACACTAACTGCCCCTGTCCATGAGGGACATAGGTGCCACACCCCTGAGGGGAATTTACAGATTCCCATTAAATTGTGAAGGTTGTGCTTAAATAGGGTCACTGAGGAGCTCTGCTTCACATGAAAAGAGAATTTATTACAAAAGAGCAGCAAACTCTGGGAGACATATCTGTCTCTCCAACATCCTCTTTTTATGTCACAGTCTAGGTTGAGATCCTCTGAGTAAGTGACTTTTGTCCCATTTGATTTGTGGACATGCAGCATTTCCATTTGTACAGGGTCAGAGATCTCTTTGTAGGCTAGACACAGGTCACCTCTCAAGAGTCTGTTGGATATCTGTATCTGGTATAGAGACAGGGCCTTCAGTCTTTCTGTGTAGGTCATGCTTTGTAGGCCCTGAATTTTCTTGGTTAGAAACCTCTGTGGTCTCTCCAGTTGCTGCAAGTGTCTGGTAAGGTACATGCAAAAGGTTTTCCTTATCAGTGTGGACACATGGTGATCGATGTTTAGATTGCCCAGGTGACAACATAGTTATTCTTAAACAAATCCTCTCTTGGTTTACTAATAATAGTTCAAATGAAACAATCATACTAGGTGATGTTAACATCAGCTGGCTTTCTCTTTCCTTGGACTGTCCTAGCTCCAGTATAAATTTATATAGATTCACTCAGCTTACCTCTATCCCCACTCATTTTAATAAACCAACAAACTCATCATCCATCATAGACTGGATCCTAGTTTGTGATCCTATATTATATCATCACCCTCAATCTCTTCCCGATGTAATTAGTGACCATTCACCTATCTGTGTCCAGAGATTCCCCCCTCCCCCCACCTCCCAAGACCCCATAAACTCATAGAATGCTGAAACTTATCCACCTTCCACCCTGAAACATTTAATAAGTATATATCTTCCCAAAAATTGGCGTACGCTAACACTAAACATAAACATTACTATCATAAATACTGGGGGCTATTGCTAGACTTAATCCTCAAGAAGTAATACATGATATTACCTGAACCCTCCCCACTTGTTCTTGCTCTTAACTTGTTACAAATGAATCAGTCTGTATCTCTCACTGTCCCAAACTAAAATTATAACTATAATTATAAATACTCATACATTATACTAGGTTCCTAACTTGGATCTCACAATCTTAATCCACATATTTTTCTCCAATATGCTCCTCTTATTACATCCTCTTCCCTAATTGCGTAACTGTTTTCCCTTTTTCAGTTCTTTCTGAATAAGTTTTAAAGTTATTAATGCTCTCTGTGGTGACTTATATTGTAAACCTGTATGTAGTTATAGGTTTCATGTACTGTAAATGCAAGCTTTATATTGTTGTTATTTTATCCTGTGTTTGTTGCATTGAAAAACTTCAATAAAAATATTTTTGACAAAAAAAACATTTAATAACATTCTACCATCCATTAACTGGTCCTTCCCTCTTGATCTACCTCTTGATGAAGCTGTTCCGTAATTTAACACCATCTTCCTTAATACTCTTAATTCTCTTGCACCTCTTAGAACCAAAAAAAGTCACATCTAAATGTTCCCCAAGGCTTACCACATCTACACTCTCACTGATACATAAAAGAGATAATGTCTGGATGCTCTGGACTAAGACCAAACTACCCTTCCAAAGCCAAACATATAAAGAACTCCACAATCTTACTAAAAAACAAATAAACTTAGACAAAAGAACTTTTTACCAGAAACAAATCACAACAAAAATCCCCAAAAATTCTGGCATTCTATTAATCAGAGCTTACATCCAGGTAACCCCTCTACTCCAAATCCCTGCCCTAATAATACTTTATAGATACTATCAGTAAACTCATGCAAACTACAAACACTGCTGAACCAGTACACTTCACCATTCCTCCAAAACTTGACAACCCATTCTCTATAAACCCTGTGTTTACAAACTTCATCAAAAACCTTCTCCACAAACTGAAACCTTATTCCTCATCTGCAGATAACCTACCTCCAGCCTTCCTAAAAGCACTGCTTACCTCATTTCAATCCTTATAAACCACTCTGTAAGTGAATCCACTCTCCCATCTCTATGGAAACAATTCTACACAATACCCCTCCACAAAGGCGGAAATAGCACTGAACTTTCCAACTCTCGGCCTACTGCAATTTTATCCTCACTCTCAAAGATATTGGAAAAATGCATACATAAACAAATCTTCGATTATCTCCTACAAAAAAACCCACTTTCTCCTACACAACATGGCTTTCGTCTGTATCACAGTACCTCTGCAGCCCTTATTGCCTTCACAGACTCTATAGCCCAAGCATGAGATACTAACGAGCTGATTTCCTGTCTCTTTCTAGATCTTTCTATACTGTCTCTCACCTTATGCTACTCTCTAAACTTTCTAACCTCAGTCTTTCCTCATCTACTGTATCCTGGTTCCAAAGCTACCTTTCTAATGGACAGCAAGCTGTTAAATGGCTTTCCTTTCTTCTCTCTGTCCCTATTTCTCCCAGTTAAGATGGATGTCCCTCAAAGATCAATACGTGGGCTTTTACTTTTTTATAAATCACCTTAATACTTCCTGTCCACACTCATCCCTTATACAATAAGTGGAGGACTCCACAGTCATCACTACTTCTGATATACTCTCTGACCTGCATACCCTCACTCAAAAGTCCTTCAACCTCATTGAAAACTGGCTCAATAAAAATCAATTCATCCTGAATGCAAACAAAACTAAACTACTACTTTTCCTCCCAAATCACTGTTCCACCTTAAAGCCACATTTACTATTACATCTCTCAATAACATAACCTTTAAAGCCATGTCCCATACTGAGCTTCTAGGTGCTATTATACATGACCAACTTACATTTGATCTTCACGTGTTCCAATGCATCAAGAAAACCCATCAAAAACTCTGCCTATTATATAGAAATAAAAAAATCCTTTCAAATGACTCCAGATTGGCTCTTGCGTGTTCTTATCTCCTGCCAAATCTCTTTTATGCTGCACAAATACTAACCTACCGATTCCATCTTCTCTTCAAACTTCTTATGACAACATTCCCAGATTTGCTACACTCCTTCCACCTAAATCTCATCATTGTTTTGCTCTCAAAACTTTCAACTGGTTAGAATTCCCTCACCAATTATCACTTTCCCAACAAACTATCATCCACTCTATACTGCACAAGCCCCTCTCCAGCCCCAGCATCGCATCTCTAGTCTCCCCCTATTCACCACCAAGAACTCTTAGGAGCTCCGATCAGTTTTACCTTGATATCTATGATATCTACAGGCTCAAAAGATCTTCAGGCCAAATAAGTTATAGTTACCTACCTGCCCTTTCTTGGAACAAGGTCCCCCTGTCCATTAGAAAAATGCCTTAAAAATCACCTAAATACTGCATGGACTTGCTCCTGCATAAACTCTCCCTGAATACCTTACCCATCTCTCCTTCTCTTCCCCTCCTACCCAAAATATCCCTTTCTATTTCTTTCTTAACCCCCTTCCTCCTGTCTCCCATAGCCCAATTTCTCTGCATTTTGTGCCTCTGTCCTCTATACCCTTACTTTCATACTTCTGTACTCTTTCCCCAGCATAATGACCACACCTATATAATTTCCTTTTAACTTTTCTGACCTTTCTCTCCTCCTATTTAGCATTCTTCTTCAACAATCCTTCCTCTATCTTACTCCTCCTTTTATATATTCGATGTTTACAAGTATTGTGGTACAACTTTGGTCCTTCCTCCTCAATTATTTCCATTATTTTACATGACTACATACTAATGGGACCACTACATATATGTAAATCTTGTCAATTGACAATAGCTCAGAATGTTTGCTTTGTTTTGTATTCTTACACTGTTGTATTATTGGATTTCAGTGTATTATTTTGTACTATTTTAATTTTTTCTTTTGTAAGTGGAGCTTTTCTCCCTAGGCCTCCACTGAAAAAGGGCTAAGAAAAAACTCAGTGATCTGGCCTTTCACGTAAAGTGTACTTTAGTATTTTGGGGTCAATGAAACGGAGATCAATGTTTTGCCATTTCAGTTCCATGATATGGACCTCTCAATGATTACATCCAACGATTTGCAAGCCACAGTCCTTCTACTTTCGCCTGGAAGTCCAAGCAGTAGATTACAAATAGTAAAGAGCCCAGCACAGATGCCTGTGGTGCACCACTGGTAATTGATCTACTGGTGAAGGTGGAATCCCCAACTTTGACAATATGTGTTCTGCCAGTGAGCCAGTTTCCTACCCATCTAGTGACATATGCCTTAATTCCCAGCTGGGAGAGGTTCTCAACGAAACCTGAGTGGGGGATTGTGTCGAAGGCCTTGGCTAAGTCGAAATAGGTGGTATGTACTACTTTTCCCTCATCCAGGGCTTTGGTGACATTCTTGAAGCTAAACTGAGTCAGGTCAAGAGTTTGGAGGTTGCCTATGTCCTTGTTGATAAGCTCTATGATGATTCTTTCCATGGCCTTGCAGATAAGGCTGGTTAGGCTTATGCGTCTGCAGTTCCCAGGGTCAGTTAATGGACCTCCTTTGTGTAAGTGGATTACTGTTGATGTTCTCCACTCTGCTATAACAAAGCAAGTGCTCAGGCTATGGCTGAAGAGAGTGCCAAGTGCTTCTGCTACGTCTTGTTTTAGATCATTTAATAAGCAGCCTGGGATATTATCTGTTTTGTCCTTCAGAACATCTTTTTAAGTGTCTCTTATGAAGGAAAAGAATAGAGACCTCCAGTTTATAAACAGATGCTTTCTAACTTTTTGGTCCATGCGGTTACTTTTTGTTATTCTCACCATAACAAGTCAGGGCCCATTCAACTATTCAACTATAGTGCTGGCTACTTCAATGTTGTTTAGAAAGGCATAGACTCTATAAGTATTCTAAATGCATCATTGGTCATTGGTGTGTACCATTACCAAGCAATATAAACTGGTTTATTTTTCTTGGTCTAGAGCAAAAAAACTACAGGCCAATTAGGGAAAATGTTTGAAAATGTTTGATTAAGTTAAAAAAATAAGACAAGTACTAATATGGAAATCTGGGATTTGGATCAACATGAGTTTATTAATGGCAGATCTACTCAGAGTAATTTAATAGATTTCTATGATAAGGTACTCTAGGCTTGGATTTGGGTTTAGCACCAGGTGTTATTTTCTGGATTTGGTTAAGGCTTTTGATAGCCTACCTCACTAAGTTATTAGAAATTGTCTTTTAAATTCTGAAAATGACTTATACATAGTTAAATAAAGAATGTCTTGGCTAAACAACATGAAACAAAGAGTTAAGATAAATAACATTTACTCTGATTCCTCATGTGTTAAATCATGTGTTCCTCAGGGTTCTTTATCGGGTCCTTTTCTATTTAACATAGTATTTTCTATCATATCTAAGAATGACAAATTTTGGATATTTAAATATGCAGATGATTGTAAGATAGGGTTTGTAACTCAAAATTCATTGTACTTTATTTTAATAACTATATCTCTTATCTTGAACAATTGGGCAATTGCTGAAGGACTTACATTTAGTATGGATATATGTAAAATAATGTATTTTACTAATATGCTTCAAAGACACCATATTTATTTATCAACAGAACTCCAGGTAGTGAACCTCTCTCAGAATCTGGATATTCTCGTTTCTTCTAATTTATCCTTTAAAGAACACTTTGATGGAGTTTCTGCCAAAGCTATTAAGTATATGGGATTTCTGTTCAAATATCTTGCTACAAAAAATGAATAATACTTATGTGAATTATTTAAAACTTATATATGTCTAATTATTGAATGTAATAGCATATTTTGTACATTTACACAGGAAAATTTAAATTGCTGAGAGAGTTCAAAGGAGGTTTACAAAAAGGATAGTCTTTTTTAGACATTTAGATTACTGTTCCAGGTGTAAACATTTGAAATTGTTTCTATAAGTTGTAGATATGTGTCAAATTTATACTTGCTTTTAAAAGTTTTCATGATATTAGTTTACAAATTATGCTTGACATTGAAGTTAATAATAGTTTAAGAACTCTTAAACATGGTAATTTAAAATTCCTCACTAAAATGTGTAAATACAATATTAGACACATTTGTTGATGTCAAGATGACCCATCTCTAGAATAATGTGCCTGTATATTTAAGATCTGCAAAGGGATTGGATTGTTGTAAAAGGAGTTTGGATGCTTGCTTTGTTGATAAGATATATGAGTTTTCATTATATGAATCATTGCACTTGCATGGCTTTAGGGCCTAAGCACTGTATAGGTATGTATGTATGCACATATGTATATGTATGTATGTATGTATGTATGTATTTCATTTCAAGCTAATTTGTGGAACAAACTCCTTTATCTACAGTTCCATGGACTTCATCCACAACATTAGTTTTCTGGAAGCTAAGGTGAACAAGCAGTTTTTCATTAATGATTTAAAAGCCACTTGCACTGTGTTGCTTTACAAAGAAAGAGTCCATCGGGAAGGACATGGCAGAAATAACAAATCCACCAGTACTTAGGTCAACAGCATCTGCATGCTACTTGACTTGGTTCTCAAAACAACTTCTTTCCCTTTGATCTCAGGTAAATTGTCAAGTCACCAGCATTGTCATGGAAGTTCCTATGGCCCCATGCTTTACTGCCACAATCTGTATTGAATGGAAATCCCAAACAATTTGCAGCATAAATTTCCTCCAGTGCATGCATGCTATTCAGATTCATTGATACAGGTAAGAATCTACTTACTGAAATTTTGAGGTGCATCAATCACTCTACTAACTACTATAAATTCACCTTGCATTCTGTTCATAACAGAGTTCCTTTCCTCTGCATATAGATATAAAAAAACAGGGATCCCTAAAATCTGAAAATGACTTGCAGAAAAGGCAAACCCATGTCCACAGCATTCACCATCATCACATAAAAAGAAATATCATCTAATTCCAGGCTGTCCAGATTTCTAGACCGCAACAATGCTTTGAGTCACCAGTGCCAGAAACAGAAATTAGTTGGACTAGTGTATGATAGTCAACATTAGTAGACAAAATTATGGAGGCACCTTTGACTACACATACTAAAGGGTCAAGACTCCTGAGTACCCCACTCCAGATTGCATCCAAATCCCCTAACCATCCAGTTTATTCCAGGATCACAATATATGTACAGCATTGTGATGTCCCTGACATATGGCACTGAGTCCTGCAGCATTAAAATGCCCTAAGGATCTATTGCAAAGTCACAGGAGGTAGCAAGGATCTCAGTGAAACTCTGCATAATTCCCCAATGTTTTTAATAAAAAGGCAGGAAATATCTGGAGGTTGATGAAACAATGGGGCACACATCCATATACCCGACTTAACCCTATGACTAACCCTATAACTGAAATATTCTCATATGGCAATTTCAGCTCTTGTGAATGTTTTAACGTGGCAATTTCCACTTCTTAGCAGCAAGAGAACATACCGAATCAGATGTTTCTCAGCCTGCAAAACCACTGGTGTGGCATATAGTGCTACCTTCTTATCCTGCTGCTGGTATTACATACACACACTCTTTGCCTGGCTGGTATACTAGGTTTCATTTCCACCGGGTTTCTTCCTCATTGTCTGTTAAACAGGCTTTTTTGTCTCTTCTGAAATGTTTTGATCGATATGTCCTTATCATTTTTAGCTATACCTTGTCTTTCACTCATCTCTGAACTGAAATTCCCCTACTGACCAGCTTTCAGTCTGATCCCCTCTACTGGCCAGCTTTCTGTTTTCTGCCTACATCAACCGCAGTGCTGCAGTCCTCACCCTGTCCTCTCATCCTACGGTGTTGCTCGGATGTATCCCAACCCAGTCTTCCTAATGCTCTCTTTCTTTCCAGTGAGATACCCATGTCATCCATCTTCTTTATGCTTCTAGCTTACCATTCTTTATCCCCACAACACACTTTTAATCATTTTGAAAATGTCTTTCTGTATTCTTAAGGCAACTTCATCCACTGTTTCCCTGCTTACACATGGGTGGTTTTGCTTGGTATTCACTGCATCCAGCATTCTCTTCAGCAACCCTAGTATCCGCCCTCTTATTGATCACCTTGGCAGAATGATGCTTCCTCACTGGTCCTACAGTCCTGACATTCTGCTGGTCTACAGCCCTACTGGACAGTTAGATACACTGGTACAACCTGAGTGTTTGGATTCTTCATCCTAGTTCTTTCTTACTTTTCCATCTTCTTTGTGAAGTATTAAGCATGCCACTGGCATATGATTTAAGAATTTCCTCTCTTCAAAGTACCCTGTTAATCCTCTTTGCTATTGGCTGGCATATCACACAGACGCACTTGATTGGCTGGCTTCTGCATCCAAATGCACATGTTGTTTTCCATCCCCAGCTATTTGGGGATTCAAGAATTATCATCCTATTCAGTGATTACCACTCTCTTCGCATTTATTCATCTCTCTCTCCAAAGGCAGCCCTTTGACCTTACTAACTCAGGTTTTATCCTCAGAGGTTAAATGTATTTATTCATACACCAGATCAGTTTGTTATGTTAATCAGTGCAATTCTTTGCAGATGTGGATGTTGTTTTACCATTTTTGTGTCTGATAATGTTTGCTGTGATTTGTAAAAGTGCTCATCTGTATTCTTACTATAGAAGGCATACTTTTATTATTTTTGTTGTTGCACTTTGTATTTTTTTCAGTTTAGCTTCCTGGCCTTCACTCACAAAGTCCTTCAGGTTCAGTTCCATAATCATTTTGTATTTTTGTTAAAGTTCTGTAGCAGGGCTAGTCACATGGTGGTGAAAACATTGACACTGGATAATTGTCACTGTTGGTGTGATACCCTGACCTTATGTGCAAAAAATGGGGAAAACATGCTGTGGATCTGTAGATGGATGGATGGATGGATGGATGGATTTCATTTTTATATTCATTGTAATAAGTACCATGCTTTTCCAGATAGTTTAGTACACTGTTAACAAATAAATCATAAATGTGAGGACCAAAACAAAAACTATATAAAGATTTTTTAGATCATTTTGCCTCATGAGTAAAAATCATCAATCCTCCCCAAATATGACTGCTCTCATATGTTCCCCTGTACTAGGGATCTCCAGTACAGTGGTGAAAGCTAAATGTAGAAGCCATCATCCTGGATGCCATAAGGGCAGTTTGTGCCCTCCCAGGAGTAGGGGTATATTGCAGAGACCCTAAATCACTCCTCTAAGTGGGGGGATGAGTGACCTGCATCAGTACAGGGACTAGAATAATCCCCCCCCCCCCCCGTGACAGTATGCTGCTGCTGTACAATCACAGCAAGAACTGCTGCCAGATCAGCTTGGTGGGCAATTGTGTTGCCCCTCCTTCAAGAGATTATGGCATTAGGCTATCCCAATCTTCCCCCTCCCTTAAGGAAAGGCACTCCCATCATCCTCACCCCAGCTGCAGCTGGTGCATGAATAATCTATATACAGTTTAATATTAGAGGTTCTATTAGAAATACAACTCTGACTTTTTAACAATGTTATTTTAGTACATCAAGAACATTAACAAATAATCAATCTTGACAAAAACTATCTGAGATATTATTTTAAACAAATGGCAAATGAGATCCTTACTAACATCTTCATTCTTTGTATGTAAGAATATACTTATTTTTGTCTTTGTCCAGATTTCTTGTGATAAGAAGCTGAATAGTATGGAGTGAAATACAGACTAGGATGACCTCTAACAGCTGAGAGGGTAACCTCTGCTGGATGAGACACGAATAGTTGGATCACAATTGTGATGTAGGACAAATGACTCACCTATGCATTCTTTTTGCATAGATCATTCTTCTTATTCCATTTTTGTATTTGTTACCAACTAGATTGTATCATATTTATCATAAATCTCTTGCCTGATATATACATTTCTATCCTGCACCTCTCTTTCTTCAGTGCGGACAGTATAGATGTAATGTCCAGTCTGTGGTGGGAAATGCACACTTATTTGTTATATATTCATTCCTGGAATATGTGTATTGAGTCATTGCTTTGTCATGTTGGGTAGTTTGGTTACATCTCTTATGTAGGCACTTCTTAGTGAGACATTCATAGGGTGGCTGCCCTTATGTGTATTTGAGCATTTGTGGGGCTTCACATTACATAACTGTCCCATACTGTATATAACATGCATTCTGGAGGCAGTGCTGTAATTATATCTATCACAATGTAGTTACATCCATGTTGTAGAGCCTAAACATATACAGGTACATAGCATATTATTACACAATAACTTTCACTCAAATCAGAATTTGTATATACTGCTAATTTTCCTCTAAGAAGGATAGTCAGATAACTCAACTTTTATAGATAAGTG
Source organism: Protopterus annectens (assembly GCF_019279795.1). Lineage (NCBI taxonomy): Eukaryota > Metazoa > Chordata > Ceratodontiformes > Protopteridae > Protopterus > Protopterus annectens. The sequence continues at coordinate 112,688,995 of NC_056747.1, read as the reverse complement.
ATTATCATTTGCATTAGATGCATTCCATGTAATACCTTGTTCTGAATTGATTTGGTAGTCTAAAATTCAAGATTTACATTTCCTTATGGGTTTGTCAGTATGTAAATTTATCCATGTGGTCAAATATGCTATATGTGACATGTATACAACATGCAGTGTGTTCTAAAATGTTTTCATTTTACTTGATCATTTTGCATGACTATGACCTAAAACATTAATGTATTTATTGTTTCTCTACTTACTTAATCTAATTCAGGGTCATGAGGATGGCAAAGGCCACCCCATAAGTCAAGGTATATAAGTCACAAAGACTAATCCAGAATGGGATGCCAGTCTTTGACAGAACATTCATGTGCGCACACACACACACACACACACACACACACACACACACACACACACACACACACACACACACACACACACATATACAAAGACATACACCGCATTTATTCAGGACTAGCAAAACAGTGACATACCTGAATAGTAACAATTAGCTCTGCTCACTCACCCTTCAGAGGGCAGACACATACCTCCAGGTATCAGTAAAATGCATAAAAGCACATTAGACATATGCATTTAAAGTTAGATCATATTTTTTAGTCAAAACAACTAAATTAAACATTTGTTGTCAAATAAGTATGCAAACAGTACAAACCTTCACAGGGGATAAAATACAACACTGAAGCAGATAGTAAATGTTCAGAGAAAAAGGAAATTTTACAGAGTCCTTGCAGACAGTATAATACAGTTTGAGCTCTGTTTGCAAGGGTGTCCTCCAGCAGTAACTCCTGTAACTCCAGTAAATTCTTAAATTGATCATCACACCTTCTGTTTGTTAAACATCACACAGACATTCCTATAGCTTTAGTTTGAATTTTAGGCAATGTCTTCATGTTTCCATAGCTGCTTATTTCTGTGTCGGGGTTGAGGGCAGTTGTAACAAGCTTGTGTTGAAATAAGATAACATTGTTATTTGACCTAGTGTAACAGCTTCCAAGGATATGAACACTTGCACTACAGATATTTACACAGTCAAGAAAGCAGAAACAAGATTATATTTGAACTTCATTGCATTTCCATAGTAATAAATGCACATTTTTTTATATAAAATTGTACTCATTTCTTTATAGGTTCATAGGTTCATAGTTACTTACCAGGCTATTGATCTGTAAGGATCTTTAGAAGCCCAGCTCTAAAGTTCTATTAAGTTTTTAGCACTTCTATTTTAGATAAAAATAACCCAAGAATGAACAGAACATTAATATATTGCCCTTATACACAAGGAACAATGGTGCTAAACCAGGGGCGAATTCGTGGTCACCCATCCATTTGTCTAGATTGTGTTTGAATAGTGCAAGAGAAATACTTTGCTTTATGTGGAGAAGAAGACAACTCCAAAGAAGTGGTAGTCTCTCTGTGTTACATATCTACTCCTCCAATATATTCAATGTATGCCGCAAAAGAGACTTAGATGTCTCGAGTAGGTGTTTATGTCCCCAATGGACTTGCAAATATGCAGTAGGTCTGAAAGGACAGGTTCTGTTGAGACTTCTAATGCAAAGCAGAGACTGCCCCTCAGTAGTCTGTATGATAGCACAAAGAGGGACAAGGCTCTGAGGTCTACATTTTTATGATTTAGGCTCATGATTTTCTTAATAATAAAGCATCGCAGTCATTCAAGTTGTGCCAAATATTTGGACAGGTGCACACCAAATGAGGTTTTATACTCAATGACCAGTCTAATTAGTGGATTGCAGAAGAATGATCACATCCCTGGACCTAGATGCAATACCTTTAGATAAAAGTTGTGAAAGGAAAAAGGACTTCCTTACAACAGTGGGTATGTGGTGATCCAAGGATAGTTTGTTGTCTTCACAGGTTCCTAGATCCCTAATACAGTATCAATTTTCAGGAGTACATTGTAAATGTGATAGTTATAAGAGAAGACACGCTTGCCAAAGGATATGATTATATACTTCTTGGCATTTAGTTTTAGTCCTTGGTTTTGACACCAACTATTTGTTTAGGACAAGTCTTCTTGGAGAATCTTGGTTTCTTCTGGTGAGTTTATGATGGTAATAAGCTTGGTCAGCCACAAACTCTTAACATTAGCTTTGACCTCTGAGAAGTAAATGACAGACAGCAGTGGCCCAAAAATTGAACAGTGGGGTACACTGCTGGTGACAGGTCTCTTGGAGGAGGTAATTTTCCTGTGTTCTGTTCATGAGACAATTTGCTATCCAGTGGGTTACATAAGGATTGACATTTAGCTGTGAGAGTTTATCTATGATACCTGAGTGTGGGATGGTGTTGAATGCCTTTGCGAGGTCTAGATATACAGTGTGTACCGATTTTCCCCTCATGTATTGCTTTAGTAATCTCATCAAAGTTAACCAAGATAAGTAGGAAGGATCTGCCCTTAACAAATGTGAACTGGGTTGGGTTGAGAGTCTGTAGGTTACCCGTGTCCTTATTTATTAATTCTATAATTAGGAGGGTGGGAGGGTGGCGTAATAGTTAAGGTGCTTACCTTAGCAGCACAAGGTGCAGGGTTTGATTCTCATAGGGGGTAATTGGCTAGGCTCAAAATGGTCCATGAGGGCAGTTAGCCTAGTACTACTCTATGAATCTATGAATCTATATAATGATTCTTTCCATGGCCTTACAGAATAGACTGGTCAGGCTTATGTGTCTATAATTACCTGGGTCCATTGAAGCCTCACCTTTGTACATGGGAATAAATGTTCATCTGATGCAAAGATTAAGGCTGAGATTAAGATTGAGGCTGCTATTAAAAGGCTTCTGTAGGGGATCAGACAATCATTTTTCAGGCTGACCATTTGGCAGCCTGGTATGTTATCTGACCCCATAGATGTAATCTTAGCCTTAGATAGCACCTTGAGAATTTGCTCTTGGGAGATTTGAGGTGGATTAGTTCTGGGTATGTGATATGAAAATATTGGAAGGGGGAGGGGAGGAAGTTTGAGCTAAATTCCTCTGCTAGTTGATTGACTATGTGCTCTGGGTCTGGCTATGTAATATCATCTACTATTAACTCTGAACATTGCCGGGGATTGTTTCTGAGATTTTTGTGTGGGGTTCAAAGTTCCATGTCCAGTTTAGCAAGAGTGTTTTTATTATCTTGAGAGTTAGATTTATTTTGGTATGAAATGTATTATTATTACCGCTCCCCTCCCTACCCCCAATTCCCACCCACCCCCAGGGGTCCTACCTTTATACTTCCTCTGCCACACCTCCAACATTCTCTCAACCTATCTCACTTCCTGCCTCACTCTCACTAATTAACTCTTTACTCCAAACCTAACATCACACCCTCTCTCCTAATTCCTATCCATCTGCCAGACCCCACTCCCAACCACCCAAAACCACCTAATAGTAACTTACAAACCTCTTCCCACTATTAACAATGCCTTTAAGCCTCAAACTACTGTATCCTCTACTACTCCTTAACATCCTTCTCTTTTACTATACTCTTACTTCCTACGAATATCTAACCCTTTGCCAATCTCCTAATTTAACAAAACACACAACCTCTCTACTTCCTCTAGCTGAACAAACACATATTAATATCCTATCTTCCTATCCCTACCTTCCCCCTCTCTACCACAAATTACACCATAATAGATTTCTAACCACTAAACGGCCTTATCTAATACCCTACAAAATCTCAAAGATATTTCAATTTCCTCAAACTCTTTTACTAATATACGGGGACATCCACCCCAACCCTGGCCCCCACAATCCTCTTACCCACACCACTTCTAACCATACTGCCAACAATCTCAGTTCTCCTTTCTCTAATGACTCCCTCACTATAGCTCACCTAAATATTCGTAGTATCAACAATAAAATCACTCAACTCCATGCTTTAATTGACTTCTATGCCTTTGATATTCTCTGTCTCACTGAAACATGGCTTAAACCAGATACTAAAGACAACGAATTCACTCCCCCAGGTTATAGTACCCTAACGCAAGACCGCCTCAATAAAAAGGGCGGAGGAATGGCCTTACTTTACAAATCCCAACTACAGGTAACCTTAACTGACTCCCTGCCCCCCTCCCCAGGCAATGCTGAAATACTCTGTACCAAACTCCAAGTGAATAAAAACAAAGCCATTTACATAATATGCTCCTACATCCCTCCAGGCAATAACTCTAATACACTAGAAAATATTCTTAGCTGGGTCTCCTGTAGCTTCCCTCAGGAAACCATGATCTTAGGAGACTTTAATATTGATTGGAACTCCTGTATCTCACCCAAACCTACCCTTCACATTAACCTCTTCAACTTTCAACAAACTATAAACTCCCCTACTAGAATACACAAATCTACCAATAAACTATCCATTCTAGACTGGATACTAATCAACAACAATCCCCTCTTATAAAACTGGAACACTCCCTGACAATATCAGCGATCATCTCCTAACCTACATCTCTAAACAAAAATACAACAATCCCAAACAGGCTATTTTTCGCACTGTACACAACAAAACTAATTTTAACCTGTCTTCTTTCCGTAATGAACTCAAAGAATATAACTGGTCGGCTCTAAAACACCTCCCAATTGATGAAGCAGTTAGCTATTTCAACAACACCTTCCTAAAAATTCTCCAACATCATGCACCATCCCGATTAATTAGAATAGGCTCTAAAGCAGCCCCTGGCTTTCCAAAAACCAAACAAACAATGCTAGAAAGAAATAAGTTATGGACAAAATGGAGATCCACTAAAAACCCATCTGACCATCAAAACTTCAAACACCTGAGAAATACAACTAAGAAACTCACCCTCCTGGATAAAAAGAATTACTACCTTCAGTATCAACAACACAAAAATCAAAACCCCAAACACTTCTGGTCAGGAATCAATAAACTGCTCCATCCAGGGAACACCAAAACACCTACACCAGCTAGCCTAGCTCAGACCCAACCCAATATAATAGCCAATACTTTCAACAACTTCTTCTCTGAAACAGTCACCTCTCTAGCTAACACCATGACTCCCCCCCTCTCCCCTCAAATAACCCCTTCTCTAAACAGCACCTCTACACTAAAATTTAATACAGTCTCCACTACCTACATATGTAAGTTACTCTCTAAACTTAAACCTTGCACCCCTTCAGCCGACAAACTACCAGCTGAATATCTGCAACTAGCTGCACATGAATTAGCTTACCCAGTCTCCATATTAATTAACAGAACTATAACAGAATCCACTATCCCCTCCTGCTGGAAAATCTCCCATATCATTCCCCTCCACAAAGGAGGCAACTCCAACGAACTTTCTAATTTCCGCCCAATAGCCCTTCTGTCTCCACTAGCTAAAATTATGGAACGTTGCATTCACCATCAATTCTTATATCATCTCTTACAAAATAACCTACTCGTAGACTCACAACATGGTTTTAGGCCCCACCATAGTACTTCCACTGCCCTTCTCTCCTTCACAGACGTGATCAACAAAAACCGCAATAACAACCTCTACTCCTCTGCACTTTTCCTTGACCTCTCAAAATCTTTTGACATGGTTAACCATAAACTTCTCCTAGGTACTTTAAAATCCCTTTCACTTGATGCATTAGCACTACAGTGGTTTGACTCTTATTTGAAAGATAGAAAACAAGCAGTCCTCTGGGATAGTCATCTATCCTCTCAGCTCCCTGTCACCATCGGTGTCCCACAAGGCTCCATCCTAGGCCCCCTCCTTTTCTCCATATTCATAAACAACCTACCCACTTTTCTCCCAACATCCACTTGTATACAATATGCGGATGATTCTACTCTCATCTGTTCTGCTTTATCTCCTGAAAAACTTCACTCCTACACCCAGAATGTATTTACAGCAGCAGAAAAATGGTTCCAACATATCTGTCTCCTCCTCAATCCGAAAAAAACCAAATTGGTACTATTCACCCCCACCCTTAAATCTGCACCTATCTCATTTTCCATTGTGTCCTGTAATGGCACTACCATTACTCCTGATAGTTCCACTAAACTACTGGGCGTCACTATAGACAATCAGCTAAGCTTTGACTACCACATTGATCTGACCATCAAGACTGTTAATAAAAAAATAGGTGCCCTGTATAGACTAAAACCCTTTCTTACTGCTACTACCAGAGTGTCTCTTGCCCTAACTCACCTTCTCTCCACTCTATTATATGCCTCTCCATCATTTATCAACCTCTCTAAAGCTAACCTCCAAAAACTCAACACAGCATACCACAGTATTGCCAGGTTTGCCACAGGTTCCCCATTCCGTACACATCACTGTCTCAATCTAAAACAACTTAATTGGCTAGAACTTCAGAACATAATACTTCTACATCAATTAGTCTTAACTTTTAAAATTCTTCATTACCCCTCCAATACACCCATACTAAATAACCTCATCACCCCATATAAAAATCTTACTTCCCTTCGCTCTGCTAGGAAGCTTCTAGTAACTACTCTCAAATCCCACAACAAAGCAGGTGACTCCTTATTTGCCAATACCGTAGGATCTTATTGGAATAAACTCCCCATAGACCTGACCACCCTAAGCTCTCCTCACCTTTTCAAAAAAAAAATAAGACACCATCTACAAACCCACTGGCTATGCCCATGCACTAATCCTGACTGAGCTCACCAATGATTTATCCTCTTCTAGCCCCCCCCTTCACTGCTACTAGTTGCTTCTTTACCCTTAATTATGCCTCTACTGACCCATTTTTAACATTTCGTTTCTCTTCCTTTCGTTACATTCTTGTCATCTGTTTCTTTTCCTACCTTTCTACTTATCTCTTATATGTTTATCCCCTACCTTTTTCTAGTACCCTGCCACAACTTTTTTTCTACTCTCATTTCTACATAGGCAATTTATATTTATATTTGACTCTCCTTATGACAGTCTATTTCCAGACTTCTGCATTTACTAGCAGTCTTACTCTAGCAATCATTCAAGAAGGTTGCCTCTCAGTCTTTATTTTCCTGTTTATTAATCCCTCAGCATCTCACTAAACTACATAAGAATTTGATCTTTTTTGCTATTATGTTTATATAATTGGCTTGCTTGAGGTTTTGGTTTTGATATTTGTTATTTGTTTGTTTAATCTTTGTATTATAAGTTTACTAGTACGTAATGGAGCTTTTCTCCTCGGGCCTCTGCTGAAAATGGACATGTATCCAGCCAGACTAGCCCGGTTAACAAATGTAAAATAAAAATAAATAAAAATCAATAAATAAATAAATTATAGAGCCTGTTTAAATCCTCATCTTTTTTGTAACAAAAACATTCACCAAAATGTTTTGTTCTTCTTCTGACTCGCTTTCTTTGACTTCAAAATGTTCTTCTTAATAAAACTGTTTCCAAGAGAAGTCCTGGATATGCTTTTACTTCCTTCCACAGTTTGTGCCCTCCAAGCTTTCACTACCTTCAGTTCTTTATCACGTGGTACCGACTACTAACGTTCACTTTGTTTTCTTTTGGTGCACCTTGTTTTCCTGTCTTCTACTTCTTCTTTTTGTTCTTTTTTTTATTTTGTTTTTTGAACAAACTCTGGGTAGTTTCCTGTAATAACAAGTTTACTAAATTTGCCTCAGCATTCTTCTTGAATTCAGCCTTTCCAAAGTACTTGTAAACATGACCTTAAGTGTTACATAAACTGCACTACCGCTATTTAATATTGATTCATCTTGTGAACTTCTTACTTCATAGGTTGAACCTCTTTACGGTCATTTTAATGGGGTCTATATTAGATCACTGAATGCTTAGGTAAGCGAACGGTGATTAATAGACCCCATGTAAGCAAAAGCTTACAAAACCAAACTGTCAGAACAGCAATTTTTTTCCAAGGGAAAAAAAAAATCATTGTTCCAAAAAAAAAAAAAAAGTAAGCACATTAAAACATGAGATTAAGTGGGGGGGCTGTGCCCCCCACACCCCTCTACTTAAATATACCAACTCAAGACCGCACTACAGTGCCAAAAACGGCAACGTACCAAAGAGGCCAAGCAAATTCTTTCCCAGGGAAAGAATTAACTTATGAATTTGCTTACATGCTTCTTCGATATTTTGCAGTTTCGGTTTTGTCAGTTCGACCAAGACGCATTCGAAAACATGTGCCTTCAGTCTGCTGATAGGAACCCATTTTAATGTGATACTGCTTTCCCAATGAAAGTAGGCTTTAGACTAGCCTGTATTCAAAAGAAATCCTTTGTCAAAATAAAGACTAAAAATGTCTGGTAAATGCTGAACCATAGCACCCTTATATTTGAATTTCATTGTCAGTTTATATCTATCTTTCTAAAATCTTTCATCATATATAATAGGCTTGGGATGTTATAGAGCTTCAAATAAAGACTGCAGCAAAACATTAATTTAGTGTCAATAGATATTACAGATTCTGATCAACCAAGAATATTTGCTGGTTTTGTTAAAACTATCACATAACTAGGTCTTTTTACAATCTATGCGTGGACACCATAAAAGGATTGGAGTTTCTACAAAGCAATGCAGGTCCTGAAATACAGGTCAAATATATGACCTTCTGTAGCAGAATGCTAACAAATATTCAATCTTTAGACCCCATTATTTAAAAATACAGCTTCCCACAGGGTATCTGCTATTTCATCCACTGCCCTTAAAAACAGCCCAACAACACCGCATGTTATAATGGTAGAGGTTGTACTTACAACAGCAAGATTAGCAATTTACTTTTGCCATCTTCTCTGCTACTCCCAAGAATTCATCTGCTACACCAGTAATCTTGATATCAGCCACCTTAAATGTTGTCCAGTATGTTACGTACTGACACAAAAACATCGGAAACTCCTGTGTCTGAGATCTTAGCCAGAAACGTCTGCCCTTCCATCATGGCTGGCTCCAACTAAACTTCACAAAAGACAGCATTCTTAGTTTCAGATCATTTCTCTTATTCCAAAAGTAAAATGAATCACTCCAAAACATCACTTTCCTTAGTTTTCTTCAAAGGAGATTCACTCCGACATAAAGGCTCCACTCTTCTCTCCCACTTAGCACCTTCCATGTCATTTTGCCTGCTCACACAGGAATTTGGGGGTGCTGTATGCAGTGATGCAGAAGGGGAGGACAGTCATTATCACTTAAACTTTGGTCAGTGAGAACAGGAGTAGGGCATGGAGGTGCCTGGGTAAAGGCTATTCAGGACTGACCGAAAAGGAAAAGATGAATATAGAATAGTAATTTGAGGTCAGAGAGGAGAACAAACCACTACCCCATGAAGAGGCAAGAGAGCAGGCAAGGGTAGAACTTAGGGTAAGCACCCTGCTTCTTAAGGTAAAAGAAGGCAAATTGCTGATGGATTGATAAAGTGTAATGGCTCCTTAATGCACCATGGGTAATAGACTAAAGGAAAGTGTAAAGGAGTTAGTGGGGAAAATGATGGTTTATTCACTGGAGAGATGCCTCTGTCAGAATGAGTCTGGGAGAATTGGATCTATAGAATAGAAATGGATAAACACTGAAACATTGAATAAAGTCTCGAACCAAGAAGGAGGGCAGCACAATGCCAGGGCACTTCTATGGGCTAGGCTTGTAAAAGCCCCAGGGCCATTAGCCTAGTACACTCACCTATGAACCTATGAATGTTTAAAGTGAAAAGCAAGGGCAGGGTAATGTATTAAAAGGAGGGTCAGCTGGTACAGCAGTGGACAGACATACTGAGTGACATTGCAGATGATGGAATGGGGCAGATTGCCAATAGTTAGGATAAAGTACAGTAACCAAACTGGCTGCTTACCCAGGTCCTCAGGAATCTGGATAGTGTGCTGGGAGATATTGTGATGGAAATCTTCATCAGGTCAGTGGATATTGCAGGCGTGCCTGAGGACAGGAGGACAGCAAGAGAGGTGACCTCATACAAGGTCATAACAGGAAAATCTGAAGAACTGGAGGCCTATTAATCTAACATCACTAGTAGGAAAACTGATGCAAAGAAAAGCTTGTTGCTTTCCCAGAAAACAGTGCTCTCCAGAACAACAACTAACATAAGTTTGTGGACAGTGTAATGAGAGAACTTGACACGGGAGTATCTGTAAACGTGGTCGAGCTGGATTTCACAAAGGCTTTTGACTTGCTGCTGCACAATTAGCTGCCAGGAAAACTTGAAGGGTTTGGGAGGTATGACTGTTAAAGTATAGAAATAACTTCATGCAACACAGTTCAACAGAGTGCAATAATATCCTTTATTGCAAAGAACACATGTATATGGGGATTACAGAATTTAGCTTCTGGGGATGACCGTGATGACATTGTTAAAAAGTCTTTAGATTTAATTTCCGGATGCAAAGGTGCCCCTGGCTTTTCATCTGGTATGATTTGTAATTGTCGCAGTGGTGTCCAAAGGGATGACGTTGATGGCTTCTTGTCTACACTTGTCATGAGGAAGGGCCTTCTTGACATGTGACACATGAATCTAAGTGGGAAGTCTTTCACATCTAACAACAGTAGCAGCAAAAAGTAAAACCATATAGGGTCCTTTCCACTGTGGGCGCAAAGCATTTTGTCTTGAGAAAAATTGGATAAATATGGTATAACCTGGTTGCAGGTCATGTAAGTCAGTCTCAAATAGCTTTTGTTTGGCTTGTAAGACAGTAGTATGGTGTTAAGTAAAATTAATAATTCAATACACAGGAGGTTCAGATTCAAAAGTTTACTAGTGTACACCAGGAGGCAAAAAACCATACAAGTACAGAATTTTGTCTGACATGATGCAGGAAGTACAGAATATTTTATAGTGTTTGCATTCAAGTTATGCCCACCTTACTGACGTGGTTAGTCACAAGGCATCTACATCACTTTAACTAACAGTATTCTATTCATCTAATAATGCTGATGCAGTACATTTAAAAAAAAAAACTTTTCCTTTAGATACAATACGGCCTTGCTATCCAGCTGGTCAGTCATAATGTCTTTCTGTAAAGTTACTTCTTAAAGGTCTCATATCAGTTCGAATACAATAGCAGATTCAGTCTTTAAATTCACCTCTTTGTTCACTGTTTCACTTTCCCACCAGCTGTGTTTTTATCTTACAAGGGCAAGTTACTCCATCAGGAAAGGAAGATTTAATTATTTACAAGGACAAGTTATCTCATCAGGAAGGAGCGGAAGATTTACACATTTAATTTCCTGACCCAGCAGATAATCACTTATGAAAAGCATAAACATTAAGCTTGCTGAGCTGGCAGCTGCCAGGGTCAGGGGTCAAAGCACACTGCAGTTTCAGAAGCTACTTGCATTTACACATGAATTTATCCCTTCTGTTATATGATTAATAGAATAAAATGCATTATAAACTACCTTGCTTTTAAACTAGCATTTCACATATATTTAAATACATATTTTTCTAACATTTTCCCCCTATTAATACTTTGTATTCTATTTTGAAGTATGCATAGTGTCATTTAATCTCCTAGCCTTTCCCACTCAGGATTTTCAGCTAGGTGAGTCATTTAATCTATACTTCAGAAAAAGTGTCATCTGAAATCAATCTTTCAATTTCAATATCTTTATAGAAAGTTTCAGTAACAGATACATCAACAAAATCTTTGATTAATCTTTTCATGCAGGGAATTCCACAGCAAACACATGCTCCTATTAGGAGTATACCCACACAAATAGCAATTAGAATGTTCATTAGGATGGAAGCCCACCCCCCAAACAGATTCTGGAAAAAGTTCGTCAGTGGGTTTGGGCCTGGTTCAGTCATGGCTGATACTTGCTGAATTACCTCTAGGTGATTATTTATCTCATGTCGATTGTCAGGTATATAAGCACAGCATTCTTCTTTGATAAGCGTGCACGTACCACCTCTCGCTGTTAGGGTGAAGTCAAGAGCCATCCGATTTTGTAGCACAACAGTTCTCATTGCATTCAGTTCATCAGTCACCAGTTCTAGGGTAGAAAAAGTTGCATTACTCATTACTTCGAGAAGTTTCGACAACTTCCTCAGCTCCCAGATCGATTTGACTGCTCCATAGGCTGGTAATATTCCTGCCCAGGATATAACACTGTCACTCAAGTCCATATGAGTCAATTCACTTTTGTCTTTTACTGAATTATGGTCTTTCCAACCAGCTTCGATCTTCCCAACTGGATTCACAGGTTTCTTAACTGGACCTTCAGATTTTTGATCTGTTTCTCTTACGTTCCGTATCTTACTCAAAGGTAATTCTGCAGTATGTCTTATTGCTGGAACCAGATAACCCAAAAAACAACTGCCGGACCAATTCTCAGGTAACCATTTATATGCCTTTTTCCCACAAATAAAATAACAGTTTTCTACTTTAGTACTAATACGCATCAGCCCTGCATGAAACATTTTCTGATGTATAACTGACAATTGTTTAAACAAAACAGGGTTTTGTCGTACTTCATTCAATGTTGTTTTCATTGTGCTCAAATATGAATCATAGTTAGTATTACAAACAGTACCTCCACTTTTAACTTTAATGTAACACTTGTAGGATATCGTAATATTACAATTACTCCATCCTACTTGGAGGGTATCGTTTTTAAAAAAGCACACAATTCCCTTTTGTGTAACAGGTAAAAATAATGCTATTTTGTCTTGTGATCTCACAGTTCCTGTGTCGAAAAGTAAATTCTCCCAAGTCTCATTTATCCCCAAAGGGGTAGCGGACATTATCAGTCCTCCATATGCTGTTGATATAGCTGTACAAACCCAGCAATTTGAAATGTTCATAGTCTCTGCATACACACGTTTCATGGCTAGGTATGTGTTAAAATTTGGATGCCAATCTATAGACGTTTCATCATGCCTTCCCACTTTCACTTGTGTGGTTGTGCGTAGGATAAGCCACAGCAAGAGGAAAATTGTCACAATTACAGTTAATAAATGTACACACAACAAAATGATTATGCAACATCTCTGGGGTTGATCTAGACTTCTATTCGCTTTGTTTTTGGCCATCTCGGTCTGGTTGTATATCAGTCACAAAGTATTTATCAAGTTGAAAGTTCTTTACCGGTTTACAATGCATTAAATGAATCCAGGACGTCCTCTCAGCTACTCTGACTGCAGTACGCGTTGCCAACAGAACCTGGTACGGTCCCTCCCACATTGGACTCGCCCAATTCTTCCTTTTCGTCACTTTCACCCAAACGTACGTCCAAGGAGCCAAGACTGCTTCCACCGGTCTGGTCTGTTCCTTATCTGAAAAAGAGTTAAACTGCAAAACAGATTTATTCCTTTACAATTTCTTCATATATTCTGCTAACGAACTGTCAGCCTCTTGCTCTGCAGGCATGAGAGCTTTCCACTGAGGCACATAGTATGCTCTCCCAAAAACCATTTCAAAGGGAGTCAGACCCTTTACATTTGGAACCATTCTCATACTCAGCAGTGCTAAAGGCAGACAGTATATCCAATTCTTTTGGGTCTCTTCTACTAGCTTCCTTAACTTGTTCTTTAGGGTACCATTGTACCTTTCCACCAGTCCTGCTGACTGTGGGTGGTAAGCACAATGATTCTTCAAGGAGATACCAAAAAAATCTCCCAAGCTGGTGAATCGTCTGATTCACAAAATGTGTGCCATTGTCACTATAAATCCTCTCCAGAATGCCAAATCTAGGGATTACTTCTTTTATCAGGGCTTTTGCCACTGTTGCTGCATCCGGGTTTTTGGTTGGAAAAGCTTCTACCCATTTAGAAAACATGTCTATAATAACTAAACAAAACTTTTTCCCTTCACATTTATTTAATTCTATGAAATCCATACAAATAGTATGGAAAGAGTATGGTGGTATAGGAAAACTTCCTTGCTTGGTTTTAAATGCCCCTTGTGCATGGTGCTTGTTACAAGTATGACAAGCTGCACAAATTTTTTTTGTGTAGTTTGTGTATCCGTATGTTTGGAATATTCGATTTACTAACTGTACTATCCCCCCTGTTGAGACATGGCACTGCCCATGGTGCAACAAAGCTGCATATCTAAATAAATTAGACGGCAATATCGGTTTTCTTTCTTTGTAAATGTACAGTCCATTCTCAAGAATTGCACCTCGTTTTACCCATTTTTGTTTTTCTGCTTTTGTAGTAAGCGTCTGCATTGTTTTTAACATGTCTAAATCTAAAATCTCAGAGGGTTGTAATTCCTCATTTAAAAGTAAAGTTTCTGAGTCAGAGGCTGCTTGCTTTGCAGCTGCATCAGCTCGTGCATTGCCTTTCAAAATCCTATCCTGCTGTTTTGTATGAGCTACACATTTACAAATAGCTACTTTGGTAGGTAACTGAATAGATTCTAATAACTCCAAAATAAATTGCGCATGATTAATAGGTTTTCCACTGGATGTTATCATTCCTCTATTTTTCCATTGTTGTGCAAATACATGTACTGTAGAAAAAGCATACTGACTGTCAGTATATATGTTTACACACTTGTTTTTTGCTAAAGTACATGTTCTCGTCAAAGCTATCAGTTCAGCTGCTTGTGCAGATAAGTTGTGTGGTAAGGATTGAGCTTCTAAAATTTCAGTGTCTGTAACTACTGCATACCCTACCAGATTCTTTCCTGTAGGACCACTTCTGCATGAACCGTCCACGTAATATGTCACCTCGGCATTATCCAAGGTATATCTATAAGATCTTGTCTAGGTAAAGCTAACTGTTCAATTTCCTGCAGGCAGCTGTGTGGTGTGCCCTCCGCAGGAGTTGGAAGTAATGTTGATGGATTCAATGTCGTACATCATTCAATTGTCATATGAGGTTGATTCAGCAGTATAGTCATACATGAAAGATGTCTAGCAGGAGAAAGGTATGCCACTTTCTCTTGCAGTAAAATTATTGCAACTGCATGAGGCACTCTCAATGTGAGAGGGTGGAATAACACCACTGAGGCCGAAGCCTGTACTGCCATTGCGGCTGCAACTACTGCTTGTACACAGTGAGGCAAAGATCGCGCCACTGGGTCTAACTGTGATGAATAGTAAGCTATGGGGCGTTGCTTGTCCCCATGTTGTTGCATCAATACTGACGTCATGTACCCTTGCTTACAATCTACGGTCTGAAAGAACCGTTTGTGATAATTTGGAAGTCCTAAAACTAATGAAGAAGCTATCAACTGCTTCAACCTGCAGAAAGCTGTTTCTGCTTCTGTTGTGCATTGTAAAATGCCTTGTGCTGCCATTGGTGTCTTATATATCAAGTCAGTCAGTGGAGCAGATTCCAAAGCATAATTTGGTATCCAGCTCCAACAAAAATTAGTTGTACCTAAGAAAGACATCATTTCTTTCTTGGTCGTTGGCTTGGGTGCTTGCAAAATTGCTGTTTTTCTTTCCTCATCTAGTATTCTACCTTCATTGGATATTACATATCCCAAGTATCTAACTTGTTTTCTCCAAAGTTGTAACTTACTTTTGTTTACTTTGTGTCCTTGTATTGCTAAAAATTTCAATAATGCTACAGTATCCTCCCTGCACTGTTGCTGGGTGGGGGCTGGTAGCAAGATGTCATCTACATAAAGTAGAATTCGACTACCTCCCGGTGAGGTAAACCCTGCCAGGTTGCTAGCCATTTCTTGTGCAAATATTGTTGGTCTCTCACAATATCCCTGTGGTAGTCGAGTATACGTATACCTTTTACCCTGAAATGTAAATGCAAACCAATATTGACTATCAGGATGTATAGGTATTGAAAAGAAAGCATTGCTAATATCTACCACAGAGAAATACTTCTGTTGTGGTTCTAAATCATTTAACAAAGTATGTGGGTCTAGCACCGTGGGTGCTCTAGGTATTACTGCACTATTTACAGCTTGTAAATCCTGTACCATTCGCCATTCCCCGTTTGCTTTTTTAACAGGAAATAGGGGTGTATTACATGGTGAATCAGGAGATTCTACCAGTACTCCTTCTTTGAGTAATGCTGCTATTATAGGCTTAATTCCTATTTCTGCATCCTTTCTCAAAGGGTATTGTCTCTTCTGTGGTCTAAAAGCTGACTTTGGGGTAATTGTAACTGGTCCTGCTGTTTGAATAAGTCCTACATCTGACTTGCCTGTTAAGAAGTAAATCGGCATTTGGTGGTGGAACATCCTTTAGATCACACCTAGGAGGAAACATAATTAACAACAGATGCAATAATGGGGTTCCTTTTCATCTGCTGTAGGAATTAAAGAAGCAACGTTAAGTGTGGGACATCTGACAATCTATATAGGATTTTTTTTAAGTAAAGACAGTTCATATTTAAATAAACATACAGCTGACAAATATTGTATTTTAATTTCTAGTAATAATGTTTCCACAGAATGCCTGAGAGTTAGGGGAAATGTCATTTCTACCAAGAGAGTTGTCAAGGCCACCACCTTAAAGTAGTGGGAGAGATTTTGCTGCTATAGGATCAAGATTTGTACAAAAATAAGCAACAATTCTAAAACCATCATTTCTATACTGTGCCAGTAATCCTAATGACACTTAATTACTTTTATAACAGAATAGAAAACATCTTTTTGAATAATCTGGTAGTCTAACAGCAGAAGGGTTAAAACTAAAGTTTGTAATTGGACAGAGCTTGTTCATGATGTTCCTACCAAGGCTGGGTTAAGGAGCATCTTTCTTCAATTATTCTTATAATGGCTTTACCACTTATGCATAATTAGAAATCTATTGGTGGCAATAACTGGTCAGTCCAAGAAAAGCCAGTAGCTGTTTTAACATTGTAGGGTGTGGGCAGCTTGAAAAGCAGTGATGCATGAGGGGCAACATTTGCTGAGAGTCCCCTGAAATTAATCTGGGCCAAGTGAGACAAACATTCTTAATCTGTCCCTTTATAGGTGGTAATAAACTTTCTACAAATACTGCTGACTGACCACTAACTGCTGCTCCCTTTGCAGGTTTGGATGTCCAGAAAAGGCTTTGAACATATCTATTATGCACTGGAGATATAAATCAATAGATTTGTTCTGCTTCTCTGTATGACTGGCTTAATTCTTGTCAGTTAGGTGCTGGAGGACATGCTGTAATGGTCTCATTCAGTAAAAATGTGTCTCACAGAAACTCATCATTTATGTGTTTTGGAATATTATCTCCTAAAGCTGATTTTCTCCATCTCTTCTTAAAAACATCTGAAGGTGTGGAAACCTTTAAAACTGCTTGTAAGTCTTCAATAGATGGGTTTTCTAACTACACGTCCTTCAAAAATGTTAGCATATATAGCTGAGTGTGTTCAAATCAGGAGAGAATCTACAATTGTTTGAATACCCACTGCAGTCCATGGGCATAAAACGCCACTGCAGTCCATGGGTGGACTATCTTAGAGTAGGGTCAGCATCACCATCCCCGGCTGCAGGACTGGGTGCCTCCCTCAAAGTTTGGATCTGAGTATCAGATGGTATATTAGTGGTGGTGGGGGGTGATTTCTGAAGATGAATAAGAATTTTATTCATCCTCAGTGCTTTGTTTACGAGGTGGCTTCCACCTATATTCTTCTCTGTTAATGATTATTGGAAACTGTGTGACAACTTTTTTAACTTCCTCAAATACTTGTTTTAGAAGGGACACTTGTTAAACAAAACAGTACAGTCTCACACTGAAAATCAACTTAGCATTAACAGTAAACTTCTCTGCCCTTGAAACTCACATTAATTGAAACAGCATTGAAACCCACATTCAAAGAAAATGCATCTGGCCAGTAGTGGATCAACTTTATCTTTGGTCTATTTCATACCATAGGCCCCTTGCCCACATTTTTAGGGCCACGGATGCATAAAATGCACGTGTTCTTTGATTCATCTTCCTCGTTGTATTCATTTTTTTTTTCGTTGCATAACACAACTCCACTTGTTAGAGTATGTTTTAACTTTGTAGTTTGTTTTGCACTTTTTTCCAGTAAGCAATGAAACAAAATGTATGAACCAATAATAACAAAACTGCCCATTTCACAATATTTCAACCACAGAAGGCCACTTAAACATCTGTCATTACAAAGCCACCAATATCAGTCAGTCAATAATGCACAATCTCTGTAACTAAGGTACAGAGTTTCAGCCTGGTTAACTTAACTAACCTGCCATTCTTAACTAAGGTATTTCACAAACACACACACACACACACACACACACACACACACACACACACACACACACACACACGCACACACGCACACACACACACACACACACACACACACACACACACGCACTCACGCACACATGCACACACGCACACACGCACACACGCACGCACACACACACACACACACACACACACACACACACACACACACACACACACACTGTAGAAGAGCAAATAGATGTGCATTTATTGTGTGCATCAACATAGGCACACATTGATGTAAGGACATTCTTAAAGAAGGACACCCTTAAGAAGCCATATAGTTTTTTTTTTGAACTTTCTAATTAAAAAGTAAATATTCTGGCAGCTCCCCCTAGGCAGTGGGAGGTTATTCCCAGCCAGTATACCCTAGGTGACTGCTTTGGTTGTCAAGTGCTAGATCTGCCTTTGGGCACACCAGAAATGTATCAGACAGAAAACCAGTCAAGAATGGGCCCAGAGGTAAATTCAGCTCCAGCAACTCACAAACAGCTTGGAAGATCCAGGAGGTTATGGCACCAGATTGTTAAGGTGCAAAAATAATTTCATGCAACACAGCTCAGTAGAGAGGAATAATCTCCTTTTCTGCAAAGAACACACATATTTGGGAGATGAAACAAGCAATGTCTTGTCTCCTCAAATACAAGAGATTTCATTATTTTATATTATTATTGCTTCTTGGCAGAATATTTTGGCTCTATTAAACTATAGCCACTGACCAATTAAAACTGGACACCTTTGTAATACGTTGCTTACGAAAAACTTAGTGGATTCCTTATTGTCACAATATTCACATTTGCAATATTTCTTACTGGCAGGAAACAGAAGCAGACTTAAACTGTCAAGCTGCGTACTGGAACAAGATGGATCACAAAAAAGGGAAACTTTTATACAAACAAGAAACCTTTTCCCCATCTTTATATTTTGATTTATTTATTTATTTTTATTTTACATTTGTTGAAAGGGATAGTCTAACTGGATACATGTCTATTTTCAGCCGAGGCCCGGGGGAAAAAGCTCCAAAGGTGGTTACATATGCAATCATCATAATGTACAGATAATAACATTGTACAAATAAAACACACTTTACAGTCACAGTTAAATTTATACAGTCTAACAAACTTCTAATCTGGCTTAACAAATAAAAAGATATTTCTGCCTCCACATCACTAGGACTAAGGAACTAGATGGCTGTACAGCTGAAAGCAAGAACAGAGTGTTGTTCTGAGATAGATTATATCAAGAATAAGGAAAATAACTTTTGAACTATTACCTGGATTGTCTTGGGTTAGTACTCATCTGAGGGAATAAAGAAGATGACCCCATCTTTATTGATGAAACAAATGTTGAGAGCAGCTAGGGACAATAGGACAATGTCAGGTAAAATGTCAGAAAGAACTATTTGGAATGGCTGAGAATATGGGCAGAAAAGTGATGGCTGAGATTCCGTGCAAATGAATACAAAGTAGGGCACGTGGGCCAGACTAACTGAGGTGTGAAATCTCAATTGAATGGAATAAATTATGTCAGAGAAGGAAACGGTCCTGGGGACTGACCATACCAGGAGTGGGCTACCAGAAGGAAATAATTGAGATGGCAAAGGCAGCAGCAAAGATAAAGGAAAGAGAAAGCTTGTGTATATCCAATACTTCGCTAGGAAACATATAATGTTCCCATTCTGCTGGACACTGCCCAGGCCACACCTTGAGTGCTGCATTCAGTCCATTGGTCACTGAAGTAGAGGGACCTTAGGCTGCTAGAAGCTGTTCAGAAGAAAAATACAAGAAATATCCATCTGATGGAGGAGAAGGGATGTGTCTAGTAATTAGGTGATGTGAAGCCCTCCTTACTAGACACCAGAGGAGACAATGGTGATGTGATACAAGTGTACAAGATCATGTCAGGGAATTACTGTGGGAGTTTGTCCTTGAACAGAAAACACAGAGGGAGAGGGACACAAACAGCAGATTACATGGGCTAACTGGAAATCCTAATCCATGGAAGCAGTGGTGGGTTATAATAGGGACAATTCAGGTGGCAACTAGTGCCCATACTTTTGGGCAGGGGGGCCGTGACCTGTTCTTGCAGCTGTTTTCAACAGAGGTGCCATGAGCTGTTTTCTTTGTTTACCATTTGTTTTATCTGTACTTAATTACTTATTTTAAGCAAATGTGGAACTCTGGAATACAGCACAGAGTGCCTGTTGAATCTAGCAACAGCTGTTATCATAACAGAGAGGTCATTGCTCACAACTGAATCAGTTCTTTGCCTTTTGCTTCAAAGAGAGGAATGCACACAAATATTAAACAGGAAAGTGAATGGGAATGATTGCAATAATCATTATATGTAAGGTAGTTTTTTTTTAATGCTGACTTGGAAAGTAAGTGAGAACAGTGACCAGAGAAGACCATTCACATATGCCAACTAGCCAGGTATGAGAGGTAACGGTAAACAACAAGGGGCTTACTGTACGCTTATGCATGCATGAGTGCAATAACTGATATTAGTGGGGGGGGGTTAATTGATGTGGATGAACCCTTTAATAACAAGTCTGCCTACTGCTGAAAAGAAGATGAATGATCTGAGTGAATCCGCATTTGTTCATTTGTGGATTTGTTGCAGTCAATTTTTTTTCATTTAATACATAATATGCAGTGATACTTTTTTTAATCAGGATATGTATATTGTACATACAATTATATGTTTGTTAGACATATATCTTAAATGGGAATGAGCATTCTACATGTGACAGTGCTGAGCACATGCAGGGTTACCATTCGTATTTCCTGTTTTCTTCTAGCAACAGTCGCCCACATATGCATACCAACTCAAAACTGAACTCAATTTCAAGTCTTTGTGAAATGTACTTGGAAAGTCAGTACTGACTTGTCAGCTCAGTGCAAGTTTACACCAAGCAATCCAGCATATGCCCCAGAATTTAGCAATGTTCCCTGCAGGAATAACTTATTCCTGCATGGAAATGACCGTTTAAATGAAGCACAGCAGTGCACCATGCATATTTACGAAGGCGCTCTGCCTCTGCACCTAAATGAACACAGAGCATGGATGAGTGCAGGGGATGTGTCTGACAGGACAGCTCTTACAATATACACGCCCCTGCACTCAAGAATTGCCATTTGGCAATTACAATGAGCAAGAACGCTCATAGTACAACAAGTGCATACCTCACAACCGTCCTTGATATACATGCAAATGTTAGCATTGTCCCTCTGAATCCCTCTTAACATTGGTGCCATTGGACTTATACTGAATAAATAATGACAATAATTAAGAGGTGATCACTTATTTCACTGCAGGAAATGTACATTAATTCACATTCTGTAAAGCCGTAAATTTCTCAAGATAATAGAACTAATATGTTAAAAGTGTCCCTGATTGTCTCCGGTTTTGTCTGGATTTGTCCCTGATTCTGTTGAGAGTTGTTCCTGATTGTATGACAGCTATGACAACAATCACAATTTCATTTTTTATAAAAGTGATAAAGTTTAACCATAGCTGCACGGGTTTGCCAGTTGCTTAGCTATGCATACTCCAGCTTAAACGTCACAAGAAGTTAAATAGCAAGATTCACTCAACTAAAGCAGTGATGCAATAGTGCAGTGGTTAGTGCACTCACTTTGCAAGCAGTCATTCTGTGTTCAATCCTCACTATTACGAACTCACATTTTACATGTGAAAGGAATTTATAGACAATTTATTTTGTTGTATAACCTACTAAATAACATATATTTGTGAACTGGAATACTGCATTAAGTTCAGATGTTAGGTGTCATTTTAATAAAGTGGTGAAATCCCCCGATAAAAACAAGTGCCCCATACAGTATATGTACACATGAATCACGGATACTAAACAAATTTATAACATGTAATGAATGATAAATCAATGCCAAACAGCAAATAGTGTGTCAAATTAAAAACAAGCAACACTAAGGATTGCACACCTCTGCTTACCAGGTGTAAGCAATGAGTAGCGCAGCTAAATAGATTTGCCCCTTTAAACTATGCCAACCTTAGGTAAGCAGATTTGCCTGCAGCTTAGCATTTTCAAAACCATCCAATCATGGCAAAGTGTGGGAAATCAGCCCTATTTAAACCCCACAGGTGGGAATACATCTCATAACTGGTTGCAGCTTCCTCCTGTAGGCACAATGGCCGGTGTTGGGGAAGGATCTCACTTCTGAGGGTAGTGCTGGGGCATCCAGGAGTCTAAAGTCATGGCAGGACTCCTGGTAAATGACCATGAGCAGAGACTCTGCAGGGCCAGTACCAGGGCTCCCAATATAAAGCGGAAGCCTGGGACTGTCTCGCCCATGACCTCACCAGTGCCAATGGTATCCCTTGAACTGATGAGCAGGTCAGGCATCACTATGCTGACTTGAAACGGAGGAAGAGGGAGCTCTTGAATCAGTGGATCTAAGACGCTAGGCAGGGTAATGTCCCAGCAGTGTGTAATTACTCATTCTACTAACTGTTTATTAATTGCCTAGCTCATGTATATTCTGGATAGGTATGGCTAAATATTCCTCTATGTTTCTGACAGCTGCAGCGGAGCAGGCTGTGAATCAGGAAGCCCATGCATGTAGGCTGCAAGGCTGCCTTGCGAGGCAGGTTAGTAATAATCCTGCATGTACTGTCATAAGAAATAAATATAAAAGTAATAGAAAGTTAATTGCCAGTATAAAACCTGTATTATGTATGGGATGTACTGAATAAACCAGACAATATGGCAGGAAGAGTCTCATATAGGTTGTATTTAAATAAAAGGGTAGCAGCCTGGCAATAAAGGTCTAACTCCTGGACTGCTTGTGTTTACTCTGGTATCATATGGTAATGTAGTGTTGCATTCTCTTAATAGTACTGTTGTATTAAGCTCTGTTACCCACACTGTGCCACATAAATAAAATGTACAGGAATGTCTGTATATGACTGTTCTAATCACAAGGGCATATTGTACAACTGAGTGAGACTTAGGCAGAAAACAATGAAAAGATACACAGCAAAACCTAAATAGCATGCTCTACTATGACATAAACTGTTATATTTTTAACACACACAGACATGGCTCGAATCCTGCGAGTGGTAGTAAGCTTTATGCATATCATACCCCTCAACTGTACAGATTTTTTCAGAATGTTCAGATAATTGGCTTATGTTTTCTGCCTGTCACCCTGTCCTCCTGGAAAATCAGTGGGATGATCCCAGAAATTTAGGCAGCAAATAATGACATACAACTGATTGTCAGACATCATAACCATCAGAACCTGTCACTCTAGCAACTCATCAAAATGTTATGAGAGTAATATGCAAAGTATATCCCATCTCTATCCCCGTGTTGTGCAGCTATGACCAGAGTGTGTGCAGTAACAGAGTGAGATGTATGTGCATAATAATAATGTGGAATCTGGTAATATGTGTGGCAATATTCAGGTAGTGCTAACAAACATTCCCTCCACAGGTCTGTCAGGTAAGAAAACTGCCTGGAAATAAAGATTGAAATCCGGGACTGGTACTGTTTATTCTGGTATTGTATAGCATTGTTAGTGTTGCAGTTTCTCTGAAAAATAATGTATTAGTCATCACTGTCACCCACACTGTGCTACATAATAAAAATGTCTAGGAATGCCTGTATAAGACTATTGTAATTACAAGGTCAGATTGCAAAACCATGAGAAACTTATAGACCGAAAGTGAATAGCTACACAGCAATATCTAAATAGCATACCCAGCTGTGACATACACTGTTTTATTTTTAGCAGACACAGCCATGGTTAGAATCCTGGGAGTGGTAGTAAGCTGTATGCATAATCATACCCTTCAGCTGTGCAGATTTGTTCAGAATGTCCAGATAATTGGCTCATATCTGCTGCTTGTTACCCTGCCCCCCTGGCACATCAGTGTTATGATCTCTGAATTTTAGGCAGCTTTTAATGCCATTTATATGACTGTCAGACCTGTAAATATTTAGAAAATGTATATGAAAACAAACCTGCCATTCTAGCAACGTACCAAA
This sequence comes from Protopterus annectens, assembly GCF_019279795.1. Taxonomy (NCBI): domain Eukaryota; kingdom Metazoa; phylum Chordata; order Ceratodontiformes; family Protopteridae; genus Protopterus; species Protopterus annectens. The sequence goes on along the minus strand of NC_056747.1, from coordinate 112,664,848 downwards.
AGTTTATGAGAGCAATTGTAAAAATATGTCCCATTTCCACCTGCATGTTGTCAAGCCTTGACCAGAGTGTGTGCAATAAGAGATTGAGAGGTATGTGCATAACATCAACCTGGAATCTGGGAATATGTGTAGAAACAGTCAGGTAGTGTTAACAAACAATACCTCCACAGGTATACCAGGTAAGAGGTTTAGACTGTAGGTAAAACACAGTTCACATATATACTTGTCTACAAACATACCACTGTCCAAACTAAGGCCATAGGGTAGTGTAATAATACCTGTAAGGTACAGATTACAGCAGTGACTAAGAAGGTTGTGAAAACTACAGGGATATATAAGTTGTTAATTGACATCTCCCCCCCCCACCATATCTGCAACAATAATCTAAATACACAACTCAGTGGGTATGTGTACAATTAAATCTACTGTTGGGACATATGTCCTATTGTTTGATAAATATTGAAATGTGTTTCTATGCATGTTCCATGTTGAAATACTCCCACATTGGTGGCATCTTCATAGGTTTATAGGTTGGTACTAGGCTATTGGTCCTAGGGCCTATACAGGCCAAGCCATAACAATTCCCTGGATATTTTTCCTACAATATTTACTTCCCTGGACCCCCTGTCTAGCAGGGCGACTGATGTGATACCCGGGGTGAATTTCCTGTCTCCCATCCAATCGTCAAGGTTCCTTTTGAAGAGAGCCAAGGAGACACTCTGCTTGACATGTATGGGCAGTCTATTCCAGAGTATGGGGAGTCTCTGGGTCAGGAACCTATCCCTCCAGCATGTTTTGTTCATTGTGATGAGAAGGTTTAGATCCCTGGAGCGTGTGGCTCTGAGGGATTGGGATTTCTTTAAGTGGGGCATGTTCAACAGCTCAGGGTTTGACATGGCCTTGTATGTTAAGCAGAGATCACCTCTGAGTAGACGATATGCCACAGAGTATAGCTGGAGTTTTTTAGACGGTCAGCATAAGGCATCTGTTTTAGGCCTGTGATTCTTTTAGTGAGGTATTTCTGTGGCCTTTCCAGCTGTTGCAGATGTCTTGTGAGGTACATACCAAATGGGGTGTTGTACTCTATAATGGGTCTAATGAGGGATGAGTACAGTGGGACAATGATCGCCTTTTTTCTGGCTGAAAAGCCCTTAGTGATGAGGTGTGCCACGTAGAAGGATTTCCTGGCTGTTGTGGAAATGTGGTTATCAAACTTCAGACCACTGTCCACCTATGTCCCTAAGTCTCTCATCATACTTTCAGTGTTTAGTGTACTGACACCTATATGGTAATTCATGGGTACATGTTTTTTCCCAAAGGGATAACTATACATTTCTTGGCATTAAGCTTGAGCCCATGGCTCTGGCACCAAGCATCTGTTTCTGTAAGGCCCTTTTGTAGAATAGCTACATTATTTGTGGATTCAATAATGGCTCCCAGTTTGCATTATCTGCAAACTTTATTAGCCAGAGTCCCTTAGTGTTGCCTGTACTTCAGAAAAGTAGATGCCAAACAAGAGCGATCCCAGGACTGAACCCTGAGGTAATCCACTTGTCACTTGTCTGGAGCTGGATTTGGAGTCGGCTATTTTTACAGTCTAGGTTTTGTCAGTAAGCCAGTTGGCAATCCATTGAGTGACGTAGGGATTTATGCCCAGCTTAGTAAATTTATCTATGATTCCAGAGTGGAGGATGGTGTTGAAGGCTTTGGCAAGGTCCAGATAGGCTGTGTGGACCACCTTACCCTCATCCACCGCTCTGGAGACTGATTTGAAGAAGTAAATCAGGTTCAGGAGACAAGATTGACCCTTCACGAATCCAAACTGGGTGGGGTCCATTTGCCATCAATTTAATCTGCATGCTGTTGTAATGGCCACTGTGGCTCCATATATGTATGTGTTCTGCTTGCTATGCAACTGTTCCAAATCTGGTGATTTTGGTTAATAGGAATATCTATGCATACTGTTATACCTAATCCTGGAATGTGTTGACTATTACTAACCCACATATGTTTTAAAAATGCAACACCATAGCATGTTTGGGAAGGCCTGTCCTAGCGAACCCACCTCTCCCACCTCATCTGGCCATGGCACCAGCACATCTGGGGCCCACTCTGGGACCTCCTCATCTGCTGGTCCTGCACCACCTTCAGGTGGAACTGCCTCAGGGGATGGGGCTCGCCTCCCCCCCGGGACCAGGTGCGGCCAGGAAACTGTCACCCATCGTCACATCTGGGGTCTAATGTGTAGCGAGCTCCACAGGGAGTTTGGAGATCTGCTACGTCAGCTTGAGGGCTGCATGGTGCATTTAGAGGGTCAGTCTGCCTCTCCTACCCAGCCCCCAGCACAGCCACCTTCGGGGCCATGAAGGTGCAGTGGTGACTGCCCATAGGTGGGGACCTCAGTCCCACTGTTTCCATTTGAGGGCTCATGGGCTTCCGACTTCCAAACACCCCACCCCATCCAAGGTGTTTACCCCCACATGTGTTATATACCACCCCTGTATGCTGTCTTGTCTGTCTTGTCTGTCATCCTACCCAACCTACCTCCCCAAATATACCTACTATCCTTCACCAACATCCCACTGTCACCTTAAAAAGGGCAATCTGTTCTCAAAAAAAAATCTCGCTCCATACATAGCTGTAGATTTTGCACACATGTCCACTGGACGCATGTAATCTGGTGTAATTGGCTTCACAACATATTATTGTTGTCCTCACCCCTCTCTCGGGGGGGTTTGAATGTCCAAATCTACCTCAAAATTCAGAGTATCTGTACAGCTGTTGCTGTAGAAGAAATGGGCAGCTATAGACCTTCCCTACAGCCTTCCTACACATCCCTAGTTATTCTTCCTTTTGTCTTTTCCTCTTTGTGCCCCCTTTTTCACCAATTTCCTATCACCCCTTTTTCTTTTCTTTTAAAGAAATTAGTGCAGGGGTAAACGAGAGTAAGCACTTTTAAGCGGTAGTAAGCGGGTTTAAGCCTGTTTGCATGGGGGTAAGCAAGTGTGTGTGTGTGTGTGTGTGTGTGAGTGTGTGTGTGTGTGTGTGTGTGTGTGTTTATATATATATTCATATACATATTTATAACTAAAATATATTTATATTACATAAATTGTATATATATATATATATATATATATATATATATATATATATATATATAAATGTGTAGTGCAATCGCATATCGGAACCACATCCTGAACCTCTCACTGCAAAAGATGCCTATAGATATGTAGAAGAAGAGTAGATGTAGAGGTTGCACAATATATCCAACAGCCATAAGGCCTGTATTTGCCACCTGTTAAAATGTCCAGTGTGTCACTCACTCCCACAAATGAAAATATTTGCATGAAATATATACCCACACACAATGCAAAGGACATGATACCACACACAAGTATGCATACACAGAAAAATGTATCTGTGTACTACTGAATTGTTTATTTTATTTTTATTTTTTTTATTTTTTATTTTACCTTTGTTGACCGGGCTAGTCCAACTGGATATATGTCCATTTTCAGTGGAGGCCCAGGGAGAGAAGCTCCACATACAGAAGAATATTTACAAAGACTTTGGTACATTACAAAGTTTTGGCAATCATTACATTTAATTTGGATTTAGGTTATTAACAAGAAAAATAACTAGTGCACAGCAGGTATGGATATTCATACAAAATATGTACAATGACACTATTCAACTGTAAAGTCACACACACATTATTGTTAATAAAAAAGAAACAAGCTTATACAGGTAAGAAGATCAGTGTCTAGGGACAGGTTAAGTAGTTAGTCTGGGTTAACACATGGGCATAACCAGTGTGATTTAAGGTAGGGTTTTAGTTTGCTGTTAAATAGGTTAGCTGAGGATAGGGAGGTTAGGTGATTGGGGAGTGTGTTCCAGGTTGTACCCACTGTATTAGAGAACAATGAGTCACCAGCCAAATTACTGGTTTTAGCTGTTTGTCCCAGTAGTTTGTTAGATGAGCGCAGGGTTTTGAGATTATTATGGGGGGTGATTAGGTTAGTGAGTATTGGTGTATCCGTAGGTTGATACAGGATCTTATGGGCTACATGGTTCAATAGTATTAGATTTGACAATTCTAACCAGCCTAGTTGATTAAGATTGTTACAATGATGGGTTCTATAGGTTGACCCAGTTGCAAATCTGGCAGTATTGTTGTAGGAGGTAGTCAGCTTGTTCAGATTGCTTTTACATAGTTTAGTATAGATAGGGGAGGCATATAGGGGTCTATATTATAACAGTGAAGTCTTAAAACTTTGAATACTATAATATCAAATCCATTCGATTGAAACACCATATAATCTTACAGTCAGAATAGCGAATTTATTCCCAGGGAAAAAATTAGCTGTTCCGACAAACATACACACAACACAAGCACACCAAACTAAATAATCCACACACATACACTTCACAAATCCCTACACTAAACCATACATACACTACTAGCTATCCACTTACCTTAACCCAACCCTAACCCTAAGGTCTGTAACTACCGCACACTCACCTTACCTGCTCCCTAACCCTAAAGTCCCTATCGCACACTCACATTACCCGCTCCCTAACCCTAAAGTCCCTTTCGCACACTTACCTTACCCGCTTCCTAACCCTAAAGTCCCTATCACACACTCACCTTCATTCACACACTTACCTTAACCCGGTCTGTAACTTTCACTCCACAGTCGAAGAAATAGCAAAGTTCAGAAACGGCCCACCAAATACTTTCCCTAGGAAAGTATTCAATATTCTGCAGCATCCCTATTTCCAGCGTTCGATGCATAGGGTTTGATATTATAGCATTCGAAATTTTAAGACTTCAATGTTATAATATAGACCGGGCATATAGTAGGGTTGAGATAAGGTGGATATGGGCAATAGTGGTCCTGGCTAGTGGGGTCAGAAAGGGTTTGATCCTGTAGAAGGAACCTAATTTTTTGTTCACTGTTTTTATAGTGTTATTAATACAAGGCTCAAAGGTGAGGTTATTATCAATTAGTACCCCAAGTAGTTTTGTGGTAGGATCAGGAGATATGATAGTTCCATTGCTAGATGTTACAGTAAAGTTCAGTGGGGTGGCCCTATGGGTGGGAGTGAATAGTAGCATTTTTGTTTTTGTTTTGGGTTCAAGATGAGAGTAGAAGCCAATTTTCAACTATGCTAAAGGTGTTTTGGGTTAGGGACTGAAGTTCTGATGGGGAAGTGGCTGAACATATAAGTGTGGAATCGTCTGCATATTGGATACAGGTAGCTTGAGGAATTACAGAATGAAGGTCAGTTGTAAAGATAGAGAAGAGGAGAAGACAAAATATGGAGCCTTGAGGGACACCAAGGGCAACTGGGTGGTGGGAAGACAAGTTATTTTCCCATAGTACAGCCTGTTGCCTGTTATTTAAATAGGATTGGAACTACTGTATAACAAGTGCATCCAATGACAGGTTTTTAAGTATGTTTATGAGGAGGTGATGGTTAACCATGTCAAAGGCTTTTGACAGATCAATAAAGAGGGCTGAGGATAGAGTGTAATTATTTTGATTTCTATTAATGCAGTCGGTAAAGGATAAGAGAGCAGAGGTGGTGCTATGAAATGGTCTGAAGCCATGTTGGCAGGTGGCTAGTAAGTTGTTTTCTAGTAGGTAGCTTAAAAGTTGCTTATGAATGCATTTCTCCATTATTTTTGCCAAAGGGGATAATATGGCTATGGGCCTGTAGTTAGATAACTCTTTGGAATTGCCACCTTTATGTAGGGGGGATAATATAAGAAACTTTCCATATTGATGGGATGGTTCCTTCAGAAATAGTTCTATTAATGAGGATGGATATGGGGTAGGCTATGGCTTTTGCTGCTTTTTGCAGGTATTCTGTATGGGTTTATGTCATTTGTTACAGCATGTAGGTGTTTGAAATACATAACCACTGATTAATGCAAGTCTCACACAAAACAGTTGATGCAAGTAATGTGAAAAATATAACATACTATGCTGTCCAGGCTAAGGCCTTCAAGTAGTACAATAGTAAAAAAACACTTGCCCTGAAGACATGAAACAATCAACACTTAATTACAGATGTAGTTCAGCAGCCTCCAGTTACACTCTGTACTCAACCCCAAGGGGGAAACATAGTAGTTGTGAAAATGTCAATGTATCTGTTACATAACAATGGTCTCCATAATGTATTCTGTTTCTGTTGGAGGTGTGTATGTGTCATCAGGAGTTTGGTTTGCTGTTGTGTTCTACAAAGGGTTTGGTACTGTGGTGACACATTTTGACTGCGTCATATCCTGGGTACAGCTGCACACAGGTAATAGGTCTGTATAATAATTACTGCATGTGCCATATGGCTGATAGGTTTGAGGGGTGTATACACATGAGTGCATGGTGGCTGATATCAGCAGCCCATCTACAGTGGACAATGTACAGTGTACTGGGTGGCACATACCACATGTTTTTGTATAACAGACACACACAGAAGCTTTGTTGTTGATGCTATAGACACACATTACTGTACACATGGATGTACTACATTTGTCAGTGAACACATTTAAGCCTATTTAATTCCACCAAGACATAATAGGCAAAACATCACATCAGTACATAATCAGTCTGCTACTTTAATGTCATCAGCGATGGTACTAGCAGTGTATGTGTCCCCTTCCCATATTTACGGCAATCTTGGCATTGGTAAACATAGGTGTGCTGGTACGTGTGGCACAGCCCTACACTTTGGAGGTTGTGGGGTGGTGTACAGCTGCATATCATGTGATTGATGACTACCTACCCTGTTAACATACACTGTACAGTATTACAGCAGACCAAGCATCGGGATACACACAACAGTAATCCCAATGAAGGTGACTGAGTCCACAACATTAACAGCCAACTATATATACCAATTCCAGTATCAATGTTCAGCTCTACAGCGAGAAAGAGAACATGTACACATCTACCACCAGTTTCGATGGAAACAATTCCCATCACAGGAGTCCTATGAAATGTCATCATATGCCAGTCAGTTCATGGACAGATGACCTCCTGTGACATGTATATTCAGTGAACTGAAGTAGATACCTTCACATACACACACACACACACACACACACACACACACACACACACACACACACACACACACACACACACACACACACACACACACACACACACACACACACACACACACACACACACACACACACACACACACACACACACACACACACACACACGCGCGCGTACTTGGCAACACTGACAGTAGAACCCCTACTTAGGTACATATTGATAATAATGTTTTTGGCATAATTGCGCACAACACACAGCTGTAGGATGGGGTGTGTCCTGAGTCTCTTCTTAGGTGAGGAACATCATCAGGCCTTGTACAGTATGGTAATGGGGGATGTACTGGGTGTTACTGGACAACACATAGTATGCCATGCTGTCATAGACACATTGACAAACACATTACAGTCATAGACACATCTGACAGACCTGGGTTTACCAGTACAAGATACCATGTCAATGAGTCCATTCTGTTACAGATACCTTGCACACAGCACAGGCATCATTATTAATAATGTCATTACCCTGCTTTTTTATCAGACTGGAATGTGATCAGTGCTTACCATGGCTAAGCTATACTTAACAAGTGTAACCATTGCTTAAATGTAAATGCTAAGCTGATTTGCACACTGGTAAGCAAAGCTTGCACAGTGTAAGCACCTATTCATTTAACCATACATTAGCAGTGTTTACCACTGCACAAACCCGCACAAATCCATTTAAAGCTGCTCAAAACTGCTTTAACCACTCTGTATCCAACAGTCCTTGTTCTGCCTAGCAACAAAATAAACAGCCCTTGCATGTCTTGAACCCAAGACCCCAAATACTATAGTCACAGCAGGTAACCACTAAGCCATCACAGCTGTGATAACAGCTGGTGCTTTTTCACATATCTTGTCAGTAGGCATATTGAGTAGTATTGAACAACTGCTTTGACTTCTACAATTGTGTAGTAATTGTAAGTGATATTACTGTTTAATCAAGTATATTGTGATATCTGACTATACACATAACAGATAATTATGGTGTGATACATCTGGGAAGGTATATACAACAGTCAGTTCTACACATAAGAGGGATATGGATATATATATATATAAACATACATATGTAGATATATGTGTACGTGTACATAGACATTTATATTTATACACACTTTTATATACATATAATTTTATATATATATATATGTGTGTGTGTATATTGATTTATATATGTGTATATATATATATATATATATATATATATATATATATATGTATATATATATACATATATATATATATATATATGTATATATGTTTATATATCTATGTACATATATATGTATGTACATATATATATATATCTGCATATATATATATATATATATATATATATATATATATATATATATAGATTCATAGGTTCATAGATAAGTACTAAGCTAACTGCCCTTGTGAGCCATTTTAAGCCTAACCAATTATCCCTTTTGAGACTCAAACCCTGCACCTTGTGCTTGCAAGGCAAACACCTGAACCATTAGGCCACCCTCCCAACAAAGTACTCTTAGATTCATAGATTAGTACTAAGCTAACTGCTCTTGTGAGTCTTTTTAAGCCTAGCCAATTGTACCTTGTGAAACTCAAACCCTGCACCTTGTGTTTGTAAGGCAAACACCTTAACCATTAGGCCACCCTCTCAACAACATATATATATATATATATATATATATATATATATATATATATATATATATATATATATATATATATATCTGTGTGTACTGTGTGTGTGTGTGTGTGTGTGTGTGTGTGTGTGTGTGTGTGTGTGTGTGTATATATATATATATAAATGTGTATGTATATATATATATATATATATATATATATATATATATATATAAATGTGTATGTATATATATATATATATATATATATATATTTTGATATGTGTCTGTATATATATATATATGTATATATATATATATATATATATATATATATATATTATATATATATATATACACACACACACACACACACACACACACACACACACACACATATATATATATATATATATACATATATATATATATATATATATATATATATATATATATATATATATCAAATGTCCATACTATTGTACTGGGGTCATACTGCAGCAGCAATGGTCACAACCTCTTACTGCAAGGGGATGTTATGTAAGTGTTGCAGGTATAAATGTAGAATGTTGTTACAGTAACAGGGGATGTGTTAACAGACATGTTGTGTGGGACATCACTTCTGCTACTAACAGGTACACCATCAGTGACTGACAGACATCATAAGATTAGCCTATTGAAGTACCACACAAATCACAGTACTGATCCTCTGGAATACAGCAGATTAATGACCACTAAATGTGAACAGTCTGACACAATCTGGTCAGTGCAGAGGTATACACTGACCTCCTTAGTGCAAGATGTGTATACCGCACCTCACAAAGTGGATGCTGACAGCCTTGTAAATGGGGATATCACAAAAATACTGGAATAGGTAAGCTCACACAGTTGATGCATTCACACACTCCTGTCTCTCCTAACACATATTAACTGGAGGAGCAGAGGTCCCAAGGCCACATACTACACACTACGTAGTGACATACATCTTTACACCATCCCACTGCTTTTTTGGACATACACAACAGTTATGGTGGGCAGGCAACAGTTCATCCGACAAATATCTGGACATAACATCACACTAGGTAAACACACTGATCTGCTAGGCATGTCGGACAGCACTGTGCAAACTACAGGTAGACTGCCACAACACTGACCCAAGTGTCCTATGGGGGTATACACATGTACTTGCAAATATAGCAGGCACTGCAGGCATGTAACAGCATGGAGTAACAGCAGTGTGAAAGTGCAAACCCACAACCAATCTGAACACAGTCACATTAAGGTAAGCCTAAGTAATATTACACTATATGTACTGTGTGAGCAACACCACCCTCATATGAACCACTTACACAGTAACCCTACATACAGTCGGCCAATACACAGTGTAGTCTGATGGCTGACTGTGGTATGGGACATGTTTTGGTCTGGTCCTACAAACATGTACACTGATAGGGTACCATCACCTGAGGCAGCATGCAACATCTGACAGAACAGGACCAAGGATATTGACATCTACCACAGTCTGTACGCAGGCCAGGTAACATATGCACAATACACACTCTGATACAAAATGAACTAAACCTTGTAAATCCAAAAATGAGGCAAGTTGGTAAAAAATCCACACAATTTAATGTTAGCGCGTTCGTACACAAAAATGATATGCACTTCTTCAGACATTATTTCCCCAAAATGCACCTACTTAAAAAGGTTACAAATTAACTACATAATTAATCAGTTACCAATCAATTAATTAGTTCATTAACTACATTAAATCACAAAATAGTACACTTTTTAAAAATGATACATTTTTAAAAGATACATTTATGAATTCTTGCCAAGACTTCTATCCAAAATCATTACACAAATATAATGTTAGTATGTGTGTTTTATTTATATATATATATATGTGTGTTAAATATTGCTACTAGAAAGGCTTAATAAACTTTCACAATCTGCATCACCTATCTAGAGCTTTTAATTTAAAAAAACACTTGATGGAACATGTTTCATTAAGTCCAGGATAGATGCATGCATTAGTCTGGAGCTGCCACATCAATTCTCTTTCTTCCAACCTAAGCCCCCAAGGCCCACCTCTGATGTTCCTCTCAACTTGTTCAAGTATAGTAAAATGAAAACTGTGGGACTGGAATTCATTTATGTGTCTAGCAAGGGCATTAGTACTGGAATTTCTACCTATATTATACAAATGTTCATATATCCGCTGTTTGAAGCGGCGCTCCGTCTTGCCCAAATAAAAAGCTGGACAATGGCGGCAAGTAGCCAGATATACTACACCTTGGCTTTCACAATTGAATTTCCCTTTGATGTTATATTTTATCCCACATATAAATACGTGTTCCTGTTTGTATGTGCTTACAATATTGGCATCGACCACATTTATACATACCCCAAGCATGGTTAGTGGTCATGCTAGGTGCTTCTAATAAGGCTTTTAAATTTAGTCCCATTCGGTAAGTGACCAACAGTCTCATACCTGATATGTTCACCATTGAGCGATCTTATAAAATAAAATTCCAGTTACTGAGTAGCACATTCCTAATCAGAAATCAGTTGAAAACTAGTAATGCAATTACTAGTATTGCTACTATTCAAATTTTGTTCATTGTCCGTGATAGTTGGTAACCCCGAAATGACACACTCTGTATCATGTCCCCTAGATAGGATTGGCTTAAAGTGGCCTGACTGTCTTTTAACTGTCACTTCTGCAAAAGGAGGTCAAGAAGGCAGTCTGAGTATGCCCGTTTTATGAACAGACTTTTAAGATTATCACATTCTTTGATGAATTCATCCTCTCTTGAATCATTATGGATGCCCTAACTAACTACCCTTTGACTACTGCCCTTTTCTGATAATATGGCTGATTCCTATCAAAATGTAGGAAGCAGTTAGAATATGTAGGTTTCCCATATATTTGTGACGCAAACCTATTGTATTATCCATCCTTATAGAGCCTTATGTCGAGGAAATTGATGGTCTCACTGTTAAACTGGAACGTGAATTCCAGGAAACTAGTCATGACCTCGACCAATTGAGCTGCTTCACAGTGTGACCCTTTGAAAATGAAGAACATATCATCCTGGTATCTTGTGTACCAGGCTACTTTATCTTTAAAAATTTCATTTTGGAAAAGAAACTTCCTTTCCCAAAAAGCCATACATGCATTAGCAAAACTGCCTCCGCAGGGGGAGCCCATAGCTACCCCTGATTTCTGTAAAAAGTAATCACCTTCAAACATAAAGAAATTGTTACTTAGAACAATTTCTAGTAACATAATTAGAAGATCAATGTCTGTCCCTTCCATTTGTTTAAAAAGGAGAAACTCACTGACCCATTCCAACCCTAAATTCTGGGGTATCACCATGTATAGATCTTTAATGTCCACAGTCAAGAAGTTATAAGAAGAATCAAAATTAATACTGTTAGGATTATCCAAAAAGGCGCAGGAATCACTACAAATCTGTACTTCTGTCTGCAAGGGTAATTTCAGCTTTGAATCTACCCATTTAGCACAATCATATGTGATTGACTTTTGTCCATCTATAATAGGACGAAAAGGTGGATCTGTAAGATTTTTATGAATTTTAGGTGTACAAAAATAACTGGAATAAGTAGTGCTGGCATACTTAGATAATTATATATGTCACTAGAAATGTCAGCATCTACAAATAAATCACTTAAATGTGATTGAATTTGTTGATATGCTTGATTTAACTGATTTAATGACACCTTTTCGTAATTCGTGCTATTCAACATGGCATACATTTTCTTATCATACTCCATTTAATCCATAAATATCATGCCACCACCCTTGTCCTTTTGCATAACCCAATTTTTTTGTGTTTTTAAATACCTAATGAAATCTGTTTCTGTCCCTGTTATATTATAACCTTGGGCACTAGAGTAATTGTCCACCACAGATCTAAAGTGGACTTCATTAATCTTTTCAAATAAAGCCAAAGTTCCTTGTAGTGGAGGATTAAAAACACTGGCCACACGTTCATTATTCACAATGCTTGTACTATTACCAAACATTACATTCTACCGATAGGAAATGTGTGAGTAACAAAACACAAGTAAGATTCCAAACTCTGGACAGTCTGCAGAGGCCCTACAGCTGAGACTTTCCTCACCCACATAATGATGTCATGCCAGACTTCAGCTCATGTAGAATGGCCATATTCACAAAAACCATGTTAAACCAACATTACTTAAAATGTAGAACAGCATTACTTACATTCTTTCCCCATGTATGAAACTTCCCCCTCCTGTTTGTTGGCCTGTCTCCACAGTGTATGTTGTAAAGGTATTTCCAAATACGCTCTGTGATGCTGTTTGTCAAACACCCACACGTAGTACTGCTCACAGTGAAGGAAAAGAGCCCACACCCACATGAAGTGCTTAGTTATAGGTGTTTTTCCAAGCAATTGGCTATGGAATGATACCACAGCTGTTCCACATGCAATTAGCGAGTGGGGGACTGCTATTCGTGCATAGGTCATCAGTTGATCATGAGCATTCCTTACAATAGTCAAGCTGCTGCCTATGCAAAACACTTGTACTTTTCCACATCCACCAGAGAGGGATAGAGAGAGACAGTGAGACAGAGACAAAGTAAGAAATGAAGGGTGCAATACAGCAAGAGCCAAGTGTGTTTGCGTAGGACACATGGGTGGAAAGTGTTCTCTGAGTACTACAAGGGTTACCCATTTTATTCACCAATCCATTATGTCACATGTGGAGCTATGAATTGTGTACACCAGCCTCTCTGCTGTTTGACATCTGTTGTCCTTGTAAGGTGAACATTGTGAAACATAGCAGGTCCTCAATATAATAATTTAGCAAAACCCGTCCCACAATGCCTCCTGTCATTACACAAGCTCAACAACCTCCACACAGGATACTGATGACAGACCCACACACACACACACACACACACACACACACACACACACACACATAGTCTCACACACACACACACACACACACACACACACACACACACACACACACACACACACACACACACACACACACACACACACACATCCTTGCAAGTACTGAGATTCAAATCCCTACTTAGTTACGTATTGCTACTATAGTGTACTACGTTTATTGCACATGCCACAAAACTTATTAGGTGAATGTTGTCTCAAGGTACTTCTATGGTGAGGAACATCACCAGCCCTTGTAAATACTAGCATTGGGTGATGTAGTCGGTGAGAGTTTACAAAAATTATTTCACCCACTCACACATTTTCATTTGCCAGTGGTGGGGTTCAAACCACTATCTAACAGCCTTTATAGGTCATCATGTTACCCATTTACCACATGCACCACTGTCCTGACATAGTTTCAGTTTCACAATAGGTACTTGTAGGGTGGATGCTATCTGCAGGACTGCTAAAGTCAGGCACTGAGATGTGTACTGGCTGTAAATGTGGCCAAAATCGTTGAGGTACACACATACATATGTACTCACATAAACATATGACACAGATGAGATTCAAACCCATAGCTATGCATCAACTGCTACTACACTGTTCTGCGCTTACAGCATGCACCATGGGCCTTATAGTATTTGCCTTTGTCCAAAGGTGTATTTGAAGGAGAATGACATTCGCAGCCTTAGTAAAGTAGAGCAATGGGAGGTACTGTGACTGTGACTGTCCTTAAAATCCTTAAGCTCTACACACAATCACAGTTGCCATGTCTGGGATTAGAACTCCTACCTGACAAGTAAGTTACACTACAGCATCATGCACTTATCGCATGTGCCACGCAGATTATAGGGCTAGCCCTTCTCCAAAGGTGGATTTAAGGGTGGATGACATCAGCAGGCTTGGTAAAGTGGGGCTAAGGGAGGTGTTGTGACTGTGAATAGCCTAAAAATCAGTAATCTCTACACACAAACACACAGTTGCCATGTGTGGGACTAGAACTCCTACCTAACTAATATATCACACTACAGCATTACGAAGTTATTGCACGTGCCATGGAGCTTATAGGATTAGCCCTTCTCCAAAGGTGTATTTCAAGATGAATGACATCAGCAGCCTTGATAAAGTAGGGCAATGGGAGGTGTAGTGTCTATGAATGGCCTCAAAATCATTGCTACCTACACAAATACACAAAGTTTCACAGTTGCCATGTCTGGGATTAGAATGTCTACCTAACGAGTACATCACACTCTAATGTTACCCAGTTATTGCACATGGCAAAGAACTTACAGGGCTAGCCCTTATCCAAAGGTGTATTTCAAGGTGAATGACATCAGCAGCCTTGCTAAAGTAAGACAATGGGAGGTGTAGTGTCTGTGATTGGGCTCAAAATTATTGATCCCTACACACAGGAACATACACAAACAGAGATTCACAGTTGCCATGTCTTGGATTAGAACGCCTACCTAACTAGTACATCACACTATAGCATTACACAGTTATCACATAAGCCACAGAGCTTAAAGAGGGTAGCCTTTATTCAAAGGTGTATTTCAAGGTGAATGACATCAGAAGCCTTGGTAAAGTAGGACAATGAGAGGTGTAGTGTCTATACATGGCCTCAAAATCATTGCTCTCTACATACACACAAAGCTTCACAATTGCAATGTCTGGAATTAGAACTCCTACCTAATACATCACACTACAGCATTACACAGTTGTATGCACTACACAGCTTATAGGGCTAGTCTTTATCCAAAGGTGTATTTCAAAGTGAATGACATCAGCAGCCTTTCTAAAGTAGGGCAATACGAGGTGTAGTGTCTATGAATGGCCTCAAAATCATTGACCCCTACACATAGAAACACACACACACACACTCACAGAGTTTCACAGTTGCCATGTCTGGGATTAGAACTCCTAACTTCCTAGTACATCACCCTAGATCATTATGCAGTTATCACATGCACCACAGAGCTTATAGCACTCGCCCTTATCCAAAGGTGTATTTCAAGGTGAATGACAGCAGCCTTGCTAAAGTGGGGCAATGGGAGGTGTAGTGTCTATGAATGCCCTCAAAATCATTGATCCCTACACACACAAACACAGAATTTCACAGTTGCCATGTCTGGGAGTAGAACTCTTACCTAACTAGTATGTCACACTATAGCATTATGCAGTTATTGCATGTGCCACAGAACTTAAAGGAGTGATTTTTCTCCAAAGGGGTACTTCAAGTTGACTGACTTCAACAGGCTAGCTAAACTAGGGCAATGGGGAGTGCAGTGTGCATGGATGGGCTATAACCCATTCCTCTGGAAACACACACAACACTCAGTCATACACAACTTTACATTTGACAGGACAGTATATAGGACTGCTAGATGAATAATGAATTCTACTGTCATGTTACACAGTTATCACAAGCACCACAGACACTATTGTGTTGAGGGCTACCAGAAGCAAATGTCTACAGTGATAGACATTGGTACATCATGTGATACTGGCCAATTGGATGTGTGGAGGATGGGGCAAGTCTCATGATGGGAAGCTCTTTGCCACTGTCTGTCTCTTTCTTCCCCACATCTCTGTTTGTGTATGTTTGACCTATTATAGTGTGTTGTCCTTGGATATATGTGTGTATTCCTATCCGATGTGTGTGCAAAGCATGACTGGTGTGCAATGTGGTGTGTGTGCACAAACATCTGCGACTGACAGATATGTATATTCCACTGTTGTTGTCAGACATGGGCTTAATTTCTTTCTGTTAAGTGTGGGAGCATGCCCAGTATGACCTTATATATTTAATGTGTGAATACATTCCAGGTAGGTTGTACTCCAGTGCAGGCATTTGTGTTCCTAACCTACAGCTAGCAACCTGTTCCTGCAGGGTATCTGTAGTTAGGTTGGCAATATGGAGACAATGGGCAAAGGATAGTAGGATACTGTAACTAATTGTGTCTGTGCTGCTTCTCTACATGGTTCTGGTGTTAGTAGAGATATTCAGACATATGTACCGTTTTACACTGTGATGTATTATATCAACTACTGACAGATATACATATTTGCTTGCAGTAATTTCCTGGGGAATATAAGATGAATGAAGCTGTGTCCAGTATTCTTGCACAATCATGCCATTCTGGTTGGGGAGCTGCAGATGCTTGCTGATGGGTCTGTGTAAATGGTCCAGCAACTTGGTACTGTGATGGCTGAGGATCCCATGCTTGTACATCTATTGATGTGACAGAATGGCCATGTCTTTCTGTAACCATACCTCTCAGCTGTACAGTTTCACACAGGTTACCCATAGGCAGGGCTCGTATATCTGATCATTTCCCCTTCACATTGTGGTTTACGAGCAGGTTTGTAGCCACCCATTCCTGGGTTTGCAGGCAGGGATACTACGTGCACTCATCAGAGTTTCAGACTTCACACACTCCATGGCATCCATGCTTCTACCCCCCCTTCTGTTATTCTATCCTCTACCTAACATTATACGGGCAATATCTGATAAGTATCCCTATAGTTATCACTTCATCCCAGCAGTATTTAGGGGTTGGTCCACAGTTCATGCAGTAGGACATGGTGGACATGCTATTGGAATTTGTTGACATGGCCTTGCATTTGTGTTCTGTGGATTGTATGTCATTATTTGGGACTCCATGAGATAACATACATTGGCAGTACAGGTGAGACACAGGCCTTTGACAGAGAACTGTAGGGTATTTAGTAGTAATGCAGGCCATCTGTAGCAAGCCAGTGCATTCTGTCACTCCTACAGTCCCAGACTGCAAGCCACTGGATTCCCCTGGGGTGACATGATAGGTGTGCAAGGCATTAATGGCAACAGTTTCTGTCCTTATTAATCAATTGGTGTGGATGCTGGCAGGGTGCTGCTTACAGCTAGGGACACACCTGCATGGGACAACTCTTCAGCATGATGAATTCTGTGGGTATTCCCATACAGAAGTGGGGGTCATATTGTACTCATTCCCAACAGCAGAGATATGACCTGTAATGAACCTTTGGCTGATGGTGGGGTGAGCTGAGTGCATGTGTGCTATGGAAGCTTCTTGCAGCTGACTCACAGATATACCTGGGACATTCTCCTTATGTTGCTTTGTGTAGGGACATAGGCAGTCTCTCATTACTTCATAGCTGTGCCTTTTGTCATCTGCCAGCGATTGGCCAGACTACATCAGTATTCCATAGTACACAGACAACTAATGTGCTGTTAACATGTATGTACAATTGCAAAGTTGTGTGCAGTTGACAGTTACATTTTATGCACTCTGTCTGAGGTACTTCCACCTGTGTACTGTGTGTATGTATGGGCCCGCATTCATGCCATGACCATCTTTCAGATGGTGACAGATATTACATCTGAACAATTAGTATGGATTACTGCTGGATTCGGTCTTACTGGGATGCATTGTTTTTGGCACTGCAGTTGATAGAACTTGGCCCTGTCATCAACAGTACTAACCATAGGTCACCAGTACACAACTTTCCATGCCTACATGCTGACCACTTTCACACAATATACAACACACCACAACCTAACGCACAGAGCCCTGCATATTGTACACGTGCAACAATCTGTCATGCTAATTTGGCTAGCTCAGGTAATCTGTGCTCCACTGTTATTATACCCACACGTACATGTTACTACAGTTCTACATAGGATTGTGGGGGGGGGGGCACACCTGACAACTGTAAACATTTGCTATGACTGTATTGGTATTTCAGGTACTCTGTTAGCTTCCATTCCATTCTGTATTCTGACCTATCATGCAGACTACAGGCATTTCAGTGTAGTACAGATCTTAGGTTTTACTGACCTACATTTCAGTTCCAGGCTTCTTCCTCATCAGAACTAACATCCAACTGCCTGACCTGTTGTAGTCTGTCTGTGTAGGTCTGGAGGGTGGCTGTTCTCCATAGCCATCAATCGGAGTCCTTAGCACAGCCTTTCTTTGTGTTTGTCTGCACCTGTCCTGTTGGCTGAGACTGTTGGGTATGTGAGCCTCACTGACATGCATGTGGGTATCCTATGAACACACATTTGGCTCTCCACGTTCTGCAGTGGGATTTGTTACCTTGTCTAGTATTGCCTAGTGTGTAGACACCAGTATTTGTTATGGATTTCATGCTGCCCATATAGGTGTCTATTATCTCCTGCCATCCCATTCAGCCACCTGATTCCCTTGCATGCTCACAGCCATACCATAGATACAAGTAGCAGAACATGCTACTCCATTCAGCAATTGATAGGGAGAGTGACTTACCTTGTGGCTGTGCCAGTATTTAGGATTATGCTGGAGGGCTGACTATGTCAGATGCATACAGTACACTCCCTATACATGGTTAAGCACAGGTAGTATCATGTTTGGAATCCCTTTTACTATATGTGCGAGTCAGAGGGAGGTGTCATTCCCCGGGTTCCTACCATGTCAGTGTATGCGCTATGCATTGCCTCTTTGTCAAGGCCTGGGCATACTGGGCATGCCTCCTTCTGCCTACAGGGGCAGGCTGAGATTGTTCCTCCTCCGGATCAGTCTTTGCCTGTGCTGGGAATGGTGGGGTGGATGTGTGGCCCTGCCCCATGCTGTTCCTGTTGCAGCTGTTTCTGCAGGATCATATTGTGTAGCATGGCACATACAATAACAATTTGGGTACATGTAGCTGGACAGTACTGCAAGGCTCCACTGGATATGTCCAGGCACTGGAACTGTGACTTGAGCATCCCAAACACATGCTCTATTATGATTCTCATTTCTGTATGTGACTCATTATGGAGTTCTTGTTCAGGTGTGTGTGCATCTCTGATGGGTGTCATTAGCCATGGCTCCAGTGCATAACCAGCATCCCCCACTAGTTGGCCATATGGGATGTCCCCACTGGCAAATCTCTGGTACAGCTGCTTCATATGCCAGATGTGGGAGTTGTGATAGCTTCCAGGGCTGCCAGCACACACATTCATTATAATGTCCTGGGCATCGCACATGACCTGGTAGTTGATGGAGGGGAAGCCCTTGCGGTTTATGTAGACCCTAGCCCACTCGCCAGAAGGTGCTTTGATGTATATGTGAGTGCAGTCTATAGCACCCACTACCTCAGGGTATTCTGCTATTTAGTGGAAGAGGCACATATTGCTGGTCAAAGCCTCATGGGTGTTGTGGAAATATATGTGCTCACTGGCATGTGCAGACATGGCATCCAGGAACTGATGGAGTACCCTGGATGCTGATGTCTGTGAGATCCACATGATATCCCCAGTTGGCCTTTGGAATGTACCTGTGGCTAGTATTCTTAAGCCTGCACATACCTTGGTATCCACTGGGATGGGTTTCCCTCTGTTGGTTCTGTGTGTGAGGTGTGGCTGGCACAACTCAACAATTTGCTCTAGGATGTCCCTGTCCACCCTATAGCGGCCCACTATCTCCAGCTCATGTAGCCCCTGGTAGGTTACCGTGTCTGTACACTCTTCTCCTTCTCCTCACTGTGGGCTGGTCATCAGCATTCTCATCCTCACCAACCTCAGCCTCTTCCACATGTTGATTTATGAGAGAGAATGCAGCCCCTATCATTTTGTTGCTTTTGTTAGGTAAAATTTACTCATTTGTGTACACCGGTAATGTAGAGTTTGTGGGAAAAAACAGAGGGACAGGTGTTTGCATAGTTTATAGTAGTGTGCTGGGCTGGGCTGCTGCTTGTGTAACTGGCTGATTCTGATACATTACAATGCTGCCTCCTCTTGAACCCCCCAAAAAAAACAAACTCCTCCTCTTCACACCTACCCGTAAATCACTCCCAATGAACTTTTCAGTCTTATCCAGTAATGGTACACTCATATCTCCCGATCCAACAACTAAACTTCTAGGGGCAACCATTGATAACAACCTGAACTTTGAAACTCATATCAACACTACCATAAAAACTGTCAACAGGAAACTAGGCTCCCTCTATAGGATAAAACCCTTTCTCTCCCCACTAGCCAGAACCACTATTGCCTATTCTCACCTTATCTCCACGCTTCTTTATGCTTCTTCCATATATACTAACTTGTCAAAAAATAACCTTAGCAAGCTAGCCAATGCTTACAATAGCATTGCCAGATTTGCAACTGCTTCCTCCTTTAGGACCCATCACTGCCATAATTTGAACCAATTAGGCTGGTTAGAGCTTCTGAATCAGATTCACTTTAAACAACTCACCATTGCACACAAAACCCTTTTCCAACCTACCAATACCCCAATACTTGCTAGTCTCATTACCCAATATAAGAACCTTTCAACTTTACGCTCATCTAATAAACTACTTTTATCAACATGTAAATCTAATAACATGGCAGGAGATGCTCTGTTCTCAAATGCAGTTGGAAAGTATTGGAACCAACTCCCCCATGAACTTACATCACTGTCTTCATTTACACTTTTTAAACACAATCTGAAACTCTATCTTAAAACCCATTGGTTATGTCCCTGTACAAATCCAGACTAATATCATACTATATCCAAAATACCCTCTCTTAAGACCTAATTCCTGCTCTATCTGTGTCTTTTTAGATCAAGGCCTATGCTTGGCAAAAACATATCTTATCCTAATAGAGATAATTTAAATACCTAGTTAAATTCTTCAGCATATAATTCTAAAGCATCCTACCTATGGCAGGCAACAAGTATTGTTTAAACTATGAGCATTGCTGAACTGTTGAAACATGAAGTATGCATTTGTTTAACTTTCTAGTTACTAATGAAGTCTTGTACATAAAGTCTAAAATATCTTATCTAATGCTTGTAGCATGTTTTTGTATAAACTGTGAAGATTCCTGAACTATTTAAAATTTGTAGTATTTAACTGTATAACAACTAGTACCTGTATGTTAGTAGTCTAGTAATCTCTTGGAGCTTATCTCCCCAGGACTCTATTGAAAATGGACATAAATCCAGTTAGACTATCCTGGTCAACAAATGTAAAATAAATAAATAAAATTTCACCTGCCTGCCATGCTATGCGCAGTACATCAGAACTGCCGTGGATACCAGACAGCTGCGGAAGGGCAGCAAAGAGGCATTATACAATGTCATTATTTAAGAAAAGTAATTATTTCTTTTCTTAAATAATGTCATGGTATAATAGCAATAACCCACTTCTGGGTGTGGGTAATGCGGGATTTACCCACGGTTGTCTTTGTTTGGTCCCGAGGGCGACCACGCCAACCGTGGGTAAATCCCGCATTACCCACACCCAGGCATGGGTTATTGCTATAATATCCACAGTCACATACAATTCAGTTGTGTTGATAAATCAAGTTCACTTAACCACATAATGAAATTGTCTAACAACTAATCCATCCAGTAGTTGAAAAGGACAATGATTACATTTTATCTAGGTCTAAAACTGCACAAGTGGGTACAGAGATTTAACAATTGTGTGACAGCAATTAATGTTACTGAAGTGTCCAGGTTAAAAGTCATGAAACTACACACAGTATCAAAAACAATGCATAATGTATTTGAGACAGGAAATTCAAACAGATGTTAAAGCCAAACTTAAAATTATTTAGAGTGAAAGAAAATGAATAATTTGAGATTTATAAATTCAAAAAAAATATATTTCAAGAATGCATAGATACATTAGATATGTATCTAACTAAGTAAAAAATGTTGGCCAAAGGTATGTATTTGCTAGTAGTACAGGGTTACCACATTTGTAAGTGGCCAAGAATGTTACATTTGTAATGGCCAAGAATGTCATACTTCAGGCAAAGCATAGGGTTTTACTTTTTAGTCAAATCAAAAGCTCACTGTTACAGAATCTGAGCTGTTTCTCATACTATATTAAGATGTTTTATATTCAAAATATTTTTATAAAGCTGTTAAAGGAAAGTTAGAAATTTTTTTCCTCTAAAATCTGAAGATATTTCACATTTTTCATGTCTTTTTCATGGAACTGCTCAAGTAGGCACTGTCCTGCATAAAGAGGGAAAGGGGGTATCCCTAAAATATTAAGATGGTAAAGGTGGTATCCCTAAAATATTAAGATGAGAAAGGTGGTATCCCTAAAATATTAAGATGGGAAAGGTGGTATCCCTAAAATATTAAGATGGTAAAGGTGGTATCCCTAAGATATTAAGATGGTAAAGGTGGTATCCCTAAAATATTAAGATGGTAAAGGTGGTATCCCTAAAATATTAAGATGGGAAAGGGGGTATCCCTAAAATATTAAGATGGTAAAGGTGGTATCCCTAAAATATTAAGATGGTAAAGGTGGTATCCCTAAGATGCTAAGATGGGAAAGGGGGTATCCATAAAATGCTAAGATGGGAAAGGTGGCATCCCCAAAATACTAAGACTGAGACACAAATAACTCAAAGCAGTTTGCTGCTAAAACTGAATAGAAGTGCACTCAGTAAAAAGAAAAAAAAATAAATCTAACACCCAGAGCCATTAATAATAGAATGTGAGGCCAGTGGAGGCAGCAAACAGAATGCCAGGGGGTATCGGGGGAAATGTTTCAGAAATAGAGAATGCTCCCATTCTCCGTGCAATGGTCAGGTCACACCTTGACTACTGCCTGAAGTTCTGACCTCCATACAGGGAAAAGAACATCAGGTCAGCTGCTAGACAAAATTCAGAGTAAATCCACCAGAAAGATAATTGCAGTGGACGACAAAGGTTATAACCAGAGACCCAGCTCTGAGATAGAGCACTGCTCACTACTGACCAGAAGGCACAGGATGGACAGCATAACATTTATTCATTTGTTCATTTAACTAACATTTATTTACAGGGAAAGTCCAGGTGGGATAATATCTTATTTTCAATGAGCATGTGGAGAAAAGCTCCACATTTACATAATATGTTGACAGTTAAATAAGTTATTATAAAACCTAATGCAGAAGAACAACATATTAACTAAGTAAAAAATACACATCTTCAGGTCATACAATGTGAACTTATCCATACAGAATGAAAATATTTGATCAGGTATAGTACGATGAAAAAAATTGTCAGTAGTTAAACAGTACGTAAGTTACAGTTCATAGAGATGACTGTGCAGACAGAGTACACCCTTTAGAAGACATGAGTGCAGAACATCATGCTAGGAGTATGCAAAGGGGTCACCTTAAACATGAAGGACAGAGTGGGAAGAGATGGTACAGGAAGCAGATTCTAGGAACTAACTGGAATGGCAAAATGTATAGTGGTTACAAAATCTTCAGGCACATTTATAAAGAGTGGGTGAAGATGAAGACAGGGATGGTGTAGAGGGCTTCTTCTGCTATCAAATACATATAAAGAAATGTTAAATTTTGTGTGAATGTCAGCATGATCTCTACCTCTAAAATAAAATAAAATAAAAATAAATAAGTGCTGTTTATGTACTTATTCGGTTTACCTTTGTTCTTGGGGTCCATTTTTCCAGAGTTAGCAAAATAAAGTATTGTTTTATTGATGTGCGATGCAATTGATTTTTGTTTGTTTATTCTGATGAGCAGTTCTTGATTAAGATACATGAAATCTCTTCCCAGTGCCACAGGTTTACAGCTCTGATAAGTGTGGTTACAATAATCTGATCAACCTTATGAAACTAAACCTCAGCAGTTTGGTAACAAACAGGGATAAGATGTTAAGTACGTTTTCTCCTTCTGTTTTTGTTAAGGCTTGTATCACAGTGGTGTCCAGAACTGCTGCAGAACCATTTGGAACAGTAATAGACTGCTGTGTCACTCACAGCGATGTTTTGTATAATCAGCTGGTACTGAGTTCCTGCACTGTTGAAGGTTGATGTAAATCGTGGAGCTGAATAGCCAGGACCATATTTTGGAGAACCCCAGCTGTGATGGTGCTCAAGGATGCTTGTAGGAGAATGACCTGGGACCTGCTTAACAAATGCCATGGAGCAGCCATCTTTGATCCCAACATCACAAGTCAGTGTTGCTGTTTCTCCAGGATTTAATTTAATGACAGAAGGCTGCAGTGTTACTGTCTGACACCTGATGGCTGTCAAAATAAAACATACTTAGTAAAACTATTAATAATGCTTGTACTGACTATAACTAACAAATATATATACATACTTGTTATCCAGATCATAAACCAAAGGAAAAAACACTGGAAGTACTTCATTACTGAAAGAAATGTTTTGTTCTCATGTTCCATTTCTGACTGTTTCTGAGTTATTTTCTATTTGTGCTATATAACCCCTTTAAAATCACTTTATGCAAATTCATTCTTTCCTAGTCGTCACTGTAAAGAGACATGAAATGGCACAGATTTTAATAAACATTACTGTTGGTTTACAGTAACTAAACAGGAAGTAAAGTCAGACATGGCAGATTAAGGTAGAAATTTAATTTTTCCTTTTAGTAAATGGAACTCTTCAATGATAGATCCTAAGTTAATACAGGAAACTATAACACACAAAAATAAAAGTGGTTCAGATTACATTCTTTGTTTGGTATGTACATAATCACTTGTTTTAATTTCCATACTATGATAGCATTAGAGAAGGCATTGAGAACCTTGCAAAAAGCAAAACACTAAGACAGAAATACTACCATGGCAAAATTTGCATTTTGTAAAACATGAAGTGGATAATATACACTTATTTTCAGCAGATGTTTACAATGTGTTATTAGCGTTTTCTACCCGAAGCAGCATAAAGACAGTAAGTTATTATCCAAGTATCAACAACATAGTGAGCATTTCACATTCAGCCTACCAGACCCATTCCTGTTGGTATAAATGTATCTGCAGTAAATTTTCAAAAGCTATGGCTTCTGTGATACACAGCAGCAGCCTAGAAGAAATATAACATCCTATAGAATGTTCTAGTTCCACACTGGTTGTAGAGCTCACATAATCCAAGAATCCACCAGCCACAGTTTACAGGACCAGACCTTTCTGAAACAGGCGAAAAAAAAAAAAAAAAAAAACTCTGCTGCCTTGACTATCAAGGAGCAGGTCCACCACATGTGAATATCAATTATCGCACCCATGCCAGCATTTCCTTAAATGTTTAAGGACTATCTCATCCCAGCATGTTCTATGAAAACTCTTCTGTTGAGTATTATAGTTAGAATAGATATATCAAATGACTACAGGAGTGCAAGAGTTTAATTATGGCAGACAACTCTAAAACCAACATTAATTCAGAGTTTTATGTGTGAAGCAGTTTGGGTAAAGGATGCAGGCAAGGAGCTTTTAACCCTTGTATTATTTTCTGCAAAACCTTCTTCTCTGTAACTATTACCTGACTTTTTAAGAAGCTTTTATTGGAAAATGTATAACTACAGAAACAAATAGCTACATGAATTGAAAAACAAGCTTATATGTAAATTGTTTAAATAACCATGCTACAAAAAAGTTAGCAGCCATGATAATAATATGGTGCATGTAATAACTGGCAACAACCTGAAATGAACAAAATGAACATCAGTTATGAAAGGAGGTAGATAACTCTGTAAAATCAATACATTAATGGAAGACAGAACCCGAACACTATACTACTGATGATATAGCAATCAGTGTACTATCACTGAAATTAAATACTGATGCAATACTCCTAATGGAAAAGGTAGATAAGTCTGTAAAATCAACACATTAATGGAAGACAGAACCCGAACACTATATTACTGATGATGTAGCAATCAGTGTACTATCACTGAAATTAAATATTGATGTAATACTCCTAATGGAAAAGGTAGATAAGTCTGTAAAATCAACACATTAATGGAAGACAGAACCCGAACACTATATTACTGATGATGTAGCAATCAGTGTACTATCACTGAAATTAAATATTGATGCAATACTCCTAATGGAAAAGGTAGATAAGTCTGTAAAATCAACACATTAATGGAAGACAGAACCTTAACAATACATTACTGATGATGTAGCAATCAGTGTACTATCACTGAAATTAAATATTGATGCAATACTCCTAATGGAAAAGGTAGATAAGTCTGTAAAATCAACACATTAATGGAAGACAGAACCCTAACAATATATTACTGATGATGTAGCAATCAGTGTACTATCACTGAAATTAAATATTGATGCAATACTCCTAATGGAAAAGGTAGATAAGCCTGTAAAATCAACACATTAATGGAAGACAGAACCCGAACACTATATTACTGATGATGTAGCAATCAGTGTACTATCACTGAAATTAAATATTGATGCAATACTCCTAATGGAAAAGGTAGATAAGCCTGTAAAATCAACACATTAATGGAAGACAGAACCCGAACACTATACTACTGATAATGTAGCAATCAGTGTACTATCACTGAAATTAAATACTGATGCAATACTCCTAATG
>NC_056747.1:112602837-112632837 GCF_019279795.1 Protopterus annectens | reverse complement strand
GAGAGTGTTTTAGAACCTGATAATGCAAGTGTTTTGGAGTTTTGTAAATGTTCCGGTACACCCCCATTCCCTACATTGAGCTTTGCAGTCTTTTTCTTCCAGATTTTTTTACCACCCAAGTGAACATTTTGTTTAGCTATTATAACAGTGTTCTCATGTTGTATCTCCTGCATTTTCCCCACCAAATCCTGTCATTTGCTAGATAATCCCAGAAATGGAGAGTCCTGGTCGTCACGTATAATTTTGGCATACTCCATCTCATGATCAATTTTCTGCTAAATATTTGCTGTCAAATTAAATAATTCAACTTTTCAACTTTTCTATGATGGCTAGAGCCCATGCTGGAGTACCAGATATCAATACCATAATCTCTGAGACTATGAAACATTTAAGTCCAGAGGAGAGATGGAGGTTACCGACCTGAATAGCCTCACTATCAGGCTTATCGTTACTCTAATTGTCAGGAGTTACAGAAGCAGAAAAAACAGTATAAGTCTTATGCACAAGCTTTTAGTGAGTTTTGCTACACCTGACACATTTTCCTGACCATCCTTATTTATGACTGAATGCAGTTTCTTAACAATTATGCAGGTGTTTGCCTTGGTTCTTCACTTTATTTCAGCTCCTCCACAGTACACCTGCATTGATTTCATACTTTTTAGAAGTTCTACTTTCTCCCATTATGTCTGAGGGTGTGATAGCTTCCATTGATTCAATAACAGTATACTGAAGAAACTTGCCCTGAAACAGATTTAATTTACTCACCATCTATGACTTCAGGTTCTTTCTTCCTGAACTCACTTCCTATGATGAGAAATAGCTGCCACAATAATTCAAACCATTGTTGCTAATACTTCTGTATTTTTAGTAGAACCTTTACTTATTTTTTTTACTTATAACAACTGGGTCTATGTAATATTCATTTGTAAAGTATCAAGTAGTTAAGAGAGGGATGGACATTTGGACTGGCTCTTCCCATGGTGCATTGCCTGTAACATGTGACTAGCATATCAACATCCATACCTCTTGCTCTCTCTCTCTCTTACTGTCACTCAGTCTGTCCTCAGTCTGCTTGTGTCACCTCATTCCAATGTATCTGAATACATTGCTAGATTAATAACCCTTTACAATGTAACTTTTTCAAAACTGCAACACTCCATGTGTAACTCCTCACACTGCTTTTAGTTACTTACTTATTTATTCTTTGTTGACCAGGTTAGTTCCTCTAGGCTAGTAGGCTCATTTCAGGGGAGACCTGAGATAGTCTTTACTACTAGGGAAATTTAGCCAAGGAATCAAGAAACTTCCCCTATTCTTTGACATAGGGTATGCATTAGAGTGTGGCATGTCTTACTTTCTGTTCCAGGCATGTAGGCAGCCCAGAGAAACAGGAAGAATGGAAAGTGTTAGTCAAGCAGAAGAAGCAATGGAGCATGAAAACAAGTATGGAAGTGATGGTACAAGTAGCTGAAAGTCATACAAATGTAACAGACGTGGAAGAATTGTCTGCACTGGAGGAGAAGGAGATAATGGAGCAAAGGAGTGCAATGGAGGTTGCAGCAAAAACAGAAATGGATTTGGAGGACCTGTTTCAAAAGAAATTGTTTGCGGGGTAGATGGAGAGTCAACAGGAGTATAATATTACTCTCCAATTTGGAGGGTTGCAGGATGAATACTTAAAAGAACTTATAAATCAAAGTGAGACAGAGAGTGAAGTTGCAGCATCTTGGGGTGAGATAATGGAGAAAATACGACAAGAAGAGAATACCAAGAAAGCAGCAGGAAAGAGATTGTATGTACAAACAGTAAAGAAGGGAGAAAGAAGAGTCAAGGAGGGCAAGAAGACAAAGAAGAAGTTTACTGTGTGAATAAGCAGTAAAAAAGAAAAAGATTTAGACAGGTATGAAGTTTGGGACTTGGTGATTGCACCATTGGGTGTTACAGCAAAAAAGTTAAGAGCATTCATTCTTATCAATAAAGAGACATTTTGTGATATAATATTTGAGACTGGTCATGCCATTAAAAACTTTATAAAAAATATGAACAACAAAAAACGATAATTTGCGGTCAGGCTATGTGGTGCAATCATTTTATAGAGAAACAAAAAAGAGAGTTAAGGTACAATTCACTGCTGAAATTGAGGCAAAAGACTTAAAGGTACATTTATTGTACATATGTAAAGATATTATAGACACAACAAAAATTTATGATGAAATGGATTTGTAGACTGGGGGATGGGAATGTGGGGTTTTACTAAAAATGGAAAATGATAATGTGATACATATTCCTAGTGTTATTAATGTAAATGGCAATAGGGGGGTTTGTGAAATGTAGAGGTCAACCTAACACATGCTTTTTTCCTGTGGAAAAGCTGATCATTTGATTATTGAATGTGACAAATGACATTTTTTATATATGGTAAGACTGGACATGAAGCAAAAAAAATGTGATTTGATGTAAGAGATGTGGTAACACTGGGTATACATGGTTAGAATTTGAAGAAAATGTGCAAATTATAAAAAAAAAAGACAAAAAGTAGAGCAGGATAAAAAGAAAAGAAAAGAACAAGGAGGGCAGATTGAGACACAAGATCTAAAAGTAAGTCCAAAAGAACGGGAGAAAGAAAGGGAAGAAGTGTCATTGGACACAAGCAAAGAAGACGATGTGAACTGGTAGATTGTGAGAGGAAAGAAAAACTCTATAGGGAAAAGAGTGAAATAAATGAAAAGAAAATTTAAAAGAATAAGTACAAAAGAAAGCAAAAAGGAGAAAGGATGAGAAACATATTACACTAATTTCTATTAAAAGACAAAGATTTTACCTTCAAATGTTAGTACCATGCAAATGTTAAGAGAAGAACAGGAATTCTGGAATGGTGTGTCTTAATAAATGCTCATATTATTGTATTATGGGATACTAAGTTATTAACCGAGAAAGAAAGGAAACCAACAGAAAAGCTATGGGATGGACTTATCATTTGGAATATGGGAACAGACATTTGTTGAGAGATATGTATACTGTGTCAAAGAGATATCAAAACATTAGATCTTACTATAGATGAATCAGGACAGATTACAGTATTACATGTAAGATGGAACTCAAATCTGTATAGAACTATTGGTATACATGCATATGTCACAAAGAAAGAAAGAGAGATAATGTTTAATAAGATCCGTAACTATCTTTGTATTAATATGGTTAGAATACTAGTTGGAGACTTTAACTGTAATTCAAGAACAAGTAAGAAAAATAGTAATGATGGCAAAATAGTAAATGAAATAATGAAATGTGGCAAATTATATATATATAGGACAATATACATTGTACCTAAAGAAGAAGTAAGGTTAAAACTGAAATTGATTATTTTTCATATCAAATAGTTTAAAAATTTTACCTAAAGGAATAAAAAAGACAGGATTTTCAGACCATACAGTGATATGGATAAAAGTACATGAAAAAGAAGAGTATATAAAAATAGGTAAAGGAAGTAAAAGGTTGAATGAAAAACAGTTAAAGCAAGATGATAATAAAGAAATAATTAACTCATGAAAACACCATATAGATATGAGAATGTTTTATGAAAAGTGGTCAAGTTGGTGGATATGTCTTAATCAAAAATATAAAAAATGCTTCTTAGAATGTGTGGAGAATAAGAGATAAAAACAAAAAGTAAAATATAAAACATAAGTCAAGATATGAACAATCCAAATGCAGAGTAGCACACCAGCGGAGACGAGAACAAGCGTGAACAAAATATAACTAAGTCTACCAGTCACCATACACGCTGTTCCCTGATGGCAATAAAACGTAACCACAACTTCAAGTATGTATTGTCCAGAACACAGATCACGACGTACACTTCAGACCACTCAAAAACTTTAATTCCAGAACAGAGTGAGCGCTTTCGCCAACAGGCTTCTTCAGACTCTTGATAAATGCATACAAAATATCAACCTTTTTAAAAAGCCTACCATAAATTCTCATTGGTTACAAATTCTGTAACTAAATCACCTTAAAATTTAAAGTGATACTTACATCACCCACTTTTGCCTTACAAATACAATGTTAAAACATGCAATTAAAAATTCATACACTTGAAGAAGTTACATCAAATAAAACTCTTGTATAGAAATATAAGAGCATGTTAAAAAATCTGTTAAAATGTTTATAATATATAATATGATCTATATACCAATAAATGGCAAAAACATGTTGAAAAGTTAGGGACAGTATGTGCTTATTAAATAAGAACAATGTATAGCTTCAACATATAGGCACAATTTTCCATGATGGGAACAACTCACGGGGGTACTTATTAGTGTCAGGGGTTAACCTGGCCAACCTATAAGCAGCAATGTTTTATACAAAATCTATACTCCAATAAGTGGCAGAAGCATAGTAGAAAATGAGGGGTGATAGGTACCTGTTGCGTATAAGAACAATAGATACCCACAATATAAACACACAAAGTCGAACTTCATGATGGAAACAACTCATAGGGGCTACTCACTGGAATCAGGAGCTGATATAACCAACCTATAACTAAACAGCTAGATTTTAATCAGGCTACAGACACTGTGAAGTATGTCTTTAAGTCATAAAGACATAATCACTTTGCTCTACGTAATCTCCTACTCTTAAGAAAAGGCTTTATCTGTACCTTGTCATTGAGACCAGGGGGTACATCTGCTCTCCATCTAATGATCCACCTGGTCTCACACTCCAATGTTCTATTGACAAGGTCACCTCCTCTAGAACCTTGTGTAAGAGTCTGGATGACAAAAAATTTGAAAGTATGGTGTAAACCTACTGCTTTACAGTGTCTAGCTAATGCATTAACATCTGAGATGTACCCCCTGGTCTCAATGACAAGGTACAGATAAAGCCTTTTCTTAAGAGTAGGAGATTACGTAGAGCAAAGTGATTATGTCTTTATGACTTAAAGACATACTTCACAGTGTCTGTAGCCCGATTAAAATCTAGCTGTTTAGTTATAGGTTGGTTATATCAGCTCCTGATTCCAGTGAGTAGCCCCTATGAGTTGTTTCCATCATGAAGTTCGACTTTGTGTGTTTATATTGTGGGTATCTATTGTTCTTATACACAACAGGTACCTATCACCCCTCATTTTCTACTATGCTTCTGCCACTTATTGGAGTATAGATTTTGTATAAAACATTGCTGCTTATAGGTTGGCCAGGTTAACCCCTGACACTAATAAGTACCCCCGTGAGTCGTTCCCATCATGGAAAATTGTGCCTATATGTTGAAGCTATACATTGTTCTTATTTAATAAGCACATACTGTCCCTAACTTTTCAACATGTTTTTGCCATTTATTGATATATAGATCGTATTATATATTATAAACATTTTAACAGATTTTTTAACATGCTCTTATATTTCTATACAAGAGTTTTATTTGATGTAACTTTTTCAAGTGTATGAATTTTTAATTGCATGCTTTAACATTGTATTTGTAAGGCAAAAGTGGGTGATGTAAGTATCACTTTAAATTTTAAGGTGATTTAGTTACAGAATTTGTAACCAATGAGAATTTATGGTAGGCTTTTTAAAGAGGTTGATATTTTGTATGCATTTATCAAGAGTCTGAAGAAGCCTGTTGGCGAAAGCGCTCACTCTGTTCTGGAATTAAAGTTTTTGAGTGGTCTGAAGTGTACGTCGTGATCTGTGTTCTGGACAATACATACTTGAAGTTGTGGTTACGTTTTATTGCCATCAGGGAACAGCGTGTATGGTGACTGGTAGACTTAGTTATAAGTCAAGATATGGTTTGAGAACTGATAAACAAAGACAGAGCTTTTTATGAAAAAGATAAAGAAATATATGAAATGGATCAAGTAAGAATTAAGAATTTACTACATAAGCAAAAATATTTCTTACAATGAAGAAAAGAAGAAACAACACATTAGTTAAACAAGTTGGTCAAAGATAACAAAAAGTAATAAGGGAGTTAAAGATAAAGAAGGAAATAAAGTAAAAATAACAAGGGATATATGAAATTATTAAAGAACATATAAGACAGTAATTTATGAAAAAAACAGAAACAAAATGAAAGCAAAAGCATGAAGTCTGTAGATTAGGTAAAGAACACAATGAAAAATTGGGGCAAAAGATAAGCCTGAAATAACTAAATGAAGGATTAAATACATTAATTTGAATACAGCAACAGGATTAGATTTCACTTGAATAAAATATGTATAATAAAATGGAAAGCTGGCAAAAAGTAATATTTGTAGAATTATTGAATGAATTGTTAGACTTGGAAATAGTAGATGAAGAGAGAAGTATCAGAGTAATAATATTCCTATGGAAAAATGGGAAAAAGATGATAAAAGGAACTAGAGACTTCTTCTTCTTATTCTTTCGGCTTTTCCTGGTTAGGGGTCGCCACAGTGGAACTCCAGTCCACTAATGATTGGCAGTTGATTTTTACGGTGCCGAGGTGCCAGCTCGACACCTAACCTAAAGGAACTAGAGACTGATAGTACTAAATAACACATAGTATAAAATAGTTATGAGAATAATAACTAAAAGGTTAACAAATAACATGAATAAGTTACTTGATCAAGCAATATTTGGAAGAAAGGGAAAAGGAAGTCAAGATTTATTATGGTCAATAGATGATATTATAAACGAAAAGTAGAAACAAAGATTATGATAGGGAGATCTAAGTAAGGCATTTGATAAAATACAATATGACTCTCTATGTGAAGTTTTAAATGCATATAAGTAGAAAAATAATACAGGCAATTAAACTGACATATGAAACGAATAACATTAAAATAAATGTGAATGGATGGATAACTGAAAAATAAAAATAGAATGTGGAATAAGGCAAGGATGCCCAGTTAGCAGCATTATGCTTTCTTTAGTGATGAATGTCATAGTGAGTAAGATTAATAAAATGACAGATATTGCAGGATACAAGATGACAGAAGAATTATAATTACCTATAATGTATACACATGGAGATTATATCAAATTAATCACTTGAAATAAAGAATGGATGGAAGAAATAAGTGAAGACTTAAATAAGTCATTAAAAAAGATTGGCCTATGAAGAAAAAAGTAAAGGTTTTGGATGTAAGAGAAATATAGGAAACATAAAATTTAATGAAGAAATCATAGATGTATTAGGAATAGTATTTGAAGATGTTGACTATAAGAATAAGCAATGGGAAAAGGAAAAGATGTTTCAAGAAATAAAGGATATATGTACTTTTTGGAAAACATTTAGATTATCATACAGGAAGAAAGTGAATTTGATAAATTATATCCTATTAGGTAAAATAGCATATATAGCCAACACTTATATGTTGCCAACACAATATGAAAAAGAATTACTGTCTATTATATATTATGTCTATTTCCTTTATATGGGGCTCAAGACTGAACCCAGTCAATAGGGGAATTTTCTATATGAAAGAAGAGCTATTAGGATTAGGCCTAATAAATCCAGTTGTCTATGCAGCATCATTGAATCCATATAGAGCTTTGAAGGTTATTCCAGTGAAAATAAGAATTTGACAAGCCTTATTTTATATTGTATCTGTAAATGTTTGGGGGGGTAATGGAAATAAGGAAAAGGGTAAAAAATGTTGTCAATGAAGATGCAAAGGAATATCAAAATAAAATAATATTGTGGAATTAGAAGTAAATAAGATTAAAAAGAAGAGAAAAGAATGGTACTTAAATATTATGAAGACATACTATTTGATTATGCCTTGGAACATTTAGATATAAAGAGAAAAAAAGCAATAACAATGCGATATAAATGGTATAAGAGCATATATTAATGTAAAGATTTTCTATGGAGATTCTTTATAGTAATTTGCCTGTTAAGGCAAATATGTCTTTCAAAAGAAAGCACGATAGAGTATGTATTAATTGTGGTAAATGTGAAACAACAGAACATGTGCTTTTGACTTGTTTGAGGGTGAATAAACTATAGAAAGAGCTATGTAAAAACAAAATGTTGGAGGGTTTTACAAAAGTTGAAGAACTAAATATGAAATTATCGAGTATGTTTTTTATAGTGAAAAAAAACAAGATGGTGTGAAGATAATTGATGGAACAATATTTTTTGTTTTATGGACATTACAGACTGAAAGATTAAATGAAAGTAAGTTCAATGGAAAATGGATAGCAGAAATTTTGAAGAAGATATATTTGTTGGTTGTGGAAGAAATGATGGGGGAATCCTTGTTAATATAACTTTAAGTGCCATTGTTTTAAGTGTAAGTAATTGCAAATAATTGTAAATAATATTAATATGTATATAATAAGTACTGTTGTCAATCAATTAATAAAAACTTTTCTGTTTGATAGGTGCAGTGGGATCTTTTACATCCAGTTGAGATACTACCAACTCAGACAGATGTGAACTCAGTTCAATGACTCATATGAAGGGCGACACACCTAGGAGTGTATTAGCTTCCTTATGCTGCAATGTCAGCAATCGATCTGCCTGGAGTGGAAACAGAACCCACAGCCTTCCACACCAAAGGCAAATGTACTACCCATTGCACTACAGGCAGGACACTTTTAATTATAAAGGAATCATGTGGTCTAGAAAAGGAACTGAAAAACGGGATAAAATAGCCCCCAAAACCTATGTTTTTCTAATAGCCCAAATCCATAATCAGAAAAAGCAGCACTTGCTCCCCTTAAACACAAAGCTGCATTTATCAACTAAATCCCCAAATATCTTTCTTTAGCAAGGTGAACTGAGCTCCTCATTTCCATTTCTTGGCTAAACCCCCTATGAAGATCAGCAGAACCTCAATCATCTGTAGCTTTAGCTTCAGTCATTTTAGGTATGGAAAACAGAGTAAGGCCATTTTATGTGACACTACAATGAAGCACTGAAGTGGTTGCACCCACTTGCTTCCAGTTTTGTCACTCATCATTTCACCTTTATAGGTTATCGGATTTTCATAGTTTCCTTATTTAAAAAGTCATTTGAGCCATAACTAAACAAATCTTTTAGGAAAGTATTTCATGGAGAGTCTATACAGATTTTTATATTAATCCAGTTCTCTGTTCTCAGTACTGCTTGATTATGTTGATTATATATTTAATGCATTTACCTTTGGTCTTGTGGTCCATTTTTCCCAAAGTTTACAAAATAAGGTATTTTTTAATTGATGTGTAATAAATTTGATTTGTATCTAGTCTGGTGACTGATTCTTTATTTAAATGCATGGAATATCTTTCCAGATCCTCAGTTTACTCCTCTGAGAACTGGGGTAACTATAACTGATTTATTTTATGAGGCTAAACCTTAAACAGCTTGTTATCAAACTACATCAGAGATGAGTTGTTAAGTACGTTTTCCCCTTGTTTTTAAGACTTGTACTTCAGTGGCATGCAGAACTGCTACAGAAAAGTTTTGCACAGTAATAGACTACTGTGTCACTCACATCAGTGTTTTGAATAATTAGTTGATACTGAGTCCCTGCACTTTTAAATTTTGCTGTAAACTGTGTAGCTTAATAGCCAGGAGCATATTTTGGGGAACTCCATCCATGATAGTGAGCCTCTGGAGATTGACCCTCTGGAGATTGACCTGAGACTTGCTTGCCAAATGTCATGTGATGGCTATCTTTGATCCGCACATTACAGGTCAGTGTAGCTGTTTCTCCAGGATTTAGTGTTATGATACAAGGGTGAAGTGCATACCTCTCAACGGTACAGGTTTTCCCAGAATGTCTAGATTTCTGCCTCATATTTTCGGTGTGTTCCCCCTAATATCTGTCCCTTTCTGGCAGGAGTGGCCTTAGTTCAACTGGTGCCCTAGGCAAAAGGGCTCCAGGGTGTCCCCTACCACACCATCTGGTGGCCCCATCCTGGTCTACCTACACCAAATAAATACTGGAAAATTGCCCCTGCTACAGTGGCACCCTAGGCAGCTGCCTAGTTGGCCTATGCCAAAGGCCAGCTATGCTTTTTGGCAAATAGCAGTGGATTGGAGTCATGAAATAATGACAAACATTTGAGTTTAAGACTCCACATCCTTCGGAAAATTCATGCTATTGCAAAACCTATTATTCTATCAACTTTGTAAGAGCAATATTTAAAATATGTCCCTATTTGTCCCCCCATCATTCTAGGCTTTGTCCAGATTTCTTGCTCTAAGAGGTTGAGAGGTATGGTGAAGTGTCACTGTCTAACACCTGATGGCTGTCAAAATAAAACATGATCAGTACAATTGTTAATAATACTTACACCAAGTGCAACTAGCAAACTGTTATACGTACTTGCTATGCAAGTCAGAAACCACAAGGCAAAACACAAGAAAGGTATTTTCTTCTTCTCCTTTTCTGAGTGTGTGTGAGCGGGTGCTATATAACCCCCTTAAAATCAGAATGCAAATTCATCCTTTCATGAATTTCATTGTTAGGAGACATCTTAGTGCATAGTCTTATACTAAACAGTATTACTGTTTCACAGTAACACAACCAGAAATAATAGTTAACAGTGAGATATGATTGAGTAAAGCAGTAAATGAACCCAGTCAATGATTCTCCAAATTCTCTGCAGCAAACTCTAGCATGCAAAAAGAATTCTGATTCAAGTTATATTCTTTGTTTGTTGGGTACATAAAGACTTGTCTTACTTTTCATAGCATTAATGAAAGAATTCATAACCTTATAATGGACAGAACTATAATAGAGAAATATTATTATATTTGCTTTCTCTAACAACTGAAGTTTGATAAAATAGTTAACTTCAGCCATTGTTTTACCTTTTTATTAGTGTTTTCCACCATAAATACAACAACATTATGTTTCTATCCGACAGTCAGTGACTGTCCACCCATCCATTTTGGTGCAAATTTAGTTGCAGTTAATTTTCAAAGATCATTTTTGCTGTGATATAAAGTCATCAGTGAGCTAGATCCTCTGGCACAGTCTGGTTTCACATTTGGTAATGGTTGCAACAAGGTGAAATATCTTTTGCTTATTTCTTATTCTGGAGCAAACACATTCCCTGAGTTTATCCGACATAGTTTTTAAGAATGTAGGTATCTGAAATTGCAAGAGGATAATGTTTACCTTTCCATTTCTTAACCAGGGTGGCATAGATATCTGATGCATTTCTTTCCTTAGCTATTATTTATTTTATTTTATTTTATTTTACACTTGTTAACCATGTAAACACACTGGTCCATAAACCATTTCCAAGACAAAAGTACAAATTGAATGTAATAAAACAGACTCACAATAGTATATAGTCAATAACTGCAAGTAACTTGCACACAGTTCAGCAAATAGTACAATAGTAAATGAACAGCTATATGTGATAAATACTAAATAAATGCAAACAAGTCAAAGTGAAAAAATATATTCATATGTTCATAGGTGTGTACTAGGCCAACGGCCATAGAATCTTTACAAGCCTAGCCCATAGAAGTGCCCTGACATCATTTATTTATTTACATTTGTTTACCGGGAAATTCCGACTAGACACAGGTCCTTTTTCAATGGAGGCCAGGGGGAAAAAAGCTCCACATATTGTAAAATGACAATTCAGTAACAAAGTTAGTTCCCAGTGCCTCTATCAAGTAGAGATACTGGAGTGATCCCCGGGGTGAATTTTCTATTACCATCCACCCATCAAGATTTCTCTTAAAGAGGGCCAGTGAGGTGTTCTGCTTGACATGTACGGGAAGTCTATTCCAGAGCATGGACAGTCTCTTGGTTATGAACCTGTCCCTCCAGCATGTTCTGTTGATTGTGGTAATGAGTTTGAGGTCCCTGGAGCGTGTGGTGCGGAGGGACTGGGATTTCTTTGGATGTAACATGTCTAACAGGGCAGGGTCAGATATGGCTTTGTAAGTCAAGCAGAGATCGCCTCTTAATAGACAATATGAGACAGAGAAAAGCTGGAGTTTTTTTAATCTGTCCTTGTAGGACATCTGTTTAAGACCTAGGATCCTCTTAGTGAGGTACTTTTGTGGCCTTTCCAGCTGTTGCAGGTGTCTAGTGAGGAATTAGTGTGGCATTATACTCAATGACTGGCCTAATGAGGGAAGAGTAGAGAAAGAGATAATGACCTCTTTCTTCCTGGATGCAAAACCCTTGGTAATGAGATGTGCCACATAAAAGGACTTTTTGACCACAGTGTCAATGTGGTGGGTGAAGGAGAGATTGCTGTCAACCTGTGTCCCCAGAGCTCTTATAATGCCTTCAATGTTCAGTGGGCTACCATCAATGTGGTACTTAGTGGAAAGTGAGTTTTTCCCAAAGGGAATGATGACACATTTTTTGGCATTAAGCTTAAGGCCATGGTTTCGACACCAGTCATTGGTCTCAGTGAAGCCTTTCTGTCGGATGTCTACATCACTTGGGGAGATAATAATGGCTCCCAGCTTGCAGTCGTCTGTGAACTTGGTCAGTCAGAGTCCCTCCATGTTGGCCTGGACTTCTGAGAAGTAGATTCCAAACAGGAGAGGACTCAGGACCGATCCCTGTGGGACTCCTCCGTGACTGGTCGGCAGTCTGACTTGGAGTCTGCTACTTTCACACTGTGGGTTCTATCTGTGAGTCAGTTTGCAACCCACCTAGTGATATAGGGGTTGATGCCTAGTTTGGTGAGTCTATCAATAATTCCTGAGTGGGGAATGGTATCAAAGGCATTGGTCAGATCGAGGTATGCTGTATGAACTGCTTTGCCCTCATCCACAGCTCTGGTGACTGACTCAAAGAAGTCAGTCAGGTTGAGCAGGTATGATCTACCCTTTACAAAAACAAATTGCATTGGATCCAGAGTTTGGAGATTTCCGATATCCTTGTATATTAGGTCCATGATGGTGCTCTACATAGCCTTACATATCAGACTCGTTAGGCTAATGGGGCGATAATTCCCAGGGTCTGTAGTTGTTCCCCCTTTATGGAGATTGGTGACTGTAGCAGTGCGCCATTCTGTAGGGACAAAGCCTGAGGTGAGGCTGTGATTGAACAGGGCACACAGGTGTGGTACTAGTTCACTTTATAGTTCCTGTAGAACACAGCCAGGGATATTGTCAGGTCCCATGGAAGCTGTATTCTTGGCCTTGGACAATGCAGCTTTAACCTTTGCTGCAGTAATGCTGGGTGCCTGGCATTCTTCCGGTATTGTGATAGGTCCTTTAGGGGGGGAGAAAGGGGTAAAGTTGGCACTGAATCTGTTGGTCAGTATGCTGGCAATATCTGTTGGCTCAGTATATGAGGTACCATTGTGCAGTAACTCAGAGCAAATCTGGGTATTGCCATGGATATTCTTGATATAACTGTAGAAGGCTTTGTGGTTGTGTCTGCCGCAATTCTGCCTTCATAGCTAGCTTTAGCGATTTTGATGAGGGATCTCAATGTTTTGTTGAAGCTAAT
The DNA here is from genome assembly GCF_019279795.1 of Protopterus annectens. Taxonomy (NCBI): domain Eukaryota; kingdom Metazoa; phylum Chordata; order Ceratodontiformes; family Protopteridae; genus Protopterus; species Protopterus annectens. The sequence continues at coordinate 112,619,444 of NC_056747.1, read as the reverse complement.
AAGGGAGTTTTTCTGTCTTGGGAATTCACCTTTTTCTGAAACAGTTTCTCCCTTCTGTTGTAGAGTTTGTTAATAGCATGGGACCACCAGATTGGCTTCCTTTTTTTGGAGGAGAGCGTCTTGGTTCTGTTAGGGATGGCTAGTTCCATGCATTTATGTACATGTTCGCACAGTGCATTGGTGTATGATTTGGTGCTAATGCACCTATTTTCCAATTTCAGGGGTGCCGTGAAGTTATCCACCTCTGTTTTGGGAGCCCAAAGTCAGCTTTGGAGAAGTTTTTCATAGTGGTTACCTTTGCTGGTGGTGTTGGTGAGATCTGGATTTCCATGGTAATTAGTTTGCGGTCGGATTTAAACAGGGAGGACTTGACTATTGGTGTTGAGCAATGGTTGCCCATGTTAGTAATAACCAGGTCAAGGATGTTGCTTCCTCTAGTGGGGGTAAGAATGAGCTGATCCAGGGCATTGGAATTGATGAATTCCAGGAAGCAGTGGGCAAGTGTATTGGTGCATGAGTAGTTTTTCTAGTTGATGGAGGGGTAGTTGAAGTCACCCAGTATGAGAGTGTTGGGTTGGACCCTAATAGTTTCCATGGTACTTAGGAACATGGAATGAGAGTCTTGGGACATGGTTGGGGACCTATAGCAGGCTACTGCCTGAATCGCCATATTACTCACTGTTAGTTGTACCTGAAGTATTTTCGAACCAACAGCGGGCAAATAATCCAGAAAATCTGTAAAATAAAATGCTGTTCCTTTAAACTTATGTCATGTGACAGGTTGATGAGTATTCAAAAAGTGTAATGAAGTGCTGAAGCCTTAGTCTGAAGAAGTCTCCGATTGAGGAGATGAAAGCGCTAACTATTGGCTTTGTGTCCTAATAAATTTTGCTGGATTTACTGTACTGATACAGCATTTTATTTTACACATGTACCTGAAGTATCCCTGATGCATTATGCTGGACTACTAGTCTGGAGGTGTGCATATCCTTTATGAATATGGAGACGCCACCACCTTTGGAGCTTCGGTCCATTTTCTGGGGCTGAAAGGTGTGGAATGAGTTATAGCCTGGTAGCACAGGGGTGCTTTCTGCTGCTTTAAACCAGATATCTGTTACAGCACAAATGGATTTAAGCAGGTATGTATGGTAAAACAAGGAGGAGTGTGTTAGAAATTAAGTAAACTGAGCAGAAGCTGGCTTAGAGATAAAATACAATAATCGACTAAGACAGAACAAACAGGAGGAAATAAGAGTAAGAAGGCAGGGTGAAAAATGCAGAGATAAAGGACACAAGAAGAGTACTGAGAAATGGGACAAAGTCTAATACATACAAGGGGAAAAAGATAAGAACATCTACAGTGTGACAGTGTAAATAAGGGAAAAGGTCACCATTGATGTAGACAGGCCAGCAGCTAAGAGAAATCAGAAATAAAGGCAGGAAGACATAACAGAATATTTAGGTAGGGAAAGAAGACAGAGACAGCTGCAAAGGAGTTAGTAGAGTTTAAAGGCGTGATGCACGTTTTAGCCATCATTATCGAAAGTATGACACTGAGACATTTTCCTAGTGTGATTATTTAGTGATTTATGAAAAGATCTTCCATCGCTGGAAGGATCTGAGGATGGGAGGGGGACAGGTTGTTCTAATACTCTGGTCTGAAACAGGGGAGGGAGCAGGTATTCCAGTACTCTAGTCTTTAACAGATCTAAAGATGGGATGGGTCGGTGCGGGTTGTTCTAATATTCTGGTCTGAAACAAATCTGAGGATGGATCACAGGGGAGGGGGCAGGTATTCCAGTACTCTGGTCGTTAACAGATCTGAGGATGGGAGGGGAGGGAGCGAGTTATTCCAGTATTCCGGTGTTACTCTGGCAAAAGCTTTTACAGCTCTGTGAGAGTACAGGGTGGTCTGACAAGGAAAATGTTATCTGCATTTCCGAGTGTCTAACTAGAGCTCCTATAGTAAAGGAAGTTACTGAGTTGTGGGCAACAGTGGTCATTCACAAGTTTTTAGGTTAGGGTGTTTAGAAGTATAGACGCCTACGCAAAAGTACAAAAGTATACACATTTATAGCCCCAGGTAACGATAGTAAAACACTTGAAGATAAACTCTGCTGGACTTCCTCAAAAAATCCATAATGAAGTCATAATACAGGGTGATATTAACATAGACTGGCATATATATATATATATATATATATATATATATATATATATATATATATATATATATATATATATATAGATGTATGGGTGGATTTCCTTAACTGGAAGATATCAAAGACTCTCCCCATAGATGATGCTGTCTGAGTTCAATTAAATATTTCTAAATGTTATAAATACGCTAAATCTCCCTCAGAATAAATAGAGTCAAAGCTAAACCTGTCCCATGGCTATGCTGAGTAACTAAGCAACTCAAAAAACAAAGAGACATTGATGGACTGGAAAAATAAAACAGCTCCTACTTTACTAGCATATAGCAAGGTTAAAAAAAAACTAATAAAATAACTTATCACAAAAGAAAAGAAAACCTATTACTCATCCAATCAAAAAATACACACAAATAACCACAAATTTTTCTGGACCTGAATCAATAAATTGTTAAATCCAGGACGAATTACACAGCCAACACCAAACACACAGAAACATAATGATACTATAGCCTACCAACTCATTACTGACTTTATATAGACAGTACAATCATTAACCAGCCTGGCTATTAATCAAGTTTTTTATGTCGCTATTCAGTCAGTCAGAACACACCACTGCCTAGTCCTTCAACATTTCTCCTTCCAGACACTTTCCATAGATACAAATACTTCAAAAAATGAAAGCGTACTACAATGGCCCCTACCAGCCTGACTGACTAATATCTTAAAATAGCAGCCGAGGCTATTTCATGTCCAGTTTCAGTTCTGATAAATCAATCGATATCCGAAAATAAAGTCCCCTCAGTATGGAAAAAATGATTATTCCACTGCACAAGGGTAGAAGTAATACAGATCTTTCAAGCCATAGTCCAGTTGCCACTTTATCTTCTCTAGCAAATAGATATATAAAAAAAGTATTCATATGCAACTTATCAGCCATCTAATAGATAGTCAGTTTCTGGCGTTAAACCAACCCAGCCTCGGTTCTCACTACAGCACAACTGCTGCTTTGCTGAATTTTGTTAATACTGTTAACACCTATAAAATGCTAGAAACCTAGCATCCATCATCTTCCCAGCTTTTTCAAAAGCTTTAGAAATTGTCTCCAATCAGAAACTCTTACATAAACTCTCATCCTTACGGCTTACCAACTCTTCACTGCAGTGGTTTCTTAGCTCCTTCTCAAACAGAGCACAAGCAGTGACATGGAAAAATTATTTCACCACCTTCTTGTGTGTAATTACTGTTGTCCCACAAGAATCTATACCAGGCCCCAAACATGTTCATGAATAACCTCTACACTGCTACAAAAAATGCTACCTTAATTCAGTACCCTGGTGGTGGTGCTGCGGTAGCGTTGTCGCTTCTCAGTAAGACACTGTCCGGTTCGATTCTCAGCTAGAGCGTCTTCTGTGTGGAGACATGTGTGAATGGACGTACCTTCGTTGAAGGTTGTGCATCAGGGCTGGTAACTCAGCATGTAAAAATCAACTACCAATCATTAGCAGACCGGAGTTCCGCTGTGGCGAACTCCCTAACCGGGAAAAGCCGAAAGACACGACAATTCAGTATCCTGTAGGCTCGACCGTAATCAGCTCTTCCAACTCTCTCTTGCTCTCTGTTTCTAAACTCTAAGACTTTACACAACAAACCTTCTTATTAATTGATATATGGCTATATAATTCACAACTACTACTAAAGGCTAAAAAAAAAATTACTGCTCTTTAATCCCAAACTTATCTCTACCAAGTCAAACGTATTCACTATCATCTCTGCCGACAACACCATGACAGAACAAGTAAGCCACACAGAATTACTGGGTTTCATCATACATGACCAGTTGAAGTTCAGCCACTGTGTATCACACCTGATTAAAAAAAACTCATCAAAAATTAGGTAGATTATATATAGTAAAAAAAACCTCCCTCACTGACATAGCTAGAAGATGTATAGCCTCTACTTTCTTACTGCCGTCTCTCCTCTCTGCTGCCTCTCTCTTCACTAAACCTCAAGTCTCACAACTCTTCAAACATGAGCAAATGTTATATTAAAATAGCCAAATATGCAATAAACTATAACAGAACACACCACTGCCTAGTCCTCACAGAATTAAACCGGTTAGAACTACCACATTACCTAGCTAACTCAGCTAACTACAATACAGACATCTCTATAAGGCAGAAAATTGCCCAGCCCTTAACAACTTACTACACTATTGCCACAATATGATGTTATGCTGTAGAGAAAAATCACTATTCACTATAACCAAATCATCTAATACTGCAGGTGATTCTCTGTATTCAAAGAGTGTATTGAAATCCATTCAGAATGCAGACTCATTTAAAACACAATTAAAACTCCACTTAGCACATCAATGGATCTGTTCCTGTATATCTCAACAATAAATGCCACTGTTATCTTCAGCTTGACCATTTGTCTTCACTCAGAATCCTCTGCCCCACAAGCAGTCTTCACCAATACCTGAACAGTTTTACTAGCATCTCCCAGCCATATACATAGTTTTGTGACATTGCTCACCCTACCTCTATTTTTCTGATAGCCATATATATATATAATTGTCTATGAACCTGCTTTATACCCCAACTCATAACTAGATTATTAACATTTTATGTCTTTTTCTCAATTCCATTTTTTTGAATTTCTAACTACTAATCACATGATTTATTATTGATTGACAACCCACTAATACACCTCTTCAAATGTTCGATGTTCAGCGTCTACTAATGCATAAGTATATTGTATGCTGTAATGTCACCTTTATTTCATATGAATGCAATCTAATTAGCAAATGTATGCTTAATTTTTAGTGTATATTACTTGTGCCTAATCATATATATTACTGAATGTATGTTTAAAAATGTTTATAATATGTTGGAGCTTTTCTCCCTGGGCCTCTACACCCAGTCAGGCAAACACAGTAAACAAAAATAAAATAAAATAGATAAATAAAACAGTCATTCTGGGATCCAGTAACATTTCCTAATATTAATACAGTAGTACTTGTAGTAAGGCCTAAGATGGATGAAGAAGTCTTGCTCACCCTGATTGGTCTGACTCTTTCTGCTCATCAGATATTGAGGTGGATGAATTAAATAGATTCTTTTAAGTCAGAATGCAGTAATGCATACCTAAACCTTAAGTATTTCCACACTGATTTGTGGTGGGACATCCCAGGTCCATGAGAGGTGATATAGGAATGCTAGGGTTCTGCCTTTGTCATCATGTTTGACCACATAATCCAGCCATAGTCTACCTTTATGCAAAAACAAAATAGCCAGCACCAAGATGTAAAAAAGTATATAGCTTTTAATATAAAGTTATCGCAAACAGACCGGTTTCGGCATTAATTTCAAGCTTGAAATTAATACCAAAACCGGTCTGCTTGTGATAACTTTATATTAAAAGTTATATACTTTTTTACAACTCGGTGCTGGCTATTTTGTTTTTGCATTACTGTCTCTTTAAGCCGTGCACTGCTGAACTTGCAGGGGGACATTCTGGACTGCCCTGACTCCTTCTCCCTTGCTGTCAGCCATTTGGTGTAGGTGAGGTTTAACTGTGCTAATCTGAGCACTCCTTACCTTGGACCCATTCATCATCCTTAGTATTATTTATTATGTTTTGGCTTCTCCCTTTTATTCACGTTTATTTTCACAACTAGTTCGCATTGGGATTTATAAGTGAACTGGAGGTTTGGTTGGTGTCATCGGTAATTCTGTTTAAAATGGCTTTGTAGGCCGACTGTTGGCAGCATATGAAATCGGAGATTGGGACATGTTTTACACTACTTTGGTGTTGGATTGAATGTATACAAGTATCCTGGAGTCAGTTGACATTTGCGGCTGTTATTTCCTGGTGAAGTCTACATACTCACATGGTCTATGGATGTGGTGGTTTCCTTTACATGCATAGAAAGACATTTTTCATTTTTTATTGACTTGGACTGGTACAACAAAGGTATTTACTACTTCCTATCTCTAATACTGATTTGACCAGCTGTGTATCTAGCTGGATTGGGGATTTTTGCATTAACTATATCTGAGCATTGTCCGGGACATTCTTTAATAACCACGCAGATGTTTTGTTGGGTGTTTTACACTCACATTGATTTTTTTGTCTGGTTTATTCAGAACAAAGGGTTCTTGGACATTGTTCTACATTATTTCCTCATATTAAACTTGGATATGCTCATGCGACATACCAGGCCAGGGAAATAGGCTTTCTATGCATTATCTACATGGCGAGTGGATTTGAAGCTGGGATTTCAGTTTTTTGTGTACTCGTTTTTGCATACAGTGATTTTGGAGTATACATTAAGCGGACAATTATATTTTTGGTTTAGTTATTGATGTTTTATGTGTGTTTCAATATCGAACTGTGTGCTGATTGTTTTCTTTACATCCCTGGACTTTTTTTCATACTGTTTCCAACCAGGAACATTTATCTGTTATAGGGACTAATTCAATTTTCCATCATTGTGTTGGGAATGTATATGACATTTAAATACATTTTGTGTTCTGTATAGGAATGTTTTAACAAATAGGCATTATAATATTGCCTTATAATCAATGTTTGGTTAATATTTATCCATTGTGGTTAACTTGGGCAGTTTCTTTGCATATTCTATATATTTATCTAGTTTTCTCCTTGTATGAATCCTGTCATATCAAGACAATAGTGATCCAAACATTTATATGTATAAGAGTCAGGACATTTATTTAGGTTCATACAATCTTCTTCTTCTTCTTCTTTCGGCTTTTCCTGGTTAGGGGTCGCCACAGTGGATCATCTGTCCGCACACATGAGTGGCAGTGGAGTTTTACAGTGTCGAGTTGCCAGCCCGGCGCCCAACCTTCCACAGAAGGCACACACACACTCACACCTAGGGCCAATTTAGAGTATCCAATCCACCTACTGCATGTCTTTGGGATGTGGGAGGAAACCGGAGCACCTGGAGAAAACCCACGCGCCCACAGGAAGGACATGCAGACTCCGCACAGAAGGCACCCCAGCCGAGGATCGGACCGGAGAACCTCTTGCTGTAAGGCAACAACACTAACCGCTGCACCACCGTGGCCACCCTTATTTAGGTTCATACAATAATTTTTGGATACTTTTTTTGTTTAGATAGCTTTGTTGTTGTATCCCATTGACCTGTGGGTCTATTATTTATTCTTCAGGTTAACAAATTATTACTTGATGGTGGGACAATATTTGGAGAAAATTATATTATTTCTTGCTTCATGTGTCAATGGGTTCTAAGACATGTGATACATTTTTTTACCTTTCCAGGTCCCGGTTGGTGCTGACTTTTGACATGTATAATAATATGCTGGTTCTCCAATTTCTATTATATTGTTTCTCTTGAGGTGCATTATATTTCAACTCTCCATTTTGGAGTTTATATTTTGGATATCCAGGGGATTATACCTCTTGGGCAGTTTGTTATATAGGTCCTCTCATCGTTTTGCCTATTTGATTCTATTATTACATCACAAGGGATGTACTATTGTTACAACCTACCAAGTGATTACAGATCTATGGATTGTTGAATTTTTCTTGGATGTAGCACCATCACCCTGAACTTGGGTTATAGGGTGTGAAAGCTAGTATTGCTGAGTTTTCTTGGTTGGCTTCTTAAGAGTTACTTAGCACCATCTTATATGATTATTGGATTCGGTGGGGGCTATTATTGTACTCCGTTTTTATAAGTGATCTATTTATCACAATATGAGTCTACCAGATAGCTATTTTAGCTTATGGATTCATATATAAAACATTTTTTTCTGCATTGAGTATTGCGATTTTGGATTGGTAGCCATTAGTGGCAGGGGCCACCAGTTTTGCTTTATTGGCTGAACTCTTTGGAGTAACGTAGCACCATATTATATAAACAGTTGGTGGGGGCTATCATTGTACTTCACTCTGGTTAAATCCTATAATTGAATTTGGGAGAGTGCTCTTTGTATTGAAGCACGGAGGGTTTGAGTGCCCTTTAATTTGCTTCTAGTTGTTTTTGTTTTATTTGATAATTATAACCAGCTCTTTCCTTTTGAGATGGACCTTAATCAACTACTCAGGGGTATATCCTCAGATAGAGATGATCTTGGTATCTTTGGAGTGGGGGTTTCTACCCCAGACTCTGGGGAGAATGAGCATGCACCTCGTGAGCCTGATTGTCAGGATTTGTTTAACCAGTTCTCAAGGCGTATGAAAAATTTAAGAGCCAATGTTTGGCACTTAAGTTTGTTTAAAGCCTATATGTCAAAAAATATCAGCCCTCGGGGGCTACAGGTTAGGACTCAGCCCCTGGTCAATAATATTGATGAAGAATTACAGACAGCATGGGAAACTATACAACAACAAGCTTCTATGGGGTTTGTACAGGCTTTAGCCTCATATTACGACCAGATATATATTAGACTAGATATGGGGATACTGGAGGTTACTAAGTTGTGTGAACAATCTAAATTATTTGAGGGTTACAAAAACTACTCTATTCATTTACAACAATTAGTCCAGGAACTTTTGGGTTTGGAACAACAGCTTAAGGAGTGTAAGTTACACAAATTCAATAGAGACGTTATGGATTATGACAAGGGTAGACCATTTGGTCCATATAAAAGTGTGAAATTCTCTAAGACTGGCCCCAAACCAAATAAAAAGAAACACCCAAGGTCAATATTAAAGAAAACCAGTTTTTCCTCTACAGGCATCTCAGGGGATGAGTCCTCTTCCTACACAGACTCTGAATTAGCAGTAGGTATAACCTCACCTACACCAAAATGGGCTAATACCAGCATGGATTTCCCTTTAGGAAAAACAGTCACAGGAGGAGGGGGGACATAAACAAACATAAGAAATGTAACAAATGTGGAGACTTTACTCCAACTCTTGAGCAACAAGTAAAACATAATAATGTACTCAATATTTCATCTCATGCTCGTATCCCTGTAAAAACTGACCTTCTTAATAAAGACCTAAACTTTGTGCCAGCTTTCTTTATTGCTGAAAATGATTTTGTGTCAGATTTATATTCTTTTGGTAGAACATTGAATTTAAAATTATTTTTTGATAAAAATAATGATTCTTGTTCTGTTGAACAGGCATTTCATTTTCAAAGATCAAATTTTGTGTCACCCACGCATCCTGTGGTACAACTATTTTTACATAATAATCTCAAAGATCTGCATACTTATCATGGTGAAATACAGAACAAACCTCATAACCTCTCAAAGATTCAACAAAGGGCACTGATGGAATTCAAGTCTAATATCAATATAGCCATTGTTACTGCAGATAAGGGGGGAGCCACTGTGGTCATGGATTTTGGTACATATAATAGTGATGCTTTACGACAACTCAACAACCATTTATATTATATGTCTATGCCATTGGACCCCACTAATACATTTAAACATCAGATAGATGATTTCATTCAAAATGCTATGGATGAAGGGGTTATATCCAACAACACTGCAAAACATCTTATGATAAAGGATCCCAAAAGGCAACACTTTTATCTGTTACCAAAATTTCACAAATCTCTAACTAACCCTCCAGGTAGACCAATTGTTTCTGGTAGTGGATCACTGAATGAACCACTGGCTGTTTTCTTTGACTCAATATCTGAAACCTCTGCTGCCCCTAGTGAGATCTAGAATATGTGATACCACTGAATTTTTACAAATACTATCTAATACCCAGGTTGAATCACATTGGTTCCTTTGTACACTGGATGTGGCCTCCCTATATACCAATATTCCTCATTGGGCTGGCCTTTTGGCCATTGAGTATTGGTTGGGAGTTGCCAAATTATATCCCCCAGGATTCAATACTTTGTTAATACTCATGACAGAACATGTCTTGACCAAAAGTAATTTTTACTACCAGGACAAATGCTTTCTGCAAACTAAGGGTACGGTGATGGGGGCATCTTTTACTCCCATTTATGCCGATTTATTTATGGCTTATATAGAAGAACACCTCATATATAATCCCCTACACAATCTGTGTTTGCCAGAAATGGACATCTGGCATTGATATTTGGATGACTGTTGGCTTATATGGAAGGCTGATTTAGAGCATTTACGGGAATTTGTTGATTACCTCAATGGGAACAAATGAGGTATTGAGTTCACCTGTACACAAGATCTTAACCATATTACATTTTTGGTTGTCCTAGTTACCAAGAATGCGGATGGTACTTTGGGCACACAGGTGTTTTTTTAAATTCCCTGAATATAACACACTTTTACATGCGACCAGTCATCACTTGCCACATGTCATTCATAATATACCAAAATCTCAATTCATGAGAGTGAAGCGCATTTGTTCTGGTAGTGACAAACATAATTATTATAAAGCTGATATGGTCAGGAGGTTCAAAGAACATGGATGTAAACCTGGGGTAATCACTATGGCTTGCAGGGAGGTTAGTGGTATGGCCAGACAGGAATTGTTACAATATTAACACAAATCCACAAATTAGTCAGCCCCTATCAGAATGATCACTACATATGGATGCAACACCAGTATTTTTTGTGAGGTGATACAGGAAAATTAGAACATCTTGTTGGCTGATGAGAAAATCAGGACTTTGATTGATGAACGGTGCCGATTTGGCTTTAGGAGAGGTAAGACTCTGGCGTCCCACTTTAATCATTATAAGGTGGGTACCCAGGTAGTTGTTCATAGGTTCATAGATTAGTACTAAGCTAACTGCCCTTGCGAGCCATTTTAAGCCTAGCCAATTATCCCTTGTGAGACTCAAACCCTGCACCTTGTGTTTGTAAGGCAAACACCTTAACTATTAGGCCACCCTCCCAACCCTTCCATTTCAACAATCTACACTTTCGGAGGATACACTGCAGGGATGTTTCAGGTGTGGTCATTGTGTTCATTGTAATAGACTTAACCAAACAAAAACTTTTAGCAGTCACAATACTGGTCAAGTATATGATATAAAATTCTTTGCCAGTTGTTCATCGGATTGGGTTATATACCTTGCCACCTGTACATGCTCGGCCTTTTATGTGGGCCAAACATCCAGGCCCGTTAAATTTAGGATCAGTAAACACATGAGTGACATCAAACTTAAAAAGCAGACAAATGCATTATATAAGCATGTTCTCAAACATCCCTCTGCAACTTTTACTTTTACGGTCATTTACATTATTAAGGGAGATAGAACAAACAAGAGTGGCTGGCATAACATTTTGAACAATAAAGAAAAAAGATGGATAATTAAGTTGGGGGGTTTAATTCCTCCAGGATTAAATGAATTGTTGTGAACAGCCAATGATTTTCCTGTTTCTATATGGGTGTGTGTATATATAAGGAGTTTCTTGCTACTTCTATGATTACATTGAGGAAGGCTTGAAATTAATGCCGAAACCAGTCTGTTTGTGACAACTTTATATTAAAAGTTATATACTTTTTTACAACTTGGTGCTGGCTATTTTGTTTTTGCATTGCTGTCTCTTTAAGCCATGCACTGCTGAATTTGCAGGGGAACATTCTGGATAGTCTACCTTTATCTCACCTTGATCTCTCATCCAATGGCCTGTTTAGCACCATCATTTTTCAGCAGCAATAACCTGAAGTAGTAATGCCCTAAATGTTAGTGGGGAAGTTAGTGTAGATCATCTCAAGAATACAATAGGTTTGTTGTAACAAATGTCAGTTTGCCAGATGTTTTAAAGGGTTCTTACAAACAACTTATGGCCCCAGAGTGAGCTAGCACCTAATAACACTACCTCCAAGGTAGCCTATGTTGTGATTAGGGATGCGTTGTAGCTAAATAATTTGGTTAGGGTAAAAGCTCACACATCCGTCCCCCTGTCCAGGATCCCAATTGCTGGATCTACAGTGTTTTTCCCTTCCCATCCCAAATAAATTTGGGGAGCAATCTGAAAATTCTCAGTAATGTCATTTGACATGAGAAGAATGGAATGTTTCAGAACAGGTAGTACAATAAGGTGGAGACACAAACATTTTAATCCTAAAGAGGGAGAGATGCTGTTTCCTCCAGGAGTGGTTGAATAAAAATTTCTACACCTTATTGCAGTAGGGATAAGCTCCACCATTGTGCAAGGATTCAAGACTGGTATTCAAGAATATCCCAAGATATTTAGGAGGGCTTTTACATCCCTGGAGTGGGGTACTTAATTGACTTTTTGTGATGACTGGATTGCAACATTAACAACACTCAGAAGGGAATTCCCTTTGTTGAGACAAAGGCCAGATAGCCTCCCAAACTGGTTGAACAAAATTTGGGCCTCCTAGATCTTCTGTAATGCATCTTCTGTATTTAATCCTTAACAAAAAAAGGTAGTCCTTGTGTCAGTGTTAATGAAGGACTACTCTTTGGGTAATGCCTGTAATTCAAGTGTCTGTTCAGGGGCTCAGTTTCAAGGAAGAACATGGCCAAGGATAACAGACATCCCTGTCTGTTTTTTTCTTCCCATCTTAAATGTGTAAAATAGTATTTCTTTGGTGGTCACACAGGTACTATGAGAAGGATACTGCAATAAATCTGGTGGGATCTCCATATGATCCAACATATGCCGTAGGTAACTACATCCAATAGTATCAAATGTTTTCCCAAATCTATGAGAATGGTAACAGGATCCCCATATGATCCAGCATGTGCCATAGTTATCTACATCCAATAGTATCAAATGTTTTCCCAAATCTAAGAGAATGGTAACTGTAGCTCCATATGATACAGCATATGCCATAGGTAACTACATCCAATAGTATCAAATGTTTTCCCAACTCTATCAGAATGGTAACAGCAGAGCATATACATTGGTGAGGCCCTACATATTCAGAGAGCCAGTTCTAGATCTCGCCTCAAAGATCCTACCTGAATGGGGAGAATCATTAATGAAAGTAAGAGCTTAAGTCTTTCACCTGTGATCTATGCATGGTTCTTGACAGCAGTATTAAGGAGGAACATTAGATGGCAGTTTTGGACAGCTGAAGGGTCTTTACCAATCTTTGACAGCACCAATATATTAGAGAGGCTGGAAAAGGCATGTATATGCTTTGTTTCCCTAAATATTTACTAGAACTGTTGATGCAGTGCTAAATGCTAGCCTTGCCACACCTTTGGAGTTCTATAGTCAGTCCATCCAGGTTGGGGGCCTTCCCTGATGTGGAGTACCTGATGGAGTTTTTAATTTTTCTTGGCTAGTGGGGGATGACAACACTGGTCTTTGGACATCGGTAAGCAATAGGAGATTAACATCTAAGAGGATGTTGTGGAGCTTTGTGTCAGCAACAGCCTAGGGAGTATAATAACCGGGTAGAAAGACTTGTAGAATGTGGCAGAGACTTGCCTTATGCACTTACTTTTGGTTAAAAACTGGGCTGTAGTTCTGTCTTTACCTGCTCCAGTGGTCTGGAAGTTCTGTCTTTGTTTGACTTTCTATGTTAGCAATTTACCTGGTTTATTCCCTTCTTAACAGGGTCTTGGAGCTGCCCTTTCTAAGTATAATGACATTGTTTCAACTTCAATGGGTCAAGATGGGCATGTAACTTTTGTATTACCCTATTACTCCATGGTCTGTAAACCTTATAAGTTTACATCTCCCATGGGTGTGCAGAAGATGCACCTCCAACTAAGGTTTGATTGGTTCCCATAAATATTTGGCCTTAGGACTCCCAACATGGTTGAATAGGAAAAGAAGGACATGACTTCAGTGACAGAAAGTGTTTGAGTAGAGTCCTTCACCAGGGTCAGCTTTCTCAGCACTAGGAGGTCTATTCTCCAGGGTTTTAGTGTATGGGGGCTGAGGAGGAGAATATATAACAAGGGTAGACACTGGACAATCTGTGCATGGTACAGGAACAATATCTAAACCTTGCACAGAATGGACTGCAGTCTTAGTTACTAATCAGTAATCTAGATGACTGGCATACATCCTACTAGAGGGTGGTAACATTATTTCTGGTCTTCTAGGTGAAACAGATGCTAAATGTCACACAACCCCACTCTGCCATTACCTCCCTTATTACCTGTTGGTATCTAATGTGGCTTTCAGCAAGTGGGGATGTTATTTCCCAACTGACTCAATCACTTTATAAACATTCCCTGTCAGTAGTAGTAGTAGTAGTAGTAAATATATATATATATATATATATATATATATATATATATATATATATATATATATATATATATATATATATATATATATATATATATATATATATATATATATATATATATATATATATACTCTTTGATATACCTCTCCTACTGCTGAAACATCATCTGAAATAATTGCAGGCAGAGTTAATACCATGTGCATTCCCTGCTGCTATACTGACATAAAGGGTGCTGAAAGTAGCCCAGATCCTTCTAACCTTTCCAGTCTTCGCTATCTTAAGCAGCTTTACTCAAGATGCTGTTTGGTTAACACACTGCTACCCCATTTCAGCTTTCAGGCTCACATTAGAAATAGTGTCATCTTGCCAGATGTTTTTCAACAGCCTGTAGGAGAGCTTGCATTCTTGGCAACAAGCAATATCTGTTTTTGAAGATACTTTTTAAAATTACTTTCCATACTCTAAGAGAAATGTAAATGAACATGACCACCACAATGTCCAGTTACTACAGAAATATGGGCTGCGTTGCTACAGAGCACTAATGTCTGTGGAGTAACAAAGCCAGAAATACAAAATGGCTCCCTGTTACTACAAATTAATGCTCTCATACTATACTGGGTTCCTTAGTTAATAGAATACAAGACCTCAGCTGAGTTATTTTGCTGCCCCCAAGCAATCTTTGAACTCTTACTGTTTTTCTTTCATTTATGCTGTTCCATAGAGACATTCAATCCCTTTTGACATACTGGTTAGTGTACTAGGAGCCTAAAGACTTCCCTCTTTAGCCTCCTCAGTAATAGATTGATCAGTGGGCACTTCCATTGCTGCATCCTCATCAAGCTGTAATAGGGAAGAAAACTTATTACTGAGTGGGAGTTGGGCCATCAGTGAAAAGGTTCTTGTCAAAAACTTTCCTGGGTCTGGTCTCAGGGCTGGTCCAAACTTCTGCTGTTTGCTGTTAGGAATGACATAGAGGTGATCCCACCTTCTGGGCTGAAGCTATCATTGCATATGTTGCTTGGCCACTGCTTTCCTAAATCTGTCTGGGATCCCCACCTCTGTCTCGACACTGGAATGGGTTGACCATGTAGTCCTGGAGATTGCTTCATTCACAGCAGATTTCGTTAATAGTCCATCTCTAAGAAATCTTAAGACAGAGTTAGGCAAGGAAAATTAAGACCTATTTCCCTCCACTGATCATCAACAATATCTTTATTTAATTTTTCGTACCACACTACTTTTAATTTTGTACCATATTGTCTTCTTTCCGTTATTTGTGACAGCTTTCATTGGTCTGGCGACAGTATATTGAAGAACCTTGGCCTGAAAAAGATTTAATTTACTCACCTTATGGGAGTCAAACTTCTTTCTCCTGATCTTGCCATTGAAAATGCTAAGGCAGTCACACTCGCTGTTTCAACTGTCACTGAGACTCTTTCAACATTTTTAATAGAGCACCTCCTCATTATTTGACTTATGAAAACTGCTGCAGTGTAATTTTAATTTGTAAAGTTGCAGAAGCTTTCTTCCGAGAAAGTAGACATTTGGACCAGCTGTTCCCATGGTGCACACCTGGTACCATGTGACTAGCACATAGCTATTTTTATGTCCCGCTTGGGCAATCTGGACTCTGCATAAGCTAGTCTTATTTTGTATTCTGATGTAATCTGGTACAATTAATTATCATCAGCTGCTCTGTATTAACTGACATTTACAAAGTGACTTGTTGGAAACTACCAGACTCCATCCCTAACTCCTCTCACTGGTTTCATCTACAAAAGGGATCATCAGCCTATAAACGAAAATGGAAAAAAGCTGATAAAAATCTCCTCAAACCTATGTATTATCAGTAGTCTAAGTTCACAGGCAGAAATATTCACCACTGGCACAGAGTACCACCACTAAACCATACAACTCCATTCCTCAGCTAATATAATGTGGAACTCTCTCAAATCATTCCTTGCAAGATGCATGACCCTCCCCCTAACACACACACACACACACACACACACACACACACACACACACACACACACACACACACACACACACACGCACGCATACACACATGCACACATACACACACACACACACACACACACACACACACACACATACACACGCGTGCGCACATGCACACACACACACACACACACACACACACACACACACACACACACACACACACACACACACACACACACACGCATACACACACACACACACACACACACACACACACACACACACACACACACACACATGCACACACACACTCACACACACATTACCTATTCTTGGCTAAACCTGTATGCA
>NC_056747.1:112535337-112597837 GCF_019279795.1 Protopterus annectens | reverse complement strand
GTGTTTGTGCCCCTATTGGCCAGTGTATGACTACCATAAACCCCAGTAGTGCTGGCTCATTAAGCTACTTGCCGGCCAGTTTCCAATTAACCAGCTTGAGATGCCTTGGATAGCTCTATTGAGTGAAAGCAGGATGTAAAACCAATCAACCTGCCAGGCATGATCTAAGAATTGCTATACTCAATGTAGGTTCACTGACAGGATGGAGCTTGGAAGTGGGTGACATGATGGTAAGGAAGAGGCAGGACATCCTATGTATCCAGAGACAAGGTAGAAGGTCAGTGCAGCAAAGCCATTTGGCTTAGGATACAGAGTCTACTACTCAGGAACAGGACAGATTAGAAATGGTGTGGGAATTATTGTAAGAGAGAAGCTTCAGAAAACAGTAAGGGATATCATCAGAATTAGTGACAGACTCATGGCAATCAGACTCCAGTGTAATGATAGGGTGAATTTCATAATCTCAGCCTATGATAGGGCAGTATTCATAATCTCAACCTATGATAGGGCAGTATTCATAATCTCAACCTATGATAGGGCAGTATTCATAATCTCAACCTATGATAGAGCAGTATTCATAACCTCAGTCTATGATAGGGCAGTATTCATAACCTCAGCCTATGATAGGGCAGTATTCATAACCTCAGCCTATAATAGGGCAGTATTCATAATCTCAGCCTATGCTCCACAGCAGGGCTGTGATAATGATGAAAAGAGTGCATTCAGGCAACAGTTACAGGACCTACAAGACTACTAGATAAAGCAAGACAACATGAATTGGTGTTCATAATGAGTGACCCGAATGTACATATCAGGAGAAACAGAGCAGGATATGAGCATTGGCTGAGTCACATAGATGGGACAACAGGAATAAAGAAGGAAAAGTAATTTTTATACTTCAGTTGGACAAATGGCTTGATGCTGGCTAGCACATGGTTCAGCAAGGGAGACAGTCACAAGATCACATACAAGAGTGGCCAACATGCAACTCAGGTAGGCTTCCCTCCTAGTAAGGAAAGGGTAATGGGGTAGAATCAGCAATTGCAAAGGCATCCCCAGTGAAACAGTGGGCCCACAGCATAAACCTCTGGTTGCCACAATCAGCTAAAAGCAGTGGTCAGAGAAGGCTCTAAGTTCAACAGAGACCAGGCTGATGACCTGGAAGTTGTCTGGAGAGAGAGCACAACAGTTTAAGTAATTTCTCAGGGCTCTAACACCTCAAGAAGAAGAGGAAATAGGTGGAGTTGAAGAAGAATGGCAGCGCCTTAAAAAAGCACATTTGAAGACTATGGAACAGATATGCGGTGGAGCCAGGTATTGAAATAAGCTTCATAAGGAAAGCTGGTGGAATGTAGAAGTTCACAGAGTTATCAAAAGAAAGGAGTGCCAGAAAAAGTGGGAGATAGAAAAGATGGACAAGGCTAAGAAGGAATACTGGTTCGCTAACAAAGAGGCTAACAGAGGAGTTTATATAGCAACGAATAAGGCATCAGAGGCACTCTACCAACTTCTGGAAAGTGACTCAGTAGAAGGCACAAAGAAACTTTATCAGGTTGCAAGACAAGACAGAAAGATAAAGAAGATAGTCAGACACCCTTCAAAAGGGATGCCAGCAATAACCTACTCAACAGTCCGCAGGTCATCAAAGGCAGATGGAAGGAGTACTTCCAGCAGCTTCTGAATGAAGAAAACCCCACAGAAGCTGCACTGCCACAGACACAGCCTATGATGAGAGAGGAGGAGGAGCCCATCATTGAAGAAGTAAGAACAACACTAAGCAAAATGAAGTCAGGGAAAGCAGCAGGATCAGATGAGGTCACAGCAGATGATCATTGTGAAGCTGTGTGTAGAGAGGGACATCAAACATTGTTTTGCCTGAGAAAATTGTCCCATTTACACATAGACAAAAATATGATGATTCTATTTTATTGTGCTTTCATTGAATTGATTTTATCATTTTCTTTGGTAGCATGGTGTAGATATTTGTCTATGAAAAGTAGAAATTAATTGAACCAAATTGTGAAATGGTCTACTAAGTTCATTGGCGAACAGCAATTGAACCTTGCGTCTTTATATATTAGATGGTTGGAAAAGATAACTGGTTCAATTTTAAAGGATATTTTGCATTCTTTACAGGTTGAATTTCAGTTTCTTTCATCTGAAAGAAGGTATCTGCTTCAAATGTATGAATCAAAACAGTCTAAGAATAATTTTATTCCAGCAGCTATTGTTGAGAATAATGATAAATGTGTTTAATTAAAAAAATAATTTGTTACATGCTGAATTTCAGCCTTTCATCTGGTTGAAGGTATCTGTTTTGGAATATAGACTTGATAGGTATAATGGTTGTATTTTCACAGCTATTAAATAATAGAGATGTGCAATATAGAATGTACATTTTCTATATTTTTTGCGGAATTGTCTGAGTATAAATAATTTTTTGTTACTGTTTGTTTAAATGCGTGCATGTTCATATGTCTAACTTTGTGACTGTAAACTAAATTTAACAATGGGTACAAATAAAGGAACTGAACTGAACAGATATGATAAAGATGTTGGGTGAGATAGGGGAGAAATAGCTCCTGAAGGTACTAATAGCAGTATAGAGAGAAAGGTGCACCCCAGATGACTGGAGACTAAGCATACTAGTGCCAGTGTTCAAGAGAAAAGGGGACATTCACAATTGTGGAAAGTATCCAGGTATCAAACTCCTGTCACACTGTATTAAAGTTCTGGAGAGGATGATTGACAAATGAATACACAGAGTAGTAGAAAGTAATATGGGAGATGAGTAGTTCAGATTCAGATCAGAATGCAGCACAAATGACCCATGTTTACACTGAGACAGATGGTTGAAAAGTAGCTAGAGATCAGGAAATAGTCCAACTGGGCATTTCTATATTTGGAGAAAGCATATGAGAAGGTCCCAAGAAAGCTGAATCAAGCAATTCTGTGGTGGTTCAAAGTCCCAGAAACATTGGTAGACTTATGCAGGCTGTGTACCAGGACCTAATAACTCAAGTGCTAACACTGTTCAGTCTTATAGAGGGGTTCCCAGTGGGAGTGGGTGTGCATCAGGGTTCAACTTTGAGCCCACTGCTGTTCATACTGGGCATGGACTACATTAGCAAACAGGTCAATAGGAACAGATCAAAAAGTCCTTGTATGCAGATGATGTGGCATTACAGGCAGACTCTGAGCAAGAACTTCAGCCAAAGATAGGGGAATGGAATGCAAAACTGAAGTCACATGGAATGAAAATGAGTACAAGGCAGGTGTAATGGCAGCAAATGGGGGAAATCAAAAGAAGATGAAAACTGAGATAGAAGTGAAGGTAGTGGATATGTTAACAGCTTCAAGTATCTGGAATGGGAGGTTGAGGAGAAGAGAAATCTGAATGAGAAGGTCAAGCTTAGACTCAGAGAGGCTGTAGCCAACAGAGTGTCAGGGTAGTGTAGGACAGAATAATGCCAGAGAAGCTGAGCAATAAGGTTTAAAAAACAGCGGTGTGTCCAGTACTACTGTATGATTCAGAAACGTGGGCAGTAAAGGAAGAACAGTTGAGGAATATAGAGGTGATGGAGATGAAGTGCCCGAGGATAAACGGAGAAATGAGGACATCAAAGTAGAAGCCAAAGTAGCTCCACTTGAAGAAAAGGTCAACAATAACAGATTAATGTGGTCCAGGCACATGTGCAGGAAAGCAGAAGACAATATGGTGAAGAAGATTTGGGACAGACAGGAAAAAGACAAGAGGAAACAAGGGCATCCAGCATAGAGGTGGATGAATTGTGTGAGAGAAGACCTGTGACAGTCAGTCATGAATGTTGAAGAAGGTCAGAGAATGGCATTGAATAGACCAAGATGGTGACAGTTGACACCACACCCTGTCCCCATGTAGAAAATGGGAAAAAGGGGGATGATGATGATGATCATGATGACAATGATGATGATGATGATGATGATGATGACAATGATGGTGATGACGATGACGATGATGACAATGATGTCGATGACAACGATGACGACAATGATGATAATGTTGACAGTGATGATGATGATGATGATGACAATGATGACAATGATGTCGATGACAACGATGATGACAATGATGATAATATTGATGACAGTGATGATGATGATGATGATGACAATGATGATGACAATGATGATGATGATGATGACAATGATGATGATGACAATTATGACAATGATGATGACAATGATGATGATGATGATGACGATTATGACAATGATGACGATTATGACAATGATGATGATGATGATGACAATGATGTCGATGACAACAATGATGACAATGATAATGTTGATGACAGTGATGATGACGATGATGACAATGACGATGACAATGATGATGACAATGATGATGATGATGACAATGATGATAATGACAATGATGATGATATTGATGATGACAATGATGATGATGATGACAATGATGATGATGATGATGATGGCCTACATATTACAGTGGCAGTAGATACAAATAGCAAAATATTAAAGTCAAGCTTACTTTTTTTAAGTGAAAGAAAATGGATTATCTGAGATTTATAAGGTTAAGAAAATATTTCAAGAGTGCACAGATGTATTATATTTTATCAGATTAGACTAAGAATGTTGCCTAAAAATTATGGATTCACTGACACAGACCGTGAGATTAAGACACAAATAAACTGAAGTTATTTGTTAGGTTGTTTCACTCTAGTATAATTTACTTCAGTTTGTCCTCCTGCCTGGAATGTTTCAATGATGTTGTAGTCCACTCTTGTATAACTTACTTAATGTTGTTTTTTTTTCTAAATGGAGTTTTTCTCCCAGTGTCTTCACTGAAAAGGGGCTTCTCGCTCAGTCTGGTTTTTCTGGTAAACAAATGCCCTAGAAAACAAAAATGGAGAAAAACTAAGGGTAATACTGCTCAATGCCAGAAGTCTAAACCTCAAGATGCACGCCCTCAAAGCCCTCCTCAGTATGGAGAACATCGATGTCTGTGCTGTGACTGAAACCTGGTTCAAGGCTCCTGGGAGCACCCCAGCACTATCAGGTTATACCTCATATCATGCGTTCCGGCCCCAAAATCTGGACCGAACCACAAAAGGAGGGGGAGTATCCATATTCATAAAGGATACCCACACCTCCAGGTTAGTGGCAACGCGAAGCATTGGAGACCATCCAGGTGCAATTAACCATAGGTAAAACTGCCCTACAGTTTGTAGCATGCTACAGACCACCTTCTCAAACTCAGGAAACCCACACAGCCTTCCTGAAGACACTGGAGAGTATGAATGTCTCTCCAAACACCATCATATTGGGTGACTTCAACTACCCAAACATAGACTGGGAACATTACTCAAGCCCCAACACCCTAGCCCAAAGGTTCCTGGAGTTCATAAACTCAAATGCGATGGAACAACTAGTCACCATTCCCACAAGAGGAGAAAATATACTAGACCTGATCATCACAAACATGGGGACAAAATGCTCCACACCAGAAGTATATCCCTCATTGGTGAGATCAGACCATAAATTGATCTCATTGGAGATCCACATCCCGCCCCACCCCAGCAAAAGACCACAGTGAAGAACTTCACAAAAACAAACTTCACACTTCTTAAGACTGGAGTGGTATCCTACAAGGCCCCGAGCCAGTGGAAACCACAACCCACGCTGCTGAAACCCTTACAAGTGCCTTCTACGAGCACCTCCAGGAATGTATGAATCAAGCAATCCCTAATAAAATCAAGAGCCTTTCCACCAAAGGCAGGCGCCCGGTCTGGTGGACCCCAGCCATAAACAAACTCTACAACAAGAGGAGAAAGCTACTACATGACAGAGCAAAATCCCTAAAAGGGAAGGCATCTCTGATCAATACTAGCAAAAAACTACGATCACTCATAAAATCATCCAAGGCCAACTTTGAGAGAAAAATCGCTAATGACACAAAAGACAATCATAAGGCCTTCTTTAGCTATGTTAGAAACCTGGGTGGAAACTCCCAGATATGCTCAGAATTAGTCCAAAATCATAAAAAAATCACTGAACCCACAGACATTGCCAACATACTGGCAGACAGGTTCAGTGCAAATTTCGGCCCCTTCCCCCAAAAGGAGAAATATCTATCCCACCAGAGTCTAGCCTCCCAAACATCTCAGATGCCCAGGTGAGAGCTGCTCTCTCTAAAGCAAAAAACACAGCAACAATGGGACCAGACGGTGTCCCCGGCTGTGTGCTACACGAACTCATTGAGGAACTAAACCCACACATAAGGCTGCTGTTTAATCTTAGCCTTACTACAGGATACGTACCCAAAGAATGGAGTACGGCAACTATGGTCCCACTCCACAAAGGCGGTGCTTCTACAGACCCTGGAAATTACCGCCCCATAAGCTTGACGAGCCTTGTCTGCAAAGCTATGGAGAGGATCATAATGGAACTCATAAATAAAGACATTGGGGACCTACAGACACTGGATCCTACCCAATTTGGCTTTGTCAAGGGCAGATCCTGCCTCTTGAACTTGGTCGACTTTTTCGAAACAGTCACTAAGGCCATTGATGAGGGTAAGGCAGTTCACACAGCCTACCTTGACCTAGCAAAAGCGTTCAACACAATACCCCACTCGGGCATCATAGAAAAGCTCACCAGCTTAGATGTAAACCCATATGTCACAAGATGGGTTGCAAACTGGCTCAAGGACAGAACACACAGGGTTAGAGTTGCTGGTGCCATGTCAGACTCTAAGCCGGTCACGAGCGGAGTCCCACAGGGCTCAGTCCTGGGCCCCTCTTGTTCGGCATTTATTTTCTGAAGTGCAGGCAAACATAGGGGATTGTGGCTGACAAAATTTGCAGATGACTGCAAACTGGGCACCATAACTGACACTCCATCAGACACAGACATCCTCCAGAGAGGTCTCATAGAAATGGATAACCGGTGCCAGAGCCATGGCCTTAAGCTAAATGCCAAAAATGTATAGTCATACCCTTTGGGAAAAACAAGGTAACCCCTAATTACCACATAGGTGGTAATCCATTAAACATGGAAGAAGTTATCAGGGACCTGGGGACCCAAGTTGACAGTAACCTCTCTTTGACACTCACATTGCCAAAGTGGTTAGGAAGACCTTCTACATTGCCCACCTGATCATGAAGGGATTCACATCCAGATCAGGAGAGGCCATTGTAACCCTGTACTCTTCACTTATCAGACCAATGATTGAGTACAATGCCCCATTCGGAATGTACCTTACCCGACACCTGCAGCAGTTGGAAAGACCCCAAAAGTTCCTCACCAAAAGGATAAAGGGGCTCAAACATATGTCATACGATGCCCGACTGAAGAAACTCCAGCTCTATTCAGTCGCATACAGTCTGCTCAGAGGTGATCTGTGCCTGACATACAAGGCCATGTCCAACCCAGAATTAATGGACATGCTCCACCTCAAAAAATCCAAATCCACCAGAGCCACGAGAGCAAGAGACTTAAACCTCAACACGGATATAAATATGACGTGCTGGAGGGACAGATTCATCACCCAGAGACTCCCTACACTATGGAACAGAATCCCAGTCCATGTGAGGCAGAGCCCCTCACTGACTCTATTCAAGAGAAATCTTGACGAGTGGATGGGAGATCGAAGGTTTACCCCGGGAATCATCTCTGTATCACTGCTGGATAGAGGCACAGCAAACTAATGGGTATAGTATTCTCATCCTAAGGGGTGGTGAAAGCCACACACACTCTGGCTAGGCTTATAAATGCCCTAGGGCAGATAGCCTAGTATGAACCTATGAACCTATAAACAAGCACAGACAACCAAACAAATAGGCAAACTGAAAAAAGTGCACTCAAGGAACCAGACTTATCATTGAAAACAAAAAAAAAAGAAAAAAAATGAAAACAGAAAAAAATCCATGGCCTACTAATAACAGAATGTGAGCCAGGTGACAGAAGGGAACAGAATACAACTTCAGGCGGGGGGGGGTTAATTAGGAAATAAAGAGGTGATGCTGCCATTGTGCCATGCAGTCGTTAGGGCAAACCTGAATTGTTGTGTGATGTTCTGGATGTCATATAGGGAATGTAACATCAGGTTGTTGGAAGGAATCCAGAATAAATCCACCAAAAAGGTCCATGGGTCCAGGGACTGAAGAGAAAGGTTAAGAACAGAAAGTAGATAATATGAATCTCTTCTCACTGTTGACCAGAAGAGACAAGGTAGACATGACATGGGTCCACAGAATCCTAACAAGGACACATGAAAGGGCCATCCTAACCATGAAAGCGAGTGTGGGAGGAGATGACACAGGTAACACAGATAAATGGATTAGCTGTACTATCAGAAGGTATAATGGAAGTCAAATCTATGGGCATATTGAAATAGGTATTAGAGAAGTGGAATAAATGCGTGAGGGATAAGGTAGGGATGGAAGGGAGGTCTTCTTCTGTCATCAAGCACATGTAAAACAACGTTAAATGATGTGTGAATCCTGAACTGCAGTTAGGTCAGTGTGGGTTCTGTTTTGTCCTGTACCTGCGTGGGCTTCCTCCTGCTACCCCCCCACCCCAACATACACATGCACACACACACACACACACACACACACACACACACACACACACACACACACACACACACACACACACAACTCCAGAAAATAAGGTGGTTCATTATGTCATTAATTTATTGCATTTACATTACTTCATGGGGTCCATTTTTTTCACAATCACTTTAATAAAGTATTGTTTTATTGATGTGTGACACTACTTTTTTGTTTTCTGATGACTATTTATTAAGATGAATGAAATATCTTTTCAGTCTCTGAGTCTTATAGCTCTGGGAATTGGAACTGCCAATGCCAGACTCAGTTTATAAAGTATAATATAAGCAGTTTGTTCATAAAATTCTCCAGAGGTGTGTTGCCAAGTACTTTTATCTTTTCATTTTTTGCTAAGAAACATATCACAGTGGTATGAGCTGCCACAGAACCATTTAGCACAGTAATAGACGGCTGAATCACTCACAGCGATGTTTTGTATAACCAGCTGGTACTGAGTTCCTGCACTGTTAAAGTTTGCAGTAAATCTAGGAGCTGAATACCCAGCAGCATATTTCGGTGAACTCCATCCATGATAGTGAGAAACAATGCCTACAGGTGACTGACCTGGAACCTGCTTAACAAATGTCATGTGACAGCTATCTTTGATCCCCACATTACAGGTCAGTGTGGCTGTTTCTCCAGGATTTAGTGTTATGATATAAGGGTGAAGTGTCACTGTTTGACATCTGATGGCTGTAAAAATAAAATATGATCAGTCAGATTGTTAATGTTACTCACAATGAGTACAACTAGCAAAAATATACACATACTTGTTATGCAAAACATAAACCAAAGGACACAACCCTGTATATACTTCATTTCTGAAGAAAATATTTTGTTCTTCTCCTTTTGTGTTTCTTACTGTGCATGAGCTGATATTATTCCATTTGTGCTATATAACCCCTTTACAATCACTTCATGCAAATTCACCCTTTCCTGCATGTCAATGTAAAAAGTCATGTAATGGTACAGATTTGTTAGAAGTGTTACCCAGTTTCACAATAACTAAACAGGAAATAACACTAAGCACTGACATGTCAAAGTAAAGCCAGAATGTCATTTTTATTTAGTAAATGGAGCTAGTCAAGGACATTTCCCAATTTAATAGAGGAAAACTCTGACCCACACAAAGAAATGTGTTTCCGATTACATTGCTGTGTACATAAAGACTTGCTTTTATTTCCACAGCATTAGAGAAGAAATTTTTAAACTTGCAATGAACAAAACCTTCAGTTAAAAATGTTATCATGACAGTCTTCAATTTCAGCATTTATTTATCATTTATTTTTTATTGTTTTTTGCCTTAAGATATGCACTAACATCTTTTTATTATCCTAGTGTCTGTAACACAGTGAATGTTTAACATTCAAACTACCTCAACCCATCCTTTTATGAAAATACAGTTTCAGTAAATTTCCAAAGGCTACAGCGTCTGTGATGGTTCCACAGTGATAGAATATTATATTTAGTAATGACTGCAGCGATATGTCACATCCTTATCCATTTCTTATTCTGAACTTAACAAGGGCTTGAAATCTGCCAGTCATATATACAAATAAAAATCTCCAAAACAGAAACAAAAGCAGGGCTATATCTTGGATATGTCAACCTCGTGGATTCACTTCAGAAGCTCGAAATACTGAAATCTCGAATTTCAGTATCTCGAGCCCAAGAATTCAAATCTACAAAACAACGAAAGCTAAAAACAGCGAAATTCAAAACCTCGTATACTTCAGGTTTTGAATTTCGCTGTTTTACTACACACACACACACACACACACACACACACACACACACACACACACACACACACACACACACACACACACACACACACACACACACACACACACACACACACACACAGACATACTATCCATCACAAAAATACACACAATCACTCTACTACATGTAAGCAGGGAGGCAAGCCCCCCCTGTACCCCCCAAACCCCCCTACTTAAATATTCTCACACCGAGGTCGCACTACATACAAACACACACAAAACACCACCACACAAGCTACTTTCTCTCTGCACTCACACATTACAGCAACAAAACACACTGACACACACCACAGCCCCTACCCAAAAACCTTAACACACACACACACACACACACACACACACACACACACACACACACACACAGACACAGACACACACACACACACACACACACACACACACACACACATTACAGCAACAAAACACACTGACACACACCACAGCCCCTACCCAAACCCCTTAGCACACACACACACACACACACACACACACACACACACACACACACACACACACACACACACACACACACACACACACACACACACACATATACACTTACCTGAATACATGACCATAGTGAAACTTTAGAAGCGCAAAATTCAAAACCTCCGGTATTCGTGGTTTTGAATTTCGTGCTTCTAAACTTTTGCTATTATATGGATTCGGCTTCTCAGGCTCAAAATACTGAAATTCAAGATTTCAATATTTCGAGCTTCTGAATGGAACCCAATATAACACATTTACCCAATAAGAACTTCCTAATTTCACTTATTCTTAGTCCTCTGCTTAGCAGTGTTCCCTCTATAGCTATTCTCCGTTTCAACCCATCTATTACTGATGGGCTTATCAAGAATTTTCTAAGTGCATGTTGTTATAATTGAGAACTATATACAAAAAAGAAAAAAAATACTATAGAGAAAAAGATAAAATGGTCAAAAAAACTATATGACCAAGATAATATCAAATTAAAACAATCTTGACTGTGTTTAAACTTCATAGATACATCCTGAATCAACCTTAAAAATTATTTATTTGCCTTACACTATGAGCCATATATCCTCTGAATAATCCATTATACCTGATGGAAAAATGAATCTATTCAACAAAATTCCTCTATTATATTCTGACTATTGTTCTGTGATTATTGATCCCTGTAAATTACATTCACTTTTGGAACTTTCCTCTGTGGGACTCCGATGAAACGCTCAGTCAGACTATCCGAGTAAATAAATAAATAAATCTAGTCTAAGTCTTGCTGATGTTGTATATAGTAGTCTCCTAAAGTTCTTCAAAGGCTTAATAATTTATTTATCATCTGTTAACTGGGAAAGTCCGACTTGGAGTGAAGCCAATTTTCAGCAGAGCCCCAGGGAGAAACATTCTAGATGCATGTCTTTGTAACATGGGAGGAAACCGGAGCACCCCAAGGAAACCCACACAAATACAGGGAGGACATGCAGACTCCACACTGAAGGCACCCTAGGCAAGAATAGAACCGGAGATCTTATTGCTGTGAGGTGACAACTCTAACACTGCACCACTGCACTACCCATAATAAATGTTGTAATCTTCATTAACTTATATCTCACAAAAAAAAAAAAAATCTTAATGGGAACAAGCATTCCACTGTCCTTGTCTTATCACTTATTTAGCAGTATATCCAGCAATACATGTCAAAGGCAGCCATCTGTTGCAAATCTTTGTCGATTTCCAGATTTTTCCCTTTTCTCTCCCTCTGTAATAGACTCTATGATTTGCATGACATCTTTCAGTTTATCAGATTCTTCCCTTTTCTCTTCCTCTGTAATAGACTCTATGATTTGTATGACATCTTTCAGTTTATCAGATTCTTCCCTTTTCTCTCCCTCTGTAATAGACTCTATGATTTGTATGACATCTTTCAGTTTATCAGATTCTTCCCTTTTCTCTCCCTCTGTAATAGACTCTATGATTTGTATGACATCTTTCAGTTTATCAGATTCTTCCCTTTTCTCTCCCTCTGTAATAGACTCTATGATTTGTATGACATCTTTCAGTTTATCAGATTCTTCCTTTTCTCTCCCTCTGTAATAGACTCTATGATTTGTATGACATCTTTCAGTTTATCAGATTCTTCCTTTTCTCTCCCTCTGTAATAGACTCTATGATTTGTATGACATCTTTCAGTTTATCAGATTCTTCCCTTTTCTCTCCCTCTGTAATAGACTCTATGATTTGTATGACATCTTTCAGTTTATCAGATTCTTCCTTTTCTCTCCCTCTGTAATAGACTCTATGATTTGTATGACATCTTTCAGTTTATCAGATTCTTCCCTTTTCTCCCTCTGTAATAGACTCTATGATTTGTATGACATCTTTCAGTTTATCAGATTCTTCCCTTTTCTCTCCCTCTGTAATAGACTCTATGATTTGTATGACATCTTTCAGTTTATCAGATTCTTCCCTTTTCTCTCCCTCTGTAATAGACTCTATGATTTGTATGACATCTTTCAGTTTATCAGATTCTTCCCTTTTCTCTTCCTCTGTAATAGACTCTATGATTTGTATGACATCTTTCAGTTTATCAGATTCTTCCCTTTTCTCTCCCTCTGTAATAGACTCTATGATTTGTATGACATCTTTCAGTTTATCAGATTTTTCCCTTTTCTCTCCCTCTGTAATAGACTCTATGATTTGTATGACATCTTTCAGTTTATCAGATTCTTCCCTTTTCTCTCCTCTGTAATAGACTCTATGATTTGTATGACATCTTTCAGTTTATCAGATTCTTCCCTTTTCTCTCCCTCTGTAATAGACTCTATGATTTGTATGACATCTTTCAGTTTATCAGATTCTTCCCTTTTCTCTTCCTCTGTAATAGACTCTATGATTTGTATGACATCTTTCAGTTTATCAGATTCTTCCCTTTTCTCTCCCTCTGTAATAGACTCTATGATTTGTATGACATCTTTCAGTTTATCAGATTCTTCCCTTTTCTCTCCCTCTGTAATAGACTATATGATTTGTATGACATCTTTCAGTTTATCAGATTCTTCCCTTTTCTCTTCCTCTGTAATAGACTCTATGATTTGTATGACATCTTTCAGTTTATCAGATTCTTCCTTTTCTCTCCCTCTGTAATAGACTCTATGATTTGTATGACATCTTTCAGTTTATCAGATTCTTCCCTTTTCTCTCCCTCTGTAATAGACTCTATGATTTGTATGACATCTTTCAGTTTATCAGATTCTTCCCTTTTCTCTCCCTCTGTAATAGACTCTATGATTTGTATGACATCTTTCAGTTTATGGCTAACCTATTTACACATTCTAGTGATAGCTGTTTTGCTAACAGTACTGTTACTACCAAACTGTCTCTGATTTTCCCATGTTTGAATTCTCCTTATTCCAGGTTTAAAGAAAAAAGTCTTTAAATCCCATGTCAGATCTCTATCCCCCATAACTTTCCTATAGACCGCATCAAAGCTAGCTTTAAAACTTGCAAGTCCCTGCACTCATAAAAATACAAACCCAGTTCCTTTCTTCATATTGATAATGCCAGCACTGCCACTCACCTCTGAGAGAAAATAACGTCATTTCTAGATTAAAAACACTAGTGTAAGCACTTCCACCCCAAAATTCTAAACTTGTTTTTATAACGTCATTTCTAGATTAAAAAACACTAGTGTAAGCACTTCCACCCCAAAATTCTAAACTTGTTTTATTTTAATGCTTTCCCTGTAGACATTTATGTTTACCATTGCTTCCCAGAAATCCATTTTTAATTGCTTTCTCATTAAGACTTAATCTGACCTTTGTGACTTTTAAATGTATGCAGTTGCTTCTTCACTGAGCCCATATATAACTTTATACAGAATCGTCTTCAGTGTAAATATTCTCTGAAGTTTTTTATTTTAAATAACTTTTACTAAAAAATATCTAACTTCAGAAACAAATATTACCTTCAGTTTCCAAGCAAAGTATAATTAATTCATTTAAGTAGCCATCCCAAAAAAGTAGCAGGCATAACAGCAGTTTGAAGCATTTAATAACTATTAATCATTTCAGATAGATAAAAGACATTGCGATTATGCAAGTAGGCAGACAAGACTGTAAAGTCAAGATGACAAAGGAAACAAGAACCCTAACAGCGCATTTCTTATAATGGAGCATGCAGGATTCAATCACTAAAATTAAATACTGATAGATTTCCACTAACTGTGGGAAAAGATATACTTCAAGATTAGCTAAAGAGCTTAAATTAAGATGAGAATTCCTTTTCAAAAATACAACCACTGTTGGAAATGTATGAGTTATTTACCATAAGTGGAAGATCATGCCTTCTAACTAGCTGTGTCAGGGTCACCAATGCCTTTTTGTAGTTGTTGAGTTGTCTGCCAATGAGAAGCATGAACCTTGGTTGTCATAACACTCTGTAAAGTCTGAGTTGACCCCACTAATGACCTACTACATCTCAACAGCCATTAAAGCAGCTCTGGTCTACTAAGATCTTTTGGAAAATTTAACTTTTTTTTTCTGAGTGAAACATGCCAAATGCCACACAATCCTCACTGTGATATCAACTCGGTTATTGCCTGTTGAGATCTAATGTGACTTTTTGGCAAGTGAGGATGTGCTGTACATTATTGAGTCAATCACATTATTAAAGTCCATGCAAATTAATGGCATATGTACTCTCTGATAGACCTCTCATTGTGCTTCAAACATAGACTGAAATTATTGTAGGCAGTCTCAAACCAATACACATTCTCAGCTGCCATCCTGTCCCCTCACCTCCCCAACCTCTACTACCCTAAGTAGCTTCCTTTTAAGCGACAGTTTGATCTACACAGTCATGCCAACTATCTCTTTAAAGCTGAAATTATGAACTCTTTTCACCTTCCAAGAAGTTTTTCAGCAGTCTGCAATGCCTGCAAGAGAGCTTGCATTCTAACAATTAAGCAATGTCTGCTGTAGAAGGTTTTAACCGTCTTTTAATTATTTTCTTTTTATTTGGGAAGTTAATATTGCATACATCAGAGAACTACACATTAAAAAACAATGTCCGCTTACAACAGAAATATGGGCCGAGGTACTAAGCAATGGCAAATTTCCTGAGGAAATAACACAAAATGACTCACTGTTCTTACAATAGCAAGACTCCCATAGAAATAGAAGACCCCATATTGACATTTTATTGCCCCTTAGCCATTTTTGAACTTTGCCTGTTTTTTCTTTTGTTTGTGCTCATCCATGTTGCATTCACTCAATCTCTTTCAAAGTACCGCCAATGTACTGAGGCCTAGAGACTTCCATCTTCAGTTTCACCAATGAAAGGTTACTCATTAGATACTTCTTTTGCCACATCCTTATCAAGGTTCTTCAGGGGAGAAATCATATTATTGAGAGCGACTGGATCATCAGTAAAACATTTCTTGGCAGAAGCTTTCTTGATTTGGTCTCAGTGTTGGTCCAGCCTTCTTGGATGTTTTTCTGGGCCAACTACTTTTCTAAATCTCTCCATGATCTCCACTTCTGTGTCAGCACTGTAAGAGGCTGACCAGCTATGACCCTGGTAGCTGCTTCATTCACCACAGATTCTGTCTCTGAGGAATGTTAAGGAAGCATTAGGTCAGGAAAAAGGTTCTTATTTTAAAATGCTATTTGCACGTCAAAAAAATATTTAAAAACTGTAATTATCCCATTTTGAGAGCAGAATGGTCTGACTGTGGAAAAAGCACACATCTTATGCATTTGACAGGACTAAAGTGTTGATAAAAGTGCACTTCTCACCTGTTCTTAAAATGAGGTCCTTGGCTGCCCAATTAAGGAGTTTGATAATTATTTGTCTTGGGAGCCTCCTTTAGGCCTCAGGGATATAATCAATAGTGCATTCTCTCAATGTCTGTGGAGTACTCTGGTGAAGGTTTAGGGTTTTATGCAACTGTTACTTCAAACGAATGGATAGATCTCATGTCTCCAAGCTTTTCAGTAAACCAAAAAGTCAAAGACTGTGTGTGTGTGTGTGTGTGTGTGTGTGTGTGTGCATGTGTATCTGTGTGTGTGTGTGTGTGTGTGTGTGTGTGTGTGTGTGTGTGTGTGTGTGTGTGTGTGTGTGTGTGTGTGTGTGTGTGTGTGTGTGTGTGTGTGTGTGTGTGTGTGTGCAGTCTTCTGCAACCTGCTGCTGATGCCCATGTTCAACCTTCAAATAGTAGTATTAGCCAGGACTTTAGTAAATAGTCTGATGGCAGGTGTAACCATTTTAGACATGTCAGCAATGAGCTGAGAAGATACTGACACCTTTTCCATTCCAATCTCAGAAGTCACATGGTTGTATCTCACTGATCATTGATCACTACCGCTAATGACACTAGCATAGTTCAGGGTGCCCCTAAGGGCAATTATGCTGCTTTACCTTTATTTACTTAAATATTTCAAACAGGTTGGTGGATAGGATGTGAATTTTTTAACTTCATTTGTAATGAAACTCTAATCACGTATATCTTCATCTTGTGCGGATAAACTCCACCACCATTATTGCCTGAAAGGTACTAGATACATTTCCAAAAGCCTGTGAATGAAAAGCCACCCTAGTTATGGGGGTAAAAAGCAACAACTGTGTCTGCATGAGTATTGCAGCTTGAACTGAATATTCCTCGACCATAATGGAATCAGACAAACAAAATTTGGTTACAGTTCAGTTGTCGTGTCCCATTTATTAGTGTTTGCAGGACAAACAAAAAATTATACCAAAAAAAGAACAAATGCCAGAAAATTTAAGTTCTTCTCATTTTATAATGAGTATAACATTTGCAGGTGTTAATGCAGATCAAGGGATACTTGAGATCCACCCTCTAAATAAATTAATGTTACATTCCATATTTTCCTTATTTTTGAACACCAACTATATGCCAAAGGAAACTGTGAGTTTTAATAAAAACAAAAACAAAAACAAACGATATATATATGAGTTTACAATGCTACAACTCAAACTATTAAGTTATAAGTGAGTAAACACAACTGAGCGATCACCTGCTGATCGAAAAACAACCACAAATAGTTTAAAAATGTGCCTCTCTTACACCTCCATAATAATTATATATACCAATTCAGAGATCGCAAACTAGAGGTGAAGGGGTAACTTTCCCAACCTCACTGTACCACAGTCCTGCACTGGAGAAAGCCAGTACATTTCATTAGCTCATTTTTAATCAGCTGTACCGGCTTTTACACAGTTCAACAAGCTGACTTGTGGAAGGGTTGAGTATAACCATTATTTATCTAGCATATATCTATAATCTATATCAATTTATACAGAGTGAGAGAGAAAGATATAGATATAGATATGTAGACAGATAAATAGATAAGAAACCTGAGTCTGTATTATATTTTGTAAGATGACTGCATATTGCCATTCGGAAAATGTGGGGGTTTGATTCTACCCATGCCTGAGAGTGAAAACTAGAAACAGGTGTAAATATTAAAACTTTGTATCTCTTTAGGTTAATTATATAATCAATAATGGTTTGCCATCTGTCAGATTAAAACATTTTAACATCTCATTCAAAGGATGACACACTCAGGAGTGCAGCACTCCCCCCACACACTTTACTTCAGTATCAGTATTGGAACATTAATCCAACTACCTGGTCTGGGGTGTGATAATTCTAAAGTTTAAGGGACATGGATCATAGGAGCTGGGTTTGGTGTAAATGCCGACTACATTGTCCTTTCATATATAAAGATTCAAAGTATCAAAATTCTACAGATTATAGAAACATCACAAAAATTACACAATTACTCAGAGCAAACAAATACATGCTACTTCAAACTCAGCTTTCATAATTTCCTTACATGCAGCACAAAGACACAAATTTCTTTTGCAAATTATTCCTCTATCCCATCTTGAACAATAATGCAAATTTTTCATAAATTCCATTTGAGAAGACATTCGGAAACAGAGTTAGAGCCTTAAGAATAAACAACAGGACTGTAATAGGCAAACCTATGTCAGAAAATGCAGAAATTGTTATACCAACCTCTATACAGGCCAAAGCAATAGCATATCCAATGATACATAATTTTTCAACAGCATATCATTTGTATGTGGTATTAAACCTACCACGCACATACTCAGAGGACAGTTTTTTCTACTACAAACAGAACTACATCTGTATGTTTAGCATTATGGATACTAGCTGCTGTTACTTTCCAGAGACCCACAGAGGATATCTTAGTGGTGTCACAGGCATCAGCCTCTAGAATATTACATCAGTTTTTAAATGCAATGTTATTACATACAAGGGAGAATATCTTTCTTCCCTGAACACCACAAGATAGAGCAAGATCCATGCAGGAATTTTATACAATACCATACTTCCCTGAAGTTTTGGGGGGGGGCATAGATTGCAAGCACACATAAATAAAAGCCCCACCTGAGGAACTGGGTTCATCAACAGAAAAGTTTCACTCAGTAAACTGTCATGTTGTCTGTAATGCCAGATATTATCTACATTGTCTTTAAATGTAACCCAGGCAGTTTCCATGACTCAGCCATATGGCACACTTTGTACACCATGTTTACCAAGTGTGACATCCCTCAAGAACATTTAGTGGGGGATGCAGATTATGCACTGGAGCGCTGACTCATGATACCCATGAGAAACCCACATAACCTACCCAAGCAAGGATTCAGTGAGGTCCACTCTTGAACTAGAAGTATCATATAATATGTTTGGTTTGCTCAGATCAAGTTTCTGATATCTACATCAGAAGGTGCACTGCAGTATGACCCAGGCACCTATGCTGAAATACTTACGGTCTGTGCCATGTTGCACAATATCATTCTCAGGAAACAACTTCAACAATGACAGCATGGGGAAAGACCACACTTTGGGCCAGCAGCAGCAGATACAGATGAGGAGTCTGAGGGAGCACCACTAGCTGCAGATGGTGCTGGAAGACAGATGCATGCACAGTATGCTCTGACTCTGGTTAAGAGGCACACAATCCTACCTAGGCCAAAGTCTAAGATCCCATGCACATACACATAGGAAAACTGATGCCTTTACTTAAACATGTAATGGCTGTGTTCTGACAGCATCATACAGGGATAAACCCCAACACACAACTGTGGTCTGCAATAAAAATAAGGTAAGTGTAGAAACTGTAAAGAAAAACATTTACATAACTGATTACTCTGATAAATAAATATGTATATGTCTCAAAGCAGAGCCTTTTGTCTGCTGTGTACAGTTATATGTTAGAAGCAATAAGTTTTCGTCAAGCATTTCAGTTGAGCACTGTCCAAAAAACATGGATCAGGTCAATTGCATCCACATTTGCATGACTATACCAAGAAACAAGACTGAAGTACCTAATGTTTCTGATGCTGTATAGACATTTCTAACTGTAATATGATGTGGTTGCAAAATACAACAGTAAGCCAGTCACAAATTAGTAGGCACGTGAAATCAACAATTTTAGTTATGCAATGCATATTGATAAATCCAATTTTGTGAATAAGTTAGCATCAGCAATCCACTATGTGCATCAGACATATATGCAGCCCTGAATCACCTCTGCCATGAGTTGCACTGGTGAGTGATTTCTGCCGGATGAGCTCTCATCAGGACTACATCTACAACAAAGATCCTGTGCTCTACCAAGTCTGGTTTTGGATACAGCAATAACTAATGGAGTGGTTCCCTAGCCATGTGGATGCATACCCACCACCATCAGATGTTCCATCACATTATCTACCCAATCTAAGGGGTTGCCCACATGGCTCAGGGGTCACTCACATCAGAATACATGACATTTAGTAGTCACACTATCTCTTCCAAGGCCCAGGCTGAGCTACACATAGGTCTGGTGGCACCTAATGACAAAGGAAGAGACTAGACAGCAGGCCTCATCCCAGCACACACACACACAAAATCCCAGAGAAGGATGGTAGAGTTTTTCAGTTCAGCACAGTTTGTTTTTCCTGGCAAGGCAGTACTGCCACTAATCTAGATTACCGGGCTAGAGACCTGCTAGCTACTGTACCAAACAAAAATGATAAACACAAATAATAACAGGGAGAGCTGGTCAACTCAAGATAAATACCTGCAGCTTCTTAACTTTTTTTTAATATTTGTGTCTCATGGGGACTGAGAACTCATTACTAGATTTGGGCTGGATGTAGAATTTTTCCAAGAAAATTGCAGTAAGTGAAGAAGAATCATCAGTGCAGAGCTG
Source organism: Protopterus annectens (assembly GCF_019279795.1). NCBI lineage: Eukaryota > Metazoa > Chordata > Ceratodontiformes > Protopteridae > Protopterus > Protopterus annectens. The sequence continues at coordinate 112,577,212 of NC_056747.1, read as the reverse complement.
GTCAACCTGAGATAGATACCTGCAGCTTCATAACCCACAGTGCTAAATAATACCATCTTCTCAAATAATAAATAACTCATAAATAAATAACCAGCCACAAGACTGTAAAGTGAATGCATTAAAAAATCTTTACTTAAAAAATTTAATAAGACAGTATTAATAGTAATTACATATGCATGAGTAAGTGCAAATGCACAGACAATAGAACAGCTATGAACTGTGCAGACATAATGCTTAAAAGGAAATTTTAACTGCATAAATAACCTGGCCATCATCTAGCTAAAGAAATACCAAAGTGTAACTGCTAAGTTACTAGAACACTGTGCATGTAGATGCAGGACAGCACACGTTCATAGCATAAAAATCTTCCAGCTGGACTGACTTACACACTTTCAGCTCGATGTAAGTAGTTCAACTTATTGCCTTTTCCTTTTCAGTAACTGCGCCTAATTACACTTATTTTCTCACGTATAGTACATACAGTCGAAAAACTAACAAGATTACACATATTACTGTTTCTACTGACGACTGCCTCTTTTGTGATCCTAATCAGAGCTCATGAGTTTACTTCCTGTTAACTCTCTCATGCCTTTCCCCTGTGATTACATGCAAACAATTAATTCTTTCCTGATTCAAACACATCTCAGATTTCAGCAGAATTATTTCAACAGCTGTAAATATATATTTTGTATATTACATAAAAGAAAGAAATGAATTCTTTTGTCACTGTGAAGTTCTTTAAATGCATTTTCACCGTGCAGTTTGTTCTTCTCGTCGCACGTTTATAAATTTCGGTTATGTGTGAATTTGATCTGCTGAAGTAGATCCATATCTACCTATCTATATCTTTATATAGCTATAGATACAGATAGATAGATAGATAGATAGATAGATAGATAGATAGATAGATAGATAGATAGATAGATAGATGGATGGATGGATGGATGGATGGATAGATGGACAGATAGATAGATAGATAGATAGATAGATAGATAGATAGATAGATAGATAGATAGATAGATAGATAGATAGATGGATGGATGGATGGATGGATAGATGGATAGATAGATAGATAGATAGATAGATAGATAGATAGATAGATAGATAGATAGATAGATAGATAGATAGATAGATAGATAGATAGATGTATGCATATATTTTTTAATATTTTTGTCTCATGGGAACTGAGACCTCATTACTAGCTTTGGGCAGGATATAGAATTTTTCCACTAAAATTGCAGTGAGTGAAGAAAAAGAATCATCTAGGTAAGAAGGGTGTCTCGATTTCATTACGTTATCTGCTAGTTGGAATAGATTTGCCTTTGAATTGTCTCTGAAAATGGAGGGATTCTCAGAAAGCTCAGGTCTTACACTTAAAACTAAATGTTATTGCACAATGACCAGATTTGATCAGTGATTTGGCAAATGTGGGCTCTTAACTTAGGGGAGTTATATTTGTGAGAAACAAGTTCTAGTATTTTAGAACCCCTTGTTGGAATTTAGAATAGTTAGCCCAAGAATTGGCATTAATGAAATCCAAGAATCTCTGCACATATCTGTTTATGGTGATGTAGGTTAGCCAGTTAATGAAGGTTTAGCTGAAGTCACCTCAGTAGACAGCATTAGGTTCTATGGTGAGGGATAGCAGTTTGGTAAGATATGAGTCATGGTCTGCTAGTACCCAGGTATCATCTGCAGTGCCCAGCTATTGCAGTAATCTTGGTGAATGTATGACCCTGGACTGACAATTGTGGTGATAAACCAGGCACTTATGGGTTTTGGATCCCAACACTCTCCTGCAAGAGCTGAAGGTCACCAGAGAGATGGTCACTTGAGTCACACTGCTGGTACTCAAGAGGGTAAAGTTGAAATGATACACACAGGTCTAATTCACTGACCAAATTCACTAAATTCTATCTGACCTCAGATTATACAAGGAATGTGTATCTGTACTGCTGCCCTGAGTATGATCATAGGATCACAGGATCATAGGAAGTTATTAGGCTATTGGCCCTGAGGCCCTTACAAGCCTAGCCAAGAATTTAGCCCATGTTCCAACAAGTCAACAACCGATGCCCATATCCAGCAGGGACACTGGTGGAATCCCAGGGGTGTATTATCTGTTCCCCATCCAGTTATCCAGGTTTCACTTAAAAAGGGTTAATGAGGTACTCTGCTTAATGTGGAGAGGGACTCTATTTCACAGAAGGGGGAGCCTCTGGGACACAAATCTGTCCCGCCAATAAGTCTTATTGAGGTTACAGACCAGGTTGAGGTTGCACGTATGGGTTACTAGAGTAGAGCTTGACTTGTGGATATGCAGCAGCCCCATCAAGGCGGGGTCTGAGATTGCTTTGTATGCCTGTATGATAGATGTTTGAGGCCCTGGATTAATATTTTTGTCCCATGGGGACTGAGACCTCATTACTAGATTTGGGCTGGATGTAGAATTTTTCCATGAAAATTGCAGTAAGTGAAGAAGAATCATCTTGCTAATAATATGCAGAGCTGGTCAACCTGCAGCTTCATAACCCACAGTGCTAAATAATGTCATCTTCTCAAATAATAAATAACTCATAAATAAATAACCAGCCACAAGACTGTAAAGTGAATGCATTAAAAAACTTTACTTGGAGAATTGAATAAGGCAGTGTTAATAGTAATTACATATGCATGAGTAAGTACAGATGCACAGAGAATAGAATAGCTATGAACTGTGCAGACAGAATGCTTAAAAGGAAATTTTAACTACATAAATAATCTGTCCATCATCTAGCTAAAATAACACCAAAGTGTAACTGCTAAGTTACTAGAACATGATGCATGCAGATGCAGGACAGCAGACTTCCATAGCATAAAAGTCAGATTTCAGCAGAATTAATTCAACAACTGCAAATATCTATTTTGTATATTACATAAAAGAAGAAATTAATTCTCTTGTCACAGTTAAGATTTTTAAATGCATTTGTGCAGTGCAGTTTTTGTTGTAGATTTCACAGATCTTAAACTCAGTTTACAAATAAGTTGCAGTCTGAATTAAGGAAGGAAGAAAGATACAGACCACATTTTAAACCAGTTTCTTCCCCACAAGATTAATTAAAGGATCACTGCAGGCCGAATATGAAAATAATATATGTTTATCTTATCACAATGTTCTACATAATCCAGAGTACAACTTATTTACAACACCCACTTGATGTGAAAGAGCAAAACCCACTCTGTATCTTTCCTGAATGCACACTTCTTGCTGTTTGCAATGCCCATTAATCGCATAGGATAACATTTATTTCACTATTAAAATGTATTGCTACATTGGACTTTCATGCCAAATAATAATATTTGCTTAAAAATTTTGCTGAAGTGAGCCTGTTACATTTGATCACTACATTGAATACTGCATGCAACATAAAATATCTATTAAAAAAAATCTTTGAAAAAATGCTGGCTGCATGACAAACTGCAGTATGTAATATGAATATTAACTAGAAGCACCTAAAAGTTGGAAACCCCACAGTAAAATATTTAAGAAAATGTTGGTTACATGCCAATCAGTGCAATAAGTGATATGAACGCAAAACCTTTTTCTTTAACATATGCTCAGTTGATATTATGCAAAGATATTTCTGACAGAACCAGTAAACATTTCAAATTGTGTATTGTTGCGGAGATGACAGAAGTAAGAAGAGAAATGAGGGAATTATTTTGGTGGCACACCAGACTGACTGATCTGTTTGACATCTATTGTCATCCACTTTTAGATTTATGGAGTAACAGATATTCTAGGACCACCATATCTGTTTACACCTTACCAGTACCAGCCCTCAGTCTATCCATCCAGTCATGTAGGTTATGCTTAAAGGCTGATAGCAAGTTACACTTCTTAACATGCAGGGGATAGTTTATTCCAGATGTTTGGGAGGTGCTGGATTATAAATATGTCCTGCCACCGTGCTTTATGCCCCTGTTAATGAAGATTTAGGTCCCAGGTTCTAGTACTGATGGAGTCATTCGACCTGAAGAGGTACAGGAGGTCAAGGACACTTTGTCTCTAATGGTGCAGTAAGCAAAACAGAGATTCATGCTTCAAAGGTCTATAAGACACTGAATAAAGTTGTGCAGCTTCCAGCCTATCTTGATAGCTCATGGGTTTTAGGTCTGTAATATTTTTGGTTATGATCCTTTGAGGTCTTTCTAATTGTTTGATATGTTTAGTGGCATGAATCCTAAAGGGGACATTACACTTGATCATTGGTCAGATGAATGCTGAATGTAAGGAACCAATTATCTGTTTAGACCTTGATGACATTCTTTATGCAATTAGTTATGATAAATAAAATAATTTCTTAACATCCATTGCCACATGATGGTCAAAAGAGAGAAAGTTACTGACCTAAGCTCCTAGTTCCATGAATACATTTTCATTTTGTAGTGATATGTTGTCTCTATAGAATGATGAGGGGAGGGGTTGTCTACCAATAGTGATAATAACATATTTTTTCCTTCAATTTTTTTAACCAATGAACAGAAATACATTTAATACAGTTGTATTTAGCAGCAATACAAATGTAAAGAAGAGAAAAGTCATTCATAGGAAAAAAGCTATATACAATATACACAACATGCCTGTGGGATATGAACTAAAACAAACTGTGGTATGCCAGAGAGTAAAGTTTAGTATAGTAAGTAATAATATATGCTATATAAACAATAAACTTTTTTGATAAAAATAAATTCAGAAGGCAGAACTCTACTAAAATAAATCAATTAGAGATAATACTTTTGTCCAAGGATTCTTAACAAGTGTCTTAGAAATAACCTACTTTCTTTTATTTTTGTCTCAGTTAAGGCTACTAATAACTTACGTTTTAGAATTCAGATTGAGCCCACATTTAGTAAACTAATTGTTTACTTAGGAGGGTTCATTCTAGAGAATGTGGGTGTTAGAGGGTATCTTAACAACAACCCCCAACTTGTAGTTGTCCTCAAACTTTGTTAGCCAGATGTCTTGGCTCTCTGCTTGGAAGCCTGAGCAATAAATACTAAAAAAGAGAGTTCCCAGCACCATGGCCTGAGGATCACTATGTGTCACCTGCAGACATCTGCAACTTGTACTGTGTAGGTTCTTGCTTTCAGCTAGTTTGCTATCCATCTTACCAAATATGGCCTGATTTTTAAGACATATATCTTCTGTATGATGCCATCGTGGGGAATGTTGTCAAAGGCCTTGTCCAGGTAAAGATATGCTATGTGTATATATACTGCATGACCAAATCTAAAGCCTCCATATTTGTTTTAAAGAAGTTTACCAAATTCAGTAAATAGGATCTATATTTCATAAAAGCAAACTGTGTGTGTGTGTGTGTGTGGGGGGGGTCAACTCCAATAAGATTTCTGATATTGTAGGCTATGAGGTCAATAATAATAATATTTACTATTTATTGCTTTTGTTTACCAGGAAAGTCCAAATGTGCGCAGGAGAGTCACTGGGAGAAAGACTCCAATGAACAAACAACAGTAATAGACATAGCGACACAAACATTTGAAAGACTATAATATACAGTAGTCTTTACAACATTTTTTAAAACATGTGGAACTACATTTGAAATCTGATAAGGTATGCAAACAGCCATATTGTTACTATTTTCAATAGAAAGCAATACTTACAAATGAGGCATGTAAGACTTATTGGTTTGCAATTACCTGGGTGTGTTGTAATCCACCCATTCTGGAGAGGCATGACTACTGCGATGCTCCACTCATAAAGGACAAAACCAATAGCTTAGCGTAAGTTAAACAGGAATGCACCTGCAAAGTCATGCTTCACATTATTAGTTAAGTAACCAGGTGTGGTCTTAGGTCCTATGGAGTATGTATTTTGGTCTTGGTTAGCACCTTCAGTAAATGATCTGCACAGATAATTAAGGAAGTAAGGGATTTAGATATTTCAGGGTTTGGACAGATGTCTCACAGATGAAGCCAGAACTAAATTTGTTTGCAAGGATATTGGCAATGCCTTTTAGGCTGGGATAGAAGCATCATTATGAATAAGTTCAGAGCGATCCAGTACATACCCCGGGATTCAGGAAGCTCGGCGCAAGGACGGTTTAACCTTGCGCCAAGCGTCCTCACTACAGATGGTGCAGCAGTGCCATATGAATATGTATGAGGGCATGCCGCTGTACCCTCGACATGCACAGGAAATGTGTGCGAGTGCAGCGAGCATGTACAAGTGCTCTACGGAGGTGTAAACATGCCCTGACGGTTGCAAAACCTACCATGCCTACTAGTAGAGCCCGCCTCTAATAGTAAGTCAGTAATTCAGTGTCCGTGGATACCGAAATGTATGCTAAGCATACAAGAGTATCCACGAACAGTGAAATAAAATTGAAGTAGTAAACACACAAGCACGTAGTGGAATGTTGAGCCCTGTCCCTAGAACTTTCACAATTAGATTCCATGTGTCCCTATTATACATTTGAATTGCTACAATATCAAAGGTGTAAGCAAAGCTCAGCGTGTTTGCGCGTTGCTGCCCTCCGCCGAGCATAGTGTACACATCAAATTCATTCAAATAGAGAAAAACATTTGGAATCAACGTAAATGTCAATAGTGTAGTGTTTAGAGCATCTGTCTAATAAACAGGCATTCACTGTTCGAGCCCAACAATAGCACATATCATTTTCCATGTGGAATGAATGTCGTTTTGCTGTAAAACCCACATAAGAGTATCGCATGAGATATTTAACTTAAATATCATTCAATCAAAGTGGCACAGTCATAATGAATAAGGCACTAGTAAGCAGGTGTAAGCACAAATAAGCAGCAGTAAACATATATAAGTACCAGTAAGCAAGTCTGAGGGCCCTTGCATGGGTCTAAGCAGTGCCCAGCATAGGAAATGTATATAAGTATGTACAGATATATATATATATATATATATATATATATATATATATATATATATATATATATATATATATATATATATATATATATATATATGTATATATATATATATATATATATATATATATACATACATATATATGAAGAAAGAACAATGTAACAATAAAGCATACAAAAGGAATGAGAAGGGAATCAACAGCAACCCCAGTATTATATAGCACTGTCAGCGTATGTCATATCAAGCTGGGCAGGAGTGAGCAAAGCACTGCTACTCACACCACAGGCAGGATATTACCAGTTGGAGTAACATTGTTGATCTGCTAAGTCTACTTTACACACAGAGGGTAGTCCCTGGTGGGACTACCCAAAAATTGATAGGCTATTTGGCCATTCGACCATTACACATGCAAGGGCAGGTATGTTCAAGGACTAAATGGTGGGAGAGCCTGAGAATACATGGGTTGGGACAACATACGTGTAGGGCCCCTAACGCGTGGGAGAGGGGAATGTGTGGTGGTGTGTCATGGCTGAGATAACAAGTAGACAATGGATGGTATGCATGTATGTTGAACTCGGGTGGGGTGGAGGAACTATGGGTATGAAATTATGGAGCCAGGCGTGCCAGGGTTGGATGGGATGGTTTTAATTGGACTGCCCCATGGAGGTCAGCAAGTTCGTTATAAGTATATATGGATACACACATGCAGACATCTATATGTAGAAGTACATTCTCTGTAACACATTAATTCCATTTGCAGACATAAATAACATGAATGTGTTCTTGCAAACTTTGTCAGTAGATAGAATAATAGGTTGTGCATGAGAGGGATGGGACAAAACTGCTAAAACGCAGAAGTGTGTACAATGTCCGAAGTCAGTGCTGTGCTGAAAAAAATCAAATGAGAGGACTTTCCCACACATGGAATCATTCCTGTGATCTGCCTGCTATGGCAATGCCAATTACTAAACCGGTCTATTTGTAAAAGAAATACGCCAAACACATACATAATTAGGCTCTTATGTGTAACGTGTGCGTTACCACATAGTTATACTTATTAATTTATTGTAGCGTCACGTTAACGGGAGCAAGGATGTAATGAAATATAAAGTCTAATCTTGACATAAACACATGCATGTCCCATGTGGGACAACCCAAAAATTGTGAATAGTGCCCTTTTGATTGCTCATGTCACCAATGTTTGTGGACTAAAAGTTTGGGAGTTTGGAGGATACATGGAGTGAGTCAACCGATTGGGATGGGTCTATAGGAGTAGGGAGTGGCCAATGTGTAGTGGTGTGGATACACCGCAAATCCAACTGGAGAATGGATGACTGCAGTGCTAGGGAGGTGTTGGGATGGGTGTTTGGGGAACCAGGAGCCATGGGTATATGAGTATATATGCAAACGAAGCAGCACAGCAATAGTGTATTGGTTAGAACAACCGCCTAACAAACAGACATTCCTGTTCCGAATTCCACTGCATCACATACCATTTGCCATCAGTAATCTGTACATGAACATATTGCGACATCTGTCTGCTGTATGACCTGCAAAATAACAATTAAAAGTTAACTGGATTGAAGTGTCAGTGTCATAATGAATAAGGCACTAGTAAGCAGGTTTAAGCATATATAAACACCAGTAAACGTGTGTAAGTGCATTTGTGCGGGGTATGCATTGCTTTACAGGCACACACACACATATATATACATTAGTTGCAGGCATATACATATACGTATATATATATATATATATATATATATATATATATATATATATATATATATATATATATATATATATATATATGTGTGTGTGTGTGTATGTGTAGATATACACAGATATACAGCTATGATAGGAAACAGCACACAAGAATGACATATGTTCTCAGGCTATGCCAATGGAAGTGAGGGGCCAAAGCAAGAAATACAACATAGCATGACCTTCCACCCCCCCCAGCCGGACACGGGAACCATACACACAAACCCACAAACAATGTAAATAGTCCACTGCTCCCCAAACCACAGGCAGGATACAACCGGAGAGGGTACACAGTGTACCCATGAAATCTAATCTTGGAATTTAGACAGGAGCATCCCTTGCGGGACACCCAAAAATTGCCAAGACCAAAAGAAGGTGATACACCGACCATTCTGGCTGGGGTGTATACATACCCGGAATACAAGGGTGGGAAAGCCTGATGACCCATTGGTCGAGACAATTGTATGACATGGGTCCCGTGAAGTGGAGAGTGGGCAGCATGTAGTGGTGTGTTCAGAACCAACCAGGACCCAGAGTAAGGATGGATGCTGTAGAGGAGGTGCGGGTGGGGGAACGATGGGTAGCTACTTATGAGTCTAGGTGTGCAGGTGTTGGCTGATGTGGGCCTATATGTACAGTCCCAGGGATGTAAGCAAATGTGTTCATTGGGCAGAGGCATTACCCAACGAGCAGCCACACCAGCTATGAGTTCCACTGCAGCAAAGTGTAATCTATATGGCAAGGAACGGAATAACCAGATGTAGATGTATATATGTAGAGGTATGTGTGTATATATCTACCCATAGTGACATAGAGATAAGCCTCTCCATCTCCATAGTACAAATGTATGCATGCAGAAACAGAATACATATACCTACACACATATAGATATATACATATGCAGATACCCATAGACCCATATGTTAGAGATTTTATATAAATATATATATATATATATATATATAGAGAGAGAGAGAGAGAGAGAGAGAGAGAGACAGCAGTATATAAATATATACATGTATGCATACATATTCAGATATATCTGTATATAGTAATGTATGTATATATATATATATATATATATATATATATATATATATATATATATATATATATATATATATATATATATATATATATATATATATATATATATATATATATATATAGATGTGTGTGACTGTAAATATACACATGTATATAGCTAGGATATGATACAGCAGTTGCGAATTACATATGTTCACAGGCCGTGCATATGGGGGTGAGGGGTCCAATAAACAAACGTGTAACACATAGCAGCAACCCCCCCAGCTAGGCCAGTGAGACATACAGACACACAATAAAAGTAAACGCACCAATGCTTCCCAGAACATCAGCAGGATACTACCAGTGGGAGAGACCTGCCAGGTCTAATCTTGAAACATAGACATCGATGTCCCTTTTGGGACACCCAAAAATGAATGCTCATCAGAGTCAGTCCCAGTAATGATTCATCAAATCAGGCTGTAGACCTACATGGACCAGTAGGTTGTGCAAGCCTGATAACCTATGGATCGACACAACGTACGACATGTGTCCCGACACGCGGAGAGTGAGTAGTATGTAGTGGTGTGTTTATACCCCACTTGCACCCACAGTAAGAATGAGTGCTGTAGAGGAGGGAAAGGTGGGGGAACTATGGGTATGCAATTATGGGCCTAGGCGTGCAGGTGTTGGCTGGCGCAATCATATTAGGACCGCCCCGGGGATGTAAGTAATATTCTGAAATGGGCATAGCTGACACCCATACATCCAACCCCTAAGAGCAAATCCACTGGACAGGACATAAACCATTGGGGGAACAAATAGGGACCATACCTCTGAACTGTCCCCAATTTCCAGGGACGTCCCTGATTTCGACTCAAATTCTAACTCTGTCCCACTTAATCCCTCCTAAAACTAGTGACTTTTGGAGGAAAGGTGGTGAATTACATGTAATGAATAACAACAAGAATTAAGAGTTATAAACATTATTTACCTCAGAAAATGTGTATGAAGTCATATGCTCTGAGTCTGTCAATGTGTCAAGTTAATAGCACTAATAATTTAAATGTGTCTCTGATGTTGTTATGACATATCCTTGATTCAGTTGATATTTGTCCCCAATCGTTTGAGAGGTCTGATAGGGACAGAAAGCACTTACAACCTTAGAAAGATGATAGAATATTAGGTATGCAGTAGCATGACTCAGCTGAAGGATGTGGATTCCAAAACCCAATTACTTGTTTGTATTGAAGAGTGTCAGTTCCCATCTATTAGCCAGACAGGTGCAGATTGTAAGAGGAACACACCAATAATATGAATCAAACTCTGAACAGGCCGCGGATTCCGTACAGTCGAATGGCATGCTTTCGCCTAATGGGCAGCCATTCCTGATACTGTAGGCATATAATCCGATGTAATAGGCATCACAAGGTAATTTCATAGTCCTCACTCCCACCCTGGGTGTGAGTGTCAGATGCAAACACCAAATGCAGTGCATTTGCAAGTGCAGGAGCAAGCGGGTGTAAACCTGTTTGGCCACCAGTATGCGAGTATTACACTGGTGAAGCAATGTAGAGGCAAACTGAGTGTAAGAAATTATAAACCGAGGTTAGCATTGCTTAGCTCCATGCAAACCCATGCACACCCGCTTACAACTGCTTTAATGTGCCTTAATCACTCCGTATCCAATGGCCTTGTTCTGCCCAGCAACAAAATAAACAGCCTCTGCAAGGCTCGAAACCAGAACCCTGCACACACAGCTAATGTGATTTAAAAAGGGGGCCCCCCCCCCCCAAAAAAAAAAAGGGGGGGGAAAAACCTTTTTTAAAATTTTATGAATGGGCCCAAATTTTTGGGGGGTTTTTGGGGGGAAAACCCCCAAAAAAAGGGGTGCTTTGGGGGGGGGGGGGGGGGGGGTTTTTTTAGGGGGGGGGAAAGGGGAAAAGGGGGGGAAAAAAAAAAAAAATTTTTTTTAAAACCCACCACCCCCGGGTTTTCCCAAAATTTTTGGGGGGTTTTAAACCAAAAAAAAAAAGGGGGGGGAAAAAAACCCCCCCTTTTTTAACCCCCCCCAAAAAAAAAAAATTTTTTTAAAGCATAAAAAAAACCCCAAAATAAAAAAAAAAAAATTTTTTTTTATTTAAATATATAATATATATATATATATATAAATATATAATTTTTAATAATATAATAAAAAAAAATAAAAAAAAAAATTTTTAAAAAAAAAAATTTTATTTTTTTTTTTTTAAAAATTTTAAAAATTTTTTTTTTAATTAAAAAAAATTTGTAAGGGGAAATAACCGGTTTTTAATTTACTTTTTAAAAAAAGGCCCTGAAATTTTAAAAAAAAAAAAAAATTTTTGTCATAAACCCCGAAAGGAAAGGGGCCCCCCAAAAAAAAAAAAACCCCCCCCAAAAACCGGCCTAAAGGGGGGGCCCCTTTTAAATTTCCCCTTGGGGGGGGGGGGGGTTTTTTTTTTTTTTGGGGGGTTTTTTAAAAAAGGGGGAAATTTGGGGGGGGGTTTTTTAAACCCCTTTTCCCCCAAAAAGGGGGGGGGAAGGGGGGGGGGGAAAAAGGGGGCCCAAAAAAAAGGGGGGGAAGGGGGGGGGGCCCCGGGGGGGGGGGGGGGAAAAATTTTAAAGGGGGGGGGTTTTTGGGGAAACCCCCCCAAAAATTTAAAAGGCCCCGGGGGGGGGGGCCGAGGGAAAAAAACCCCCCGGGGGGCCCCCCCCCCTTTTTTTTGCCCCCCCCCCCCCCTTTTGGGGGAAAGGGGGTTTTAAGGGTTTTTAAAAAAAAATTAAGAAAAAAAAACCCCAAGGGGGGAAAATTTTTCCCCTGAAAGGGGGGGGAAAAATTTTTTCCCCCCCCTTTTTTTTTGGGGGAAAAAATTTTCCCAAATTTTAAAAAATTTGGGAAAAAAAAAACCTTAGAAAAAAAAAAAAATTGGATTTTGCGGGGGGAAAAACCCCAAAAAAAATTTTTTTTTAAAAAGGGGGTTTTTTCCCAAAAGGGGGTTTAAAAAAAACCCCAAAAAAAAAAATTTTCCTTTAAAATTTTTTTTTTTCCCCACCCCCCCCTTTGGGCCAAACCCAAATTTTTTAAAAAATTTTTCCCCCCCCAAAACCCGGGGGAAAAGGGGGAAAAAAAAAATAAAGGGCCCAAGGGGGGGCCCCCCCCCAAAACCATTTTTTTTTTAAAAAAGAAAATTGGGGTTAAAAAAAAAAAAAGGGGGGGGGGTTTTTTTTAAACCCCCAACCGGGTTTTTTTTAAACCCCTTTTTTTACCAATTTTTTTTTTTTTAAAAAAAAAAAAATTTAAAAACCCCCCACCCCTTTTTTTCCCCCAAAAAGGGGTTTTTTTGTTTTAAAAACATTTTGGGAAAAACGGGGAAAAAACCCACGGGAGGGGGGAAAGGGGGCCAAAAAGGTTTCCCCCAAAATTAAAAAAAAATTTTTTTTTAAACCCCCCCCAAAAAAAGGGGGGGGGGCCCTTTTTTTTGGGGGGGAAAAAAAAAAAAAATTTTTTTTTTTTTTCCCCCCCCTAAAAAGGGCCCCCCTTTTTTTAAAAAAAACCCCGGGGGGAAAATTTTGGGTTTTTTTTTGGGGGGTTTGTTTTCCCAAAGGTTTTGGGGGGGGGTTTTTGTAAAAGGTTCCCTTGGGGGGAAAAAAAAAAAAATAAAAATTTTTTTCCTTTTGGCCAAAAAAATTTTTTTTTTGGGCCCCGGGCAAAAAGGGAAATTAAAAAAAAAATTTTTTGGGAAAAAAAAAAAATTTTATAGGGGGTTTGATTTTAAAAATTTTAAAAAAAGGGATTCCCCTGGGGGGCCCCTTTTGGGGGGCCCCCTTTTTTTGGGGGGAAAACCCCCGGGGGGGGGAAAAGGGCAAAAAGGGGGGCCCCGGGGGGGGGGGTTTTTTTGGGGGCCCCAAAGGGGTTTTTGGTTTTTTCCCCCAAAACCCCTTTTTAAAAAAAAACCCGGGGGGGTTTTTTTGGGGGGCCCCCCCCTTTTTTGTTGTCCAAAAAGGGGGGGAAAATTTTTTTTTTTTTTTTTTGGGGGGGGCCCTTTTAAAATTAAACCCCCTTTTTTTGTTTTTAAACCCTTTAAAAGGGCAAAACAAAAAAGGGAAGGGGGGTTTAAATTTTTTTTTTCCCTTTTTTCCCCCCGGGGGGAAAAAAGGGGGGGTTTTTTTTTTTTTTCCCCCCTAAAAAATTTTTTTCCCCCGGGGAAAAAAAATTTTTTTTAAAAAACCCGGGGGGGTTTTTTTCAAAAAAAATTTTTTAAAATTGGGAAAAAACCCGGGTTTGGGGGGTTGGGGGGGTTTTTTTGGGAAAAGGGGGGGGGTTTCCCAAAAGTTTTAGGGGGTTCGTTTTTTGGGGGTTTTCCAAAAAGGGCCCCCCCCAAAAAAAACCAAAACCCCCCCGGGAAAGGGGGGGAAAAAAGGGCCCAAACAAAACCACCCCCCCCCCCCCCCTTTTTTTTTTTTCCCCCCCCCCTTTTTTGGGGGCCCGGGCCCAAATTCCAAAGGAAAAAATTTGGGGGGTTTTAAAAGGGCCAAAAAAAAAATTTTTTGGGGAAAAAAAATTTTTGGGGGGGGGGCCCTTTTATTTTCCCCCCGGGGTTTTTTTTTTCCCCTTTTTTTTTTGGGGGGTTTTTTGGGGGGGGGGCCCAGGGGGGGGAAAAAATTTTTTTGGGGGGGCCCGGGTTTTTTCCCCCCCCAAAAAAAGACAAAAAACCCCGGTTTTCCTAATTTTTTTCCCTTAAAAAAAAAAAGGGGGGGAAATTGGGGGGGTTTTTTTGGGGGGGAAATTGGGGGTTTCCGGGGGGGGAAAAAATTTTGCCCCCCCAAAAAACTTTTTTTGGGGGGGGGGTTTTTTTTTTAAAAACAAAAAAACCTAAAAAAGGGGAAAAAAAGGGGGGTTTTTTTAAAACCCTTTTTTTAGGGGGGGCCCCCAAAACCGGGGGGGGGGAAAGGGGGAAAAAAAGGGGTTCCCAAAAACCCCAAAAAAAATTTCCCCCAAAAACCCCCCCTTAAAAAAAAAAAAATTTTAAAAAAATTTTTGACACGGGGGGGGTTTTTAAGTTTTGGGGGCAAAAAAATTTTTTTAAATTTTTTTAAAAAAAAATCCCCGGGGGGTTTTTTTGGGGTTTTTAAAACCCCCAAAGGGTTTTTTTTTTTTAAAAAAAAAAAAAAAAAAATTTTAAAATTTAACATTTTTTTAAAAAAAATTTTAATAAAAAAAATTTTTTTTCCCATTTTTTTTTTTTTTTTTTTTTTTTTTTGGGGTTTTTTTTTTAAAATAAAAAAAAAAAAAAAATATAAAATTTTTTACAAAAATTTTTTTAAAAATTTTAAAAAAAAAAAAATTTTTTTTAAAATTTAAATTTAAAAAAAAAAATTTTTGGAGGGTTTTTTGGGGGGGGGGGGAAAAAAGGGTAAAAACCCCAAAAAAATTTTTTTGGGGGGGAAATTGGGATTTTTTAAAAAACCATTTTTTTTTAAACATTTTAAAAAAATTTAAAAAAAAAGGGGTTGTTCCTTTTTTTTAAATTTTTAAATTTTTAAAATTTTAATTTGTAAAAAAATTTTTAAAAATCCCAAAAAGGGTTTTTTTTTTAAAAAATTTTTTTTTTAAATAATTGGTTTTTTTGGGGAATTGGGGGGGGAAAAAAAATTTTTTCCCCCTTCCTTTTGACAAAACCCCCCCCCAAAAAAAAAAGGGGGGAAAAAAGGATGGCCAGGCAAAAAAAAAGGAAAAAAACCCCTTTAAAAAAAAAACCCCCCCCCCAAAAAAAATTTTTTAAAACACAAAAAAAAATTCCGTGGGGGGAAAAAATTTTTACAGAAAAAGAAAAGGGGGGGGTTTTTAAACCCCCCGGGGGGGGGAAAAACAAAAAAGGGGAAAATTTTGGAAAACCAAAACCCCCTTTTTAAAAAAGGGGGGTTTTTCCCAACCAAAAAAAAAGGAAAATTTGGGGGGCCCAAAATTAATTTAAAACCAAAAAAAAAAAGGGAAATTTTTTAACAAATTTTTAAACGGGGGGCCCAAATTTTGGGAAATTTAAAAAAATTTTTAAAAAAAAAATTTTTTTTGGGGGAAAAAGGGGTTTTTTTGGGAAAAAATTTTAAAAAAAACCAGGGGTTCCATTAAAAAAAAATTTTTTAAAAGAACCACATTTTTTTCCCCCCTTTTTTAAAAAAAAAATTTTAAAAATTTTTTAAAAAAAAAAAAATTTTTTTTTTTAAAATTTTTTTATATTTTTTCCCCCCTTTGGGGGGGTTTTTTTAAAAAGGGGGGGTTGTTTTTCCATGTTAAAAATTTTTTTTTTTGGGTTTTTTTTGGGGGGGGGTTTGGGGGGGGCCCCAAAATTTGGGGCCCCGGGGGAAACCCCCAAAAAATTGGGGGGTTTTTTTTTGGGGGGAAATTTTGGGGTTTTTTAAAAAATTTTAAAACGGGGGTGCCCCTTTTTCCCCGGGTTTTTTTTTTTTTCCCCCCTTTTTTTTTGGGAACCCTTTTGGTTTTTTTTTTTTCCCCAAATTTTTTTTCCCCTTTTAAACCCAAAAATTTTTTTTTTTTTGGAAAAAAAACCCCTTTTTTCCCGGTTTTAAATTTCCGGGTTTTTTGGGGTTTTTTAAAACCTTTAAAAAAAAGGGGGGTTTTGGTTGTTTTTTTTTTGGGGTCCTTTTTTTCATTAAAAAAATTTTTCCCCCAAAAACCCCTACCCTTTTTTTACCCAAAAAGGGGGGTTTTATTTTTTTCCAAAAATTTAAAGGGGCCCCCCTTTTCCTGGGGCCCGGGGTTTTGTACCCTTTAAAAAAAAACCCCCCCCGGGGGAATAAAAATTTTTCCCTTTAAATTAAAAAAAATTTTGGGGTTTCCAAAAAAACTTTTTTTCCCCTTTTCCAAAGGGGACAAAAGGGAAAATTTTTGGGGGCCCAAAAAAATTTTTAACCCAAACCCCCCAAAGGGTTTTTTCCCCCCCCAAAACCCCTTTTAACCCCCCCCCAAAAAAAAACCCCCCCGGGGGGCCCCCTTTTTAAAAAAAAATTTTTAAAAACCCTGGTTTACAAAACCCAGGGGGGGGGAAATTCCAAAAATTGGGCCCCCAAAAAAAACCCCAATTTAAATTTTTTTTTTTCCCCCTTAAATTCCCCCCCAAAACCAAAAAAAAAAATTTTTAAAAAACCCCCCTAAGGGGAAAAATTTTAAAAGGTTTCCAAAATCCGGGGGGGTTTTTAAAAAAAGGGGGTTTTTTTTCCCCCAAAAACCCCAAATTTAAAACCACCCTTTTTTCAAATTTTTTAAAACCAAAAAAAAAAGGGGGGAAAAACCCCCCCCCCGGGGGGGAAATTTTTCCCGGGGGGTTCAAAAATTTTTTAAAAAAATTTTGGTTTTTTTTTAAAAAAAAAAAAAAACCCCTGGGTTTTAAAATTATTTTTCCCCCGAAATTGGGGGAAAATTTTAAAAAATTTTTTAAAAAAAAATTTTTCCTTTTTTTAAAAAATTTTTTTTTTGGGGGGGAAAAAATTCCTTTTTAATTCCCCCCCCCGGGGAAAAATTTTTAAATGGGGGGTTTTGGGGGTTTTTGGGAAAAGGGGTTTTCAAATTTTGGCCCCCGGTGGGGGTTTGGGGGGTTCCTTTAAAATTTTTTTGGGTTTTTCCCCTTTTAAAAAGGGGGTAAAAAATTTCCCTTTCCCTTTTGGGGTTTTTGGCCTTTGGGTTTTTTTTTTTTCCCCCGGGGGCAGGTTGGGGGCCGGGGCCCCTTTTTTTTTTTTTTAAAAAAAAATTTTTTTTTTGGGTTTTCCTAAACAAAAAAAAGGGAGGGAAATTTTTTTGGGGGTTTAAATTGGGGGTTTTCCCCAAAATGTTCCAAGGAAACCCTGGGGAAAAAACCCCCTTCCCAAAAAAACCTTTAAGGGGTTTTGGTTTTTTAAGGGGGAAAAAAATTTTGTTTGGGGGGCCCCGGGGGGAAAAACCTTTTAAAAAACCCCGGGAAATTTTGAAAAAAATTTCCAAAAAATCGGGTTTTTTGGGGAAAAGGGGGTTTTTTTTGGGGGGGTTTTGGTTCTTTTTTTTTTTCACAAGGGGGGGGGGGTTTTTTTTTTTGGGTTTTTTAAAAAAAATTTTAAAGAAAAAACCCGGGGTTCCCAAAAAAAAAAATTTTTAAAGGGGGGGGGGTTTTTTTTTTGGGGGGGGTTTTTTTGGGGGGTTTTTTTTTTTTGGGGGGTTGTTTTTAGGGCCCCGGGTTTGGGGGAAAATTTTTTGAAAAAAACCCCCCCCTTTTTCCAATTTTTCCCCCTTTTTAACCCCAAAACCAAAAAAAATTTTTTTTGGGGGGTTTTTTTTGGGGAAATTTTTGGGGGAATCCCATGTTAAAAAAAAATTTTTTTTTTAAAAAGGGCCCCCCTTTTAAAAAAATTTTTAAAAAATACAAAATTTTTTTTTAAAAAAAAGGGGGGGGGGAAAAAAAAAAATTTTTAAAAATTTCCCCCTTTTTTTTTTAAAATTTTTTTTAAAATTTTTTTTTTTTTAAAAATTTTTTTTAAAACCCCCCAAAAAAAATTTTAAAAAAAAAAAAATTTTTTTTCCCCAATTTTTAAAAAAAAATTTTTTTTTAAAATTTTTAAAGGTTTTTGAATTTTTTTTTCGAATTTAACAAAAATTTTTTGGGGTTTTTTAAAAATTTTTTGGGGGGGGGAAAAATTTTTTCCTTTTTTTTTGGGTTAAACCATTTTTTAAAAACAGTTTGGGGAAAACTTGGAAAACCCCGGGGGAAATTTTTTCCCCCAATTTTTTCCCGGGGGTTTTTTTAAAATTTTAAAACCTTGGGGGGTTTTTTTTTAAAGGGGGGGGGTTTTTTTTTTTTTTTGTAAATTTTTTTTTTTCCCTTTTTTTTGGGGGTTTTTTAAATTTTTGGGGGTTTTTTTTGGGGGGGTTTTAAAAAAAAAAATTTTTTTCCCAAAAAAAATTTTTTTTTAAAAAAAATTTTAAAGGAAAAAAGGGGTTTTCTTTTTGGGTTTTTTCAAAAGGGTTTTTTTTTTTTTAAAACCCAAATTTTTGGGGGTTTTTTTTTTTGGGAAAAATTTTAAAAACCCGGGCCCCCCAAAAAAAATTTTTCCCCCCCTTTTATTTTTTTTAAAAAATTTTGGAAAAATTTTGGGGGGGTTTTTTCCTTTTTTGGGTTTTTTGGGAAAATTTTTTTAAAGGGGGGCCTTTTTGGGGGGTTTTGTTGCCTTTTTAAAAATTGGGATTTTTAAAACCCCCCTTTTTCCCCCCCCTTTTTTTTAAAAAAAATTTTTAATTAAAAAAAAAAGTTTACTTTCTAAAAAAAAAAAAATTTTTTTAACAAGGGGGAATTTTTTTTTTAAAATTGGGGGGTTTGGGGGGTTTGGGGGGTTTGGGGGGTTTTTTTTTTTGGGGGGGGGGGCCCCCTTTCCCCCCGGGGGAAAAAAGGGGGGGAAAAAAAAAAACCCTTTTTTTTCCCCCCTTTAATTTAAAAAAAAGGGGGGCCCCGTTTTTTTTGGGGGGGTTTTTTTTTAAAAATTTTAACCCCCCCAAATTTTTTTTTTTTTTTAAAAAAAAAAATTATTTTTAAACCCTTTTGTTTTTTTTCATTTTTTTTGCATTTTAAAAAAAAAATTTTTAATTTTTTTAAAAACCCCGGTTTTGGTTTTTTTTCCCGGGTTTTTTTTGGGGGTTCCGGGGGGGGGTTTTTTTATTTGGGGGGGGTTTTTTCCCTTTTAAAAATTTTAATTTTTTCCCCCTTTTTCCCCAAAATTTTTTTCCCCCCCCCCCTTTTTTTGGGGGGGCCCCCCAAATTTTTGGGGGGCCCAAAAATAAAATTTTTGGGGGAAACAAAAAAGGGGAAAAAATTTTTTTTTTTAAAAAAAGGGGGGGTTTTTTTTTTTATTTTTTTTAAAAAGGGCCTCCCCAAAAATTTTGGAAAAAAAAAGGGGGGAAAATTAAATTTTTTTTTTGGGGAGGGGGTTTTTTTTAAAAAAAAATTTTAAAACCCCGGTTTATTTTTTAAAAAAAAAAAAAAATTTTTTTTCCCCCCAAAAAAACCCCCCCGGGGGGGAAAAAAAAACCCAACCCTTTTGGGGGGGGTTTTTTTTTTTTCCCGGGGGCTAACCGGTGAAATTTTTTTTTTGGGTTTGTTTTTTTTTTGGGGGGGGTTTTTTTTTTTTTTTTTTTTTTTTGAAAATTTTTTCAGGGGGGTTTTTGGGTTTTTTAAAATTTAAAAAAGGGGGGTTTCCCCCCTTTTGGGTTTAAAACCCCCCCGGGGAAAATTTTGGGGTTTTTTTTTTTTCCATGCCCAAAAGGGGTTTTTTTCCCCCCAAAATTGGGGGGGGTTTTTGGGGGGAAAAACCCCCAAAACCCTTTAAAAAAAAGGGGGATTTAAAACGGGTTTCCAAAAAAAAGGGGGGGGGAAAAAAAAACCCCCAAAAAAAGGCCCAAAACCCCAAAAAAAAAACACAAAAAAAAGGGGGGGAAAAATTTTTTTCCAAAAAAAAAAAAAACCCCAAAACCCAAAACCCAGAAAAAAACCAAAACCCTTAAAAACCCCCCTTTCCCAAAAATTTTTTTTTAAAAAAAAAAGGGGGGGTTTTTTTTCCCCCCCCCCGGGGGGCCCCCCCCGGGGGGAAAAAAAAGGCCCTTTTTTTTAAAAAAAAACCCCTTTAACCCCCCCCAAAATTTTTCCCCCCGGCCAGTTTTTAAAAAGGGGGGGGAACTTTAAAAGGGGGGAAATTTAAAAAAAAATTAAAATTTCCCCTGCCGGGAAAAATTTTTAAAAAATTTTAAAGGGGGGGGGGGAAAAAAAAAGGGGGGCCCCCCCCAAAATTTTTGGGGGAAGGGCCAAAATTAAATTCCCAAAAAAAAAAAAAGGAAAAAAAATTAAAAAAAAAAGGGCCCAGGGGGGTTTTGGGGGAAAAAGGAAAATTAAACCCAAAATTATAAAAATTTTAAAAAAAGGGCCTTTTAAAAAAAAAACCCCCCAAAAAGGGGGGAAACATCCAAAAAAAAAAAAAATTTTTCCCCCCCCCCAAAAAAATTAAGGAAAAAAACCCCCCCCAAAAAAAAAATTTCCCCCCAAAAAAAGGGGCCTTTTTTTTGGGGGGTTTTTCCCCCCCGGGGGGGGGGGTTTTTAAACGGGGAAAAAAAAAAAAAAAATTTTCCCCCAAACCATTTTTTAAAACCCCCCTTTTCCCCGGGGCCAAAAAAAGGGGCCCCCCTCCCCCCCCCCCAAAAATTTAAAAAACCCCCCGGGCGGGGAAAAAAGGTTTTGGGGGCCTTTCCCGGGGGAAAATTTTTTAAATTTTTTTTTTTTTTTAAAAAAAAAAAGGGGGGTTTTAAAAAAATTTTTTTTTTTTCCCCCCAAAAAAATGGGGGGCCCCAAAAAAAGGGGGTTTTTTTTAAAAAAAACCCAAAAAAAAAGGGAATTTTTTTTTAAAAAAAAGGAAAAAAACCTTTTTAATTTTAAAAGGGGGGGCCCCCCCCAAAAAAAAAAAAATTTTTTAAAAAAAAAAACCCCCAAAAACCCCGAAATTTTAAAAAAAAAAAATTTTTGGAAAAACCCCCCCCCCAAAAAAAGGGCCCAAATTAAAAAAAAGGGAAGGGGGGCCCGCCCCGGGGGGGGAAAAAAAAAATTTTTTTAATTTTTTGGGGAAGCCCCCAACCCCCCAAAAAAAAGGGGGTTTTTTTTTCCCCCAAATTTTTTTTTTTAAAAAATCAAAAAAAATTTGAAATTTAAAAAAAAAAAAATTTTTTTCCCCCCTTTTAAAAAAAATTTTTTTGGGGGGGGCCCCTTTTTTTTAATTTTTTCCAAACCCAAGCCTTTTTTTTTTTTTTCCCCCTATTTTTTTTATTTTTGGGGGGCCCCAGGGGGTTTTTTTTTAAACCCTTTAAAAAGGCCGGTTTTTTTGGGGAAAAAAAGGGCCAAAAAAAAAAAATTTTACCTAAAAAACCCGGTTTTTTTAAAAAAAGGGGAAAAATTTTTGGGGGGAAACCCTTTTTTTTCCCCCTTCCTTTAAAATTTTTTCCTTTTTTTAATTTCAAAATTTCCCCCAAAGGGGGAAAAATTTTTTTCCCCCAAAACCCCTTTTTTTTTGGGGGGTTTTTTAAAAAAAAAATTTTGGGGAACCCAAAATTTTTGGGGGCCCCAAAAATTTTTTAAAAAGGGAAAACCCTTTTTTTTTTTTTCCCCAGGGGAAACCTTTTTTTCCCCCAAAAATTTTTAAAACCCCTCAAAAATTTTTTCCCCCCTTTTTAAAAATTTCCAAAAAAAATTTTTTTCCCGGAAAAAAAACCCCCCAGGAAACCCCTTTTTCCCAAAAAAAAAATTTCCGTTTTTTTTTCCCAAATTTTTTAACTCCCCCAAAAAAATTTTTTTAAAAATTTTTTTTTAAAAGGAAAAATTTTTTTTGGGGGAAAAATTTTTTTAAAAAAACCCAAAATTTTAAAATTTTTTTCCCCTTTTTTTTTTAAAATTTTTTTTTTTTTTTTTTTTTAATTTTTTTTGGGGGTTTTCCCCTTTTTTTCCCTGATTTTTTTCCTTTTTTTTTTTTGGGGGGGGAAAAAAAACCCCCAAAAATTTTCCAATTCCTTTTTTTAAAAAACCCTTTTTACCCCCCCCCAAAAAAAAAATTTTTTTTTTTGGGGGGAAAAAATTTAAAAAATTTCTTTTTAAACCCTTAAAAAAAAATTTTAAATTTTCCTTTTTTTTAAATTTCAAATCCAAATTTTTTTTTTCCTTTAAAAACGTAAAATTAAACAAAAAACCAAATTTCCCCCCAAAAATAACCTGAAAAGGGGGGGTTTAAAAATTTTTTTAAAAAAGGCCCCCAAAAAAAAAAAAAAAAAAAAAATTTTTTTTTTCGGCCTGCAAAAATAAACCTTTTAAACTACTTTCCCAATTGGGTTTTCCCCCCCAAAAATTTTTTTTAAAAAGGGGGAAAAGGGTTTTAAAACCAAAAAAAATTTTAAATTTTAAAGGGCCGGCTAAAATTGGGGGGAAATTTGGGGTTTTGTTTTTGGGGGCCCGGGGGGGGGGGTTTTTTAAATTTAATTTTTTTTTGGGGGGTTTTCCTTAAAAAAAAAAAAAATTTTAAAAAAAAAAATTTTTTAATTCCCGGGTTTTTAAAAAATTTTTTTCCCCCCCCCCCGGGGGCCAAAAGGGAAAAATGAAATTTTTTTTTAAAAAAAAAGGGGGCCCCCAAAAACCCCCCCCCCCCAAAAAAAAAAAAGGGGGCCTTTTTTTTCTTTTTAAAAGGGAAAAACCCCATTTAAAAAACCCCCAAAAAAACCCAAAAAACCCCAAAAGGGGGTTCCCCCCCCCCGGAAAAAAATTTTTCCAAAAAGGGGGTTTTTTTAAGGGGGGGAAAAAAAAAAAAAAAAACACCCCCGCCCCCGGGGGGAAAAGGCCCTTCCCCCCCCCCAAAAAAAAGGGGGCCCAATTTTTGCCGGGGGCCGGGGAAAACCCCCAAAAAGGGGGAAAAAAAACCCCCCAAAAAAATTTTTTCCCCCCCCTTTTTTTTCCCCCCCCCCCCTTTTTTTCCCCCCCCTTTTTTTAAACCCTTTTTTTGGGGGTTTGGGGGGGAAGGGGGGTTTTCCCTTTTTTTGGCAAAAAAAAAACCCCCCCAAAAAAAAAAGGGTTTTTTTTTTTTTCCCCCCCCCCCCTTTTTTTTGGAAAAAAAATTTTTTTTTTGGGGGAAAAAATTTTTTTTTAAAAAAAAAAAAAGGAAAAAGAAACCAAAAACCCACCCGAAAAAAAAAGGAAAAAAAAATTTTAAATTTTAAAAAAATTTTTAAAAAATGGTTTGGGGAAAAAAAATTTTTTTTTTTTTTAAAAAAAATTTTTTAAAAAAAGGGGAAAAACCCCTTTAAAAAAAAATTTTTAAAAATTTTTTTTTTCCCCTTTTTAAAAAATTCCTTAAAAAAAAGACTTTTTTTTAAAAACCCCCCTTTTTCCCAAACCCTTTTTAAAATTTTTTATTTTTTTTCCCCCCTTTTAAAAAAAAATTTTTTTTTTCCATTTTTTTTGGGAAAAAAAAAAATTTTTTAAATTTTTTCCCCCCCCCGAAAAAAAATTTCCCCAAAACCCTTTTTTAAAATTTTTTTTTTTTTCCCCCCCCCCCCAAAAAAGGGGGGGGAAAATTTAACCGGGCCCCCTTTTTAAAAAAAGGTTTTTTTTTTAAAAAAAAATTTTTAAAAAAAAAATTTTTTTTTAAAAACCCGGGGGGGGGTTTTTTTTTTTTAAAAAGGGAAATTTTTGGGGGTTTCCCCCCAAAAAAAAAACCCTTTTTAAAAAAAAAAAAAAAAAATTATTTCCAAAAAATTTTTACAAATTTTTAAAAAACCCAAAAAAAAAATTTTTTTTAAAAAAAAATTTTTTGGGGGGCCCCTTAAAAAAAAAAAAAAGGGGAATTTTTTTCCCTGGGGGTTAAATTTAAACCCCCTTTTCCCCTTTTTTTGGGAATTTTTCCCCTTCAATTTTGGGGGGAAAAAAAAAATTTTTTGGGGCCAATTTTTTCCCCCCAAAAAAAAAAATTTTTCCTTTTTTTTTTTTTGGGGGGGAAAATTTTTTTTTTTTTAAAAAAAATTTTTTTGGGGAAAATTTAAATTTTTAAAATTTTTTTTTTTTAAAAGGGTTAAAAAGGGAAAAAAATTTTTTTTTTTCCATCTGCAAAAAAAAAAAAAATTTTTTTTTGGGAAAAAAAAGGGGGGGTTTTAACAAAATTAAACCCTTTTTTGTGTGTTGCTTCATGTCTCTGGCCATCCTCCATGGCCATGTGTATACATGTTCTGTCCAATGGTTGTGATTGCCATCTTATTTCACATGTTAGTGTTATCCCATATGACATACACCCATAGATGTCATATGCTCCACTGAGGACAGGGTTATGCAGACAAAGGGTGGTATGTATGGGATGTGAGACATGTTTTGCAGGATAGTTGAGCAGTGTTGCAGTCAGCCCACTACATGTCATGGACATGTCAGATAGCACATGACATTGTGTGACATTCATAGCAAGGGTAAAATCCACAAGGGTGTATCCTGTGGGATGGTCATACTCCTGCTCCAGCACATTTAGAGTGTGTGCACACATATGCTCTCTGTACTCCAGCTCCAACACATTTAGAGTGTGTGCACACATATGCTCTCTGTACAGTACTGTTCGTATTCCCAACATGTGTAATGCTGATATGTAGTACCTGTCCCTACAGTGAAACACACCTCTACCATTGTATTCACTGTTGTCCACACATCTGGCAATGACAGTTGGGAAGGTTTAGTGTAGGTGTTTCATATAGTCTTCAATTCTTTCACATGGGTAAACACTGTGATGCATTGCAGGTCTGACCAGTGTCCATTAATAGGACAATCATATATTATGTGTACGTGTGTTATGGCAGATGGCAAGCAATTAATATGTTCCGTGCATTATCAAGCCAGGTAAATAATAACAATCTCACCTGACACAGGCTGCTGTCGCTGCAAAATGCCAGAGGTACCTAAACAGGAGTGTCACAGCAGTAAGATCATTATCCACACCTATGTGATAGCTACAGGGTGCAATGTCCATGTTAGCACATAAGCCAGTACAATACACTATACTATAGAGTATACATATCTGTGCATACATAGAGTAGCAGACTATAGTATGTGGCATGTGTGCATACATGCCTTGCATATGATGTTACATTACATATTGTACAGTAACACATGTAACTATGTGAAATATAGTTGTGTTATATGTGCAGTAGTGATTTACCAGGCAACTGCAGGCTCAGTGGTTGAGAGACACCCACCTCCACAATACCAGCTAAAGCTTGTGGATGGAGGTCTACAGGTGTCCCCAGGTTAGCCAGTAGCTCCTCAGTACGTGTGAGTGGGGGCTGGGTGAGTGGCCCCCCCACCTGTTTCACCTTGTTCCCTGGCAATTGCATTAGCATGCTGTTTTGCCCATCTTATGAAGTCAGTGCAGTGTCGGTGCACCTGCTGATAGGTGCGATTGCGACCGCCAACATAATTTACCCTCCTGCAGAGTTCCTCCCACATGGCATCCCGCTGTTGTGCATCCTTTGGCATATGGCTGAAGAGTGTTGTATGGTTGTCAAGCTGGTATGGGACGAGGACCTCATCCTCCAAGCGGCTGTACGCCGGCAGTCTGCTACGTGGCATACCTGGAAGACATAATGATGGAGACAGGTCACAGTAACTCACAGAGAAGTACAGAAGTACAGCTGAACATACATGTGTATCACATTTATTAAGATTACAAATACGTCTTTGCAAATCTACATGACACTAACACCACTGACATGTATAAGTCACACACATTTGACACTTACTGGTGATGTCATGTTATCGCCATATATGTGTGTGTCAAGTGATGACATTGCTCATACACCATGTGGATGTTGTCTTGACATGGGCATGTCTGTTTGCCTGTACTGGTGCCTTTACCTATCAGCACATGCCTGGATGTGTTCACATTAATGCAATCAACCTTAATGCTGTGTATACGTCACATATATAGTCATACATAGCCATTAGGGACATGACCTGTGACCCTGCAGACTTGCAAGTATGTATGTGTTTTGCCATATACATCTACATGGCACTGCACAGCTGTGTAGCATCCTGCCATGTATTGTCTCTGTTGCACATGCGTAAGACATGGGACAATAGCTAGCCAGATGGTATTTGCAGGGTTGGATAACAACTATAGCATGTATGGTCATATTGATCTAGTAGGCCATATGCCCTGGGACATTTATGAGCCTAGGCAGACAGGTTACCTAGCTGTAGGCAACAGACAGGTAAGATTCAGTGGCCAGTTCAAGCAGTGCCACAGAACTGATCCACAGAGTTACTGATATATTTGGCATGCGGCCATCACACCATGTCACAGAGAGGGACAGGGATGCATAGTATGGCAAGAGTATGTTAAGTGTATGGGACAGAGATCTGTCAGGCATGTTGTGATCCTTGTACTAGAAAGGTGGATGTCCATGAAGTATGTCTTTATTTCGGATCAGGATGTGTTAAGTGTAGCATGTCCAACACCTCTGGGTTGGACATGGCTTTATTCAGGGTAGGCTGCATGCTACATAGTGCAGCTAGGGATTGGGAAGGGCAGTGTAGGCCATCTACACATGGACAATAACCCTTTAAGGAAATATGTGATCTATTATGGGTCAAATGGGTGTTGAGTATGGCTGAGCAATTATCTCTATATTCCTGGATGGCACCCTGTCATGATTAGGGGTGCAACATATGACTACTTGTCTGATGTGGTGAAGTAACTATCAAAGGAAAGAGTACTGTCCAGCTGCATCCCATACACACAGTTGCCATTATGTTGACCGCTGCCTAGGTGGTAATTCATGGGTACATGGTTTGTAACATAGGGGATGACAATGCAATACTTAACTGTCAGATTGTGGCCATACATGACACACCACACATCTGACACACTAAGACCCTTCTGTATGTTGAACGCAGCACACATTGAGTCGAATATTGCTCCTAGTTCAAACATCAATAGGCTGATGCCTTCTGTGTTAGATATCAAAGAGTGGAGTACCAGGAATGAACCCTGTATTACTGTGGCTGGCACTGGTTTGATGTGCGTGTATTAGTCAGACACCTTCTGTAGTGTGGGTTCTGCCAGCAGTCCAGTTGCCAACTACTCCTGTGACATAGGAAAATACACCTAGTTTACTGAGTGTAGCTGAAACACAGTATGGGTGATGGTGTCCTACGACCTGGCAAGGTCGTGATATGCAGTGTGAATCAACCCTACTGTCATCTACATCTGTACCGAGTGCATCAGATACATTGATCATGGGCTCACATCTTCAGATCAGGGACCAAAGGCGTAGTTGTGCAACCATTTCCCATTATCAATGGTGTGTCCCCCTTGTGGGTGTGTGATCAATTGTTGCTGCACCATCCAGTGCCACGCCCGACATGTGCTGCTATCGTTACGATGCATGTGGATAGCTGGAATGTTCTTACATCGTAGCATACATCCTGGGGATGACAGGTCCCATGAAAGCCGTGCATGGCTTTAGAGAGTGAAGTTTGTACCCCGCGCCAGTCATCACATATAACCGGCCCGTGACAGCTTATATGCCACTAAGTAAAACCCGCCGGGGAAGCGGGAGGGTTTGTTCTCCAAGACCTCATCTGGATGAACAGGCAATTTCTGGAAGTAGTACCATGCCCGGAGCCGCAGTGAATGGTGGTCTTGTCATTGTCATTATATCACGACACAGCCATATAATGCTCTGTGTTTACCCACATGTGTGAATCATCAGTCACAGTAGCTTTGTGTGGCCTGGCATGTGTATTCCAGACCATTTGAGGGTTTAGGATCACACTCATGTGTGTTCACTCGCAAAACAGTTACGCTATTATGTGGAAACAGTTTGAAGTATAAAACACCCGTGCCTGGTCTTCTTGTTTCAGGTTGGCTGTTCGTCTGCTCATGGTGCCACCATGTATGCACTGCTTAGTTCATTTGGTGTAGGATTCAGCATTTGCCGGCCAATATCTCATTCACCAAGTTTACAGCAATTGCCACTCTGCTCTGGTGGAAAATATGGTACCATTGGCATTAATTTCACTTGCAGCGTACCTTGCTGGGTCCTGTTTCCAGTGTGACCACTGTATCCAGGCCGTGGGTCGATGGAATCCAAAATGCATTGAGCTTATGCTCTGCACATGAGGAGTCTCTCCCAGCTAATAATGGAATTGCTGAGATTAGCCAAGCCATGCCTGTCTCTGGTGACCTTGAATCTTCCACCAAGGCGCCATTATGACAGCCGGGAAATCCACAGCCTGGTGGTGATCTGTCTCAAAGGTGCAATTTGAATTCCACTACACAAAGGTAGCCGCTTCTAGCATAATGCATTCTAAAAGCGCAAGCGCAACTAGCATGGGGGTGTAATTGCGGGTGATCTGTCGGAAGGTGCAATTTGAATTCCACCCTAAGAATAAGCGGTAGTTGCTCAGCATAATGCATCTGGAAGCGCGCGCAACTAGAGTGGGGTGTACCTGGTGGGTGAACGGTCGGAGCGTGCAACTAAATTCCACTTTGGCACAAGGGTAGTTG
Organism: Protopterus annectens; assembly: GCF_019279795.1. Taxonomy (NCBI): domain Eukaryota; kingdom Metazoa; phylum Chordata; order Ceratodontiformes; family Protopteridae; genus Protopterus; species Protopterus annectens. Next base: position 112,548,396 of record NC_056747.1, on the reverse strand, counting down.
CTCAGCATGGGTCGCAATCTAAAGTCATGCAAGCAACCAGCATGGGTCTGTACATATCTTTCAGGAATATGGACACACCCGCGGCCTGTGTGCTCCACAGCATAATTGGCAAGAGGTGAGGTATGTGTTATAACATGGCCATGCTGGTGTGCTCTCCAGAGTGCCGAAACACGTCTCTGCCGCCTGCACAGATATGCTCTCCGCCAAATAGGATTGGACACATGTGTGCCCATATATTGTTTTTGATGCACGTTGTGTAGCTTAAAGACCTACAGCTGTTTCCTTGGGCCGTCCGCACGAGCAAGTGGACCTCTTCACTTAAACTATGATGAAGGCACTATAGGGGAAGCATGAGTCCTAGGCAGTATCCAGATTCCAGGGCATGGTGGTGGCCTGTTTGGCAAGCATCATGGTCTGTCACCACTGGTCCCAGGCAGACAGATACTGGATACCCTTTGACTTGGTAACTAATTACACTAGACAATTGTGGAACAATCCTTTGCCCTGTACTGCAGTAGTATCATTCTGGCCAATGGCAGAATGCTACCCAGGCCTTGGGAATATACCTGCATTGGCTACAAGACTTTACAGTTCCTACATGTGTTTCCATGCAGTCCATACTGCATCACAGGTCCCGCACACATGGAATATGCCAGAGCCATGTTTATAGTTCAAAAGGTGAATCTGAGGTATGGGTATGTGTTCCAATCACATGATGTAGCAAAGATGGTATGTATGCCATCTGTGAGAAGTTGGTGTGTAACCTAGTGCTAGAGTTTGCATTCACAAATGAGTACTGTTGGCTTTGTTTCAGCCACATGTTCTGAGGTGTGGCATAGCAAGTAAACCTGTGTCAAGAAGTTTGTGTGGCTCTCAGCAGTCTGTCTCTTCCAGCTCTGAAGGCTCACTTGTTTGGCCAGATACTTAGAAGCATTCTGCAAAAGGATTTCTGGTAGTGTGTGTGTAAACCCTACTGTGGCCCGCATGCCACAACATGAGCTGCATGTGTTGCCCACACCTCATGACAGTCCAGTCCAGCCGCTGGCTGTAGACTGGGCTGCTTTCCAGCTTACTCCTGTAGCTCCATCCCAAACAATGTGTTAGGTGGTTTTGGCAGTGTACATGGCATAGACTGCATTCCCCAGGATGGCCACATACACAAGCTTGACATTAGTAAACACCAGTAGTTGACTAGTGCAAACATGTCTGTATGAGCATTCAGTACCAAGGCTCACACTGTATTTAGTTTACGTATTGCTTGTAAGCATGTTTTAATACAGTGATGCTCCACATGTAAATGTTGTGTTATGCCGGCGTGACAACACTGGCATATTATGGAAATATTGTAGCTACCTTTAGCAGCAATCCTCCCTCTGAGGATCGCACATCACATCCTGTTAGTTGATTACAGATGATGCATGTGTCTACAGGTCTGTTTCTTTCTCTGGGTGACCTCACATATAATACCAGGACCACCCAGGCTCTGTTGCCAGGCACAGACACCCACTCTCCAAACAGAGTCATGTATCAATAGACTCTGATGCCACTATCAACATGGAGTCAGGTATATAATCAGATAGTGTGAGCCATCACCTGTAAGCGGCTGGCTACAAATGGGCAGGCTGTCTCCTACATCTTACACCTCTACTGCAGATGGTACACTGGAGTTAAAGATGATATGCAACCTGGTTTCATTTACTATTAGTGCTGTACTGGCTTAAGCATACAGTATGTGCAAGCTGGGCTGTTAGGTTGGTAAATGAGAGGTTGTTTAAAACCTGGTAATTCAACCTAGTGTGTCTCTACTCATAATCATCCACTCTATGTAGGTGTGCACACTAATACAGCCATTTGGCCCAGCCCTGTAAATAATGCACAAGGGTCACTACACATTTGCATAACATGTGCACACGCACAGCTGTTATTGTGCAAAACAATACTAGAGAGGTCCACCCTGTTTCAAGGGTCACTACACATTTGCATAACAATAGCACATGCACAGCTGTTATTGCTTTTAAATGATGCTAGAAGGACCAGCCCTGTAACAAGGGTCAGTACACATTTATAAGCATGTACACATGCACAGCTTTAATTGCTTGCAAACAATACTAGAGATTCCAGCCCTGACGAGGTCACTACATTGCATAACATACATATGCACAGCTGTTGACACTTGCAAACAATACTGAAGGGTGGATATTACATGTGTTATGTCACCTGTATAGTTACACGGCTCTTCAATTATCCTTTCATCATGCCGCTACGCTGTAAAATGATTTCGTGTTGTATCCTGTTATTAGTATTCTAAATCAATATACATAACTACTGTTTGCATAACATAACAGAACTGCTATGTAGGAATAGAATACTAGATCTGCCTAAAATACTGCTTACATTACACGATTATTGGCACAATACCCACACAATACCCGCATTTGCACAATGCGCCCCACCTTTAACATGCTCATCTGCCCTTTCGCCATGTCGACTGTTACAATATACTGACATATACTATCCCCTGTTATTGCACATACTTGTTGGACGAATCCTGATGCTGACAGTGGCTGGAAGCAAACTGATGGGTCCCAAGTCCATATCATCCCTTGTGGTGTATGCGGAGTTTGCTATGTGACCTACAGCAGTACACACATAGAATACTACAAGCATTACTACTGCTCAACAATGCATCGCTACAAGATAGCTATTTCCACTATATGCATTGATTACACTGTAATTCTTACAGAAACAGGTATTACATACACAGACATACTACATGTTATACAGTAACACCAAACTAAATTTTATCTTAAGAAACTTAAATAAATTTTTTATGATAAACTATTTTTTCACCTTTTTGGTATTCCAGGTGAAACAATGGGAAGTGTTACAAAGGGAACCAAGTTTCAGGTTTATAACTCTTCCCTTAAATTGGGGTTTTAATAGTAATTTAATTTCTCATTTTGTTCCAAAACCTTTCAGTATTTTGGGATCCGGTTTTTTTACAGGGGGTTTGGGAATGTTTTTTGAACAAGGGAACCTTTTTTAGGAACAGTAATTATTGATTTAACCAATTTGGTTCCCAAAGTAGCTTTTCTGAAAATTCACTTGGTGCAGGGTTTTTCCCTTTTAAAAACCTGGGTACAGTTTGGAGGATTTTGGACCAGGGCCCCTTTTCCCCTTTTCCTTTTTGTTAGGGACAGTGTGGAAAGTTTTTGTTTGGGTTTATTGCAACGGGTGTAAAAATAACCGGGAAATTTGGTTTTAACCTTTAAATTTTTAAATGGGATTGTTATACAAAAACCCCGTTTCTTTGGGAGGGTTTTGTTTAAAACCAATATTTTTCCCTAGGGTTTAGGGCTGGCCCCGGTTGTTTAAGGTTTTAAGGTGCATAGTTGAATAATGTTAGGGGGTTTTTAGTTGTTTAAATTTTTTTGGGTTTGGGGTTTTGTTTTACATAAAATGGGTGTTAGAAATTTTAACAATTTTGGTGGGTTTTTTTGAAACCTTTCCCCTTTCTAAAATGGGAAATTAGTTCATTAAAAAAAACCCTGTTACATTGCAGGCTGTTCCCAATTTTTTAAAAACAAGCAAAAAATTTTCAAATAAAGGGGTGTTGTGTTTTTTGTCCCCGGTATTTAAGGGTTTGCAGTTTTTTTAAGTGTTGAAAATTTTTTTATGGGATTTCAATTTTTTTATTGATGTTAATTTTTTTTTTGGGGGTGATTTTTGGTTGGGGGTTTTCAAAAGCACTTTAGGTGTTAAAAAATTTATGTTTTTGTGTGTGGGTGTTTTTTATTAAATATTTTATTAATAATATATGGGAATTGGGTATTATTAAAATTAAATTTTTATAATAATTTTTTATTTAATTTTTTTGGGAAAAATGGAATTAATAAATTTTAAAATAAAATTTTTTATTTTTATTAAAATTTTGCAATTCCATTGCCCCGTTGTGTGTTTTTAACCCTTTATAAACATATTTGTAAATTATTGGCATTCTCTTCTTTTTTTATATTTTTTTTATTTATTATTTATATTAATATGGAACACCGGGAAAGGGGGTCCCACAAAATTTTTTTGTGTTTTAATTTAAAATATATAATATATTATTTATTATTAATATTAATTTTATTTAATTTATTATTTTATAATAATGGTAGGAAATGTAATAAATTTTTAATTTAAAATTTTTTAATTGCAAAATTTAAAATGTAACCCCCCATTTTAAATTTTTGAAGTTTTTACCAAAAAAAATCTTTCAATTTATGTTTTTAAACCCGATAAATTGAACCCCGGCCATGAAACCCTCCTCTTTCCCTCTCTAGATATTAAATTTTTTTTTAAAATAATTTATAAAATTTATATAAAAAATTAATATTTGTAATATTTATAATGAAGCATAATTTTTAAATTTGGGTACATGGGGTTTTTATTTAAAATTTCCCCCTTTTTTTTGTTTTTTTTAATTTTCCCCATACCCAATGGGAATACCCCCCCAGGTTACTTATTTGGACTCGAAAGGTTTTTTTGGGTTGGGTTCCCCCATTCCTAAATTTAAAAAAATTTTCCCCTTTTAGGTGGAATTGGTTAAAAATTTTAAAAAACCAATTTTATGGTTTTTTAACCCTTTCCCTTTGGGGTTTTTGCACAATTGCAAAGGTTTTTTAAAATTTTTGAACGTTTATTTAATTTTAATTAATAAAAAGTGGTGTTTTTTGTTGGTGTTTAATTAAATTTAAAAAAAGTTGGGGGCCCGGGAACACCAAGTATGATTTAATAAATTAATATTAAAATTTATTTTTTAATATAATTTATAAAATTTATATGAAAAAAATGTGACAAGTATTTGTACATTAAAAGTCTGTACAAAGTTAAAAAGTTCCCAATTTTTTGAAATTAAGGGGTTTCAATGGAAAAAGGGGGTATTAAGAATGAAAATTCCCCCTTGGGTTTGGGGTCCCTTTTTATTGGGGCCCCTTCTTTTAAAAGTTTTTCCCCCAGTTCATTTAAAATTTTAACATTTTAAAAGGTTTGGTTTCATGATTCCCTTAAAAAACCCAACATTCCTTCCCCCACCCCCCAAACTTAAAATACCAAAATACCCCCTTTTATGGTAAATTTAGGTTAAATTAATTTTTTATTTTCCAGCCCATGGGGGTTTTTGGGGGTTTTAATTTTTTAAAACCTTTATCCCTTTTGCAAGTGTGGGTTAATAATTTTAAAAATAAAAAAGCCTTTTTTGGGGTTTTAACCTTTTAAAAAATATATAATTTAAATTAATTTAATTGTTTGTTTTTTTTGTGTTTTTGTGTGTGGTGGGGGAGGAAATCACTGAGTTTTATCTTAAATAAAAATATAAAAATTATTAAAATAATTAATTTAATAAATTTAAAAGTAAAAGAAACCAAAGGAAACCCGGTTTTGTTGGGTTAACAGAATTACAATGGGGGTCATTGTAAAAAAAGGGGGGGACCCGTCCCCTTTTGATATTCAAGAAATGTTGGGGGTTAAGGTGTTAAGTCCTTCAAGCCCCTTTTAAAAGTTACACCTCCCAAAGGCTTAAATTAGAATCCCTGGAATTTTTATTTTGGGATGGTTCCCGGGTTTAACCCCCTTTTGGGGGCCCAAAAAAATGTTTTTCCCCCAGAATAAGGCTATTTAACCCAAAATTTTAAGGCCCTGTTTTAAAAGTGTTTGTCACAAAAACAGTGGAAACACCATTTAAAAAAAGTTTGGAAAAAATAAAACCTGTTTTTCATCCAAAACCACGGGCCAAAACTTTTTAATTTTCTTTTTAGGAATATTTCCACAGGAGTGAAAAACAACCAATGGGGCTGACAAAATTACACCCCTTTTTGCCCTTTCTTTTCCGGGCCCCAAGGGTTTAATGGGTTATTTGAAGTTTAATTAAAACCCGCCCCCAAAAACCCAAAATTTTGCAAGCCCCGGGGTTGGATACAACATGATAAACATCCCTGGCCTTTAAAATTTTGGGTCTGGAACCTTAAGGGCCCAGAACACCCGATGCTTAAACCCCTTAAAACTTTGACAAACTTGGCTTCGCCTATTTCCTATTTAGGGGTATTTCCAGGGGTTTGTGGGGGAAACAAAGGCCCCGGAGGCCTCCCAAACTCAAAAATGGGCCCCACGGTACCCCCCTTTAAAAACCCCCATATAACCAAAAACGTGGGGAAAAATACATTAATTCCAACCCCCATTGGCATGCCCCTCCCCTACCATTAAGGGGAAAACCCCTTTTAATTCCCGGGAAAAAAAACCCCGGGAAAACATTGCCCCGGGGAAACCTCCCAAGGGGTGGGGGGGGCCCGAAATTTATACCAACTTTTGGGGGGGAAAAGGGGGAAAGTTAATTAACCTCCCTTTTAGATCTTAACCTGCCCCATTTACCCTTTTCCCCAACCCCCGTCCCCAACAGTTCCAGAATCTCCTTTTCCCCAGGGTTTTACAACTAGTTACCCCAAAAGGGGGGGAAAGCCCCACACTGGAAAAATGCTTTTAAGTCCGACAGATTTTTAAAAAAGGCTATAAGGAAACCCCAAAGTTTAGGCCATCACAAAAAAAATATTTGAAAAACCCCGGGGGCCTTCAATCACAAAATACAGGAGGAAAAAATGTTCCCAAAAAAAGAAATAAGAAGGGGGAAAATCCGGGCCCCTATTTTTTGTACTAGGGCCCCCATCTTGGAACTAGAAGAATTTTAAGGTTTAAAAAATTTTTTCTATTGGCTTACCAAGGTTTACCTTCCGGGTGAAAAAAAGCACAAAAATGCTGCCCCCGATACCAACCCCCTTTTGGTAATTTAGGGCCCTTACCCCGGAAAACTCCCCAAAGGTTTTCATTCCCCAAATTTTTGGGGACCAAAGGTGGAAAAACCCTCTTTAAACAGCACAATAGGGAGATTTTCCCCAATGATTTGCAAAATTCAAACCCAATTTTACCCCCCCAAAAGCTTTTTACCCAGCCTCCCCAGGTACAACCCAACAAATTTTGGGAGCAGATTCCCTTCCTTAAGGTTTAAACACCCCAAATACCAGGTAAACCCCACCACCCCCTTTTGCCACAGCCTGGCTGCCAAATGGAGGTTTTATCCCCTATTCCCTTGGGAACCTAAAAACCCCCCAGGTTAGTTTGGGAGGGATTTATCCTCTGGGAACCTGTTTTCGCTTAAAATCAGCCCCCAAGCAAATTTAAAAGTGGGGTTTGGTTTACCCTCCTGGGCCCCCAAGGGACCCCCATCCCCACCGGAAATTGGGGAAAAAAACCCGCCTTTAAAACACCCTCATTGGTTGGTTTTCCAAACTTAAAACCCAAACCCCCTTAACTGGGAAAATAATCTTTGGGATACTTTCCCCCGGACCAGTTTCCCGGGGGAATTTTATTAAAATTCAATAAGGGCCCACAGGTGGAACCCCCCAACCGTTTTGGGGTGGAAAATACCAGAAGTGGGCCCCTACCAACATCCCAAAGGGGCCCACAGAGGAAGGGCCCGGGTTAGATCCCCCACCAATGAAATAACTGTTTCCCATTTTAAATTCCCCCCCACAATTAAAACCCCAAAAGGGAACCCTTTTACAGGTAAAATTTAATCTTGGGGGCAAAGGGGTGGGGTTTTTCAACAACCCCCCCATAAAAGGGGGAAAAAAATTCTAAGTACCCCGATTTAAAATTCCCCTCTTAAAACCTACTGGGTTATAGTGCCCCTTTAAAACCCCAAAATCATTCCCTCCTAGGGGAAAAACCCTGGTGGACCTCGAAAAACACTTCCAAAGTGGGACAATGTTCCCAAGGGGGAAAAGGCCCCCAAATCCCATGAAGGGGGGACTAAAAAACCCTTTTATATGGATTCCTTTTCCCAGAATATCCGGCCAACACAGCCCGGGAAATCAAAGGTTAAAGGGTAACCCCCCAAACCTTCCTTTTGGCCCAATGTAAAGGGGCTAATTTGCCCCAAAAATTTGGAAATGTGGGGGAAATTTGCACAAAAACTCCCTACTTTTTGGCCCAAAATCCCTTAATACATTTCAGGCCCCCCCCTTCACCCCCCAAAAAGAAACCTTGAAGGTGGATAACATAGGAAAACCCCCGGGTGGAAAAAGGGCCCCCTCCAAAAGAGGGGGAAAGAAAAATGGGGGGGAAAAGTTTTCCCAGGCTGGGTTTGAAACTGGGGGGCCCAAAACCAAACCTTTAACCCCCCAACCCAAATTAAAGCTGTCCTTTTTTCTGCAGGGTTACTTCCCTTTCCCAAAGGCAGGTTAAAATTTACTCCTAAGGTTTGGGGAAAACCCTGACCTGGTAACTACCAAACCCCTAAACCTTTTTACCTTTTCCCGGTTGCAATGGGAAAAATTTCATCCCCCAGGGCCTCATTCAAAAAATTGGTCCCCCAACGTTCCCCCCAAAGGCATTGGGTTGGGCAGTTTCTGCCTACTGGGCCTGGGGGTTTGGGTCTTACCTCGTCCCAAGGCCCCCGGAAAGGTGGGGGGTGGGGTTCACCATTCTTCCCCGGCCCGCCAAGGGTTTTCCCCGGACCATATTTTGTAAACCCCCGGACATACTATAAATTCACAGGTTGGGGTTGCCCCAAAGGGTTCCCCCAGAACCAACAATGGAACCGATTTTGCATCCCAAACCAACTCTTGAATTTTGGTTTGGGGCCCAAGGCCCTTTCCCAGGGTTGTTTGGGATTTTTACATCTCCCGGAGGTACCCGGGAAACCCCCCAGGTGGCCAGGGAAAGTTTGGCAAAAAACTGTAACTTTGGGAGCCAATTGGGGGTTGATAGTTTTCCCGCTGCACAACATCCCTTAAAGGGGCCTTCACAGAGGAAGTTAAGGGGTAACCCGGGGATTGGCCTCCCGCCAAGGGGGGGACTTAATTTCATATTTTATTCCCCCTTGGGAAATTCCCCACATTTAAACATAAGTGGCCCCCCTTTAAATAAGGTAATGGGGTAACTGGGGAAAGGGTAGATAGTGATTCCCCTTTTAAATCCCCTATTCCCCAGTTGGGTTTTTTTAAATCCTTCTTTTTTAGGCCATCCTTATTACTAAAAGGGGGCCCTTTTTTGGCTCTGGGATGGCCCACCCATTCCCCATGTCCCTTCCCCCTGGGGAAAAATTAAACATGTGGGAGGTTTCCCTTTTGAAAACCCCCTTCCCGGTGGAGGTTTTGTCCTCACCGGGGAAACCTTGGCCCCCAAACATTTGGCCTATGGGAGCCCCAGACTAATAAAATTCCCTCTTTACCCAGGGGGCAATTGTTTACCCAAATGTTATGGGCCCCAAAAAGATTTTTAAAACTCTGGATGGGGTTTTGGGTTTTCCCCCTAGGGAATTATGGGTTTTAAGTGAGCCAACCACTGTGGAGCTACCCTTTCCCCAATTTAACTGGAAATTTTGGGGGGACCCTTCCCTTTCACAGACCCCCTCCCCCTCTTTTTTTTTGGAAAAATTTTCCCCAAAACCCCTTATCAAAAGCCCTTTACTTTTAAAACCTCTGCGGGAAAATTTAAAGGGGGTTTTTGGGCAGTACACCCTCCCTTCCTGTTTTCCCCGGAGGGACCGTTAATGGTTTTAATGGGGTGGCCCCAAAATTTTTACCCAAATTTTGGGTGGGCCCCTTTTTTTTAATCCCTTCCCGGCAGTTGGGCCAAGTACCTTTTCCTTTTTGAAATTTTCATTCCCCCTTACTGCATACCGGTTTCCCTTTTTACTTTCAGGTGTTGGAATTAACCCCCCTTCCTGGGAGTTTTTGTGGGGGAAATGGGTTTTTTGGGGGTCCAAAGTTGGTTACACAATGGACCCCCTTCCTTTACAATTTTTTTCCAAGGGAACCCCGGTGTTTGCCACCTTTTAGGGGTTTCAAGGGGGGAAAGGTTCCCTTTTCCCTATTTTCCTCATTTTCAATTTGTGCTAACATTCCCCCTTTGCCCAAGGCCCCTGGGATGGGCATGCCTGCCCTTTTCCCAATTTTGGGGCTGGTAGGGTTTCATTTGGTTTTTTATATTTTTTTCCTTTCAACCCTTTGGGAATGGTGGTGGGCCGTGAAAGGGGCCCTTAAATTTGTTTTTAAGCTGTTTTTGCCAAGGCCATATTTTAGCCCTTTGGGAATATTAAAATTTAAAAATGTGTTTGGCTGCAAGGCTCCAAGTTTCCCAAAATGGAACCCCATGGAATTTTGCATCCCAAACCCACCCCTTCCCAAAATAAAACCCTTTTTGCATTTCCCCAATTTTCTTCCCATGGGGTTTGCATTTTTTATGGGAGTTTATCTCCCCGGTTAGTGCATAAAACCAGAAACCCCACCCTTAAATTTTGGGTTGTCCCCTACAAATAACCCGAACTTTTTGAATCCCGGGGTTTTTTAGTTTTGTATTAGGGGTAAAAAAAATTTATAATAAACTTTGGGGTTCAATGACCCCCAGTTAAAGGGGGTTTTTCCCCCCGTTTTGTAAGCCTTTTTTTTCCGGGTGGGATTTTTATTTTTCAGAAAATTTTTTTTTGACCCCGTTTTTTTTGGGGTAGCCACCCGGTGGAAAAGGGGAAAATTGCTGGCCAAACTTTTTTTGGTTCAGGGAAGTAATGTGCCTCAAATTGGCATGTGGAAATTTCATCCAGGAAGGTTTTAGGTTACCCTTGGTCCTTAAAACAGTGGGATTTGATATAGTTTTTTTTTGGGGAAAAGGGACCTTTAGGTAAATTCCCCAAAGGCAACATACCCTTCATATTTTAAAATTGTTCCCAAAAGTTTGTTCTGGTCTAGGAAAAGGCCACAAATCCCAAATTTCTGAAAGGTTTTCCCGCCCCCCCTTTAAAATTTATAACCCAAAAATCATGTACCCCTGGTTAGGACCCGGGTCTGAAACTCCCAGTTTGGTTTTAATTTTTTGTGATCATTCCCTGAAATTTTTTTATCTCCCAAAATGTTGGGCAAATATGGGGGACCCCTTAACTGTAAAAATAAAAGGCCCCTCTGGTTTAAAGGGAGATGTTTTTTAATTTTAAAAAAAGTTGAAAAGGTGTTTTCCCCAAAATTTATAAAAATTAAAATTTTTTGGGGCTTCTGGCAGGGGGGAGGCATTTCCCGCCCAGGTTTTAATTATGGGTTTTGTTTAATTTTACTGAAAAGGGGGCCTTTTTAAAAATGTGGGGAAAACAACTTCCTTGAAAAAAATCTATTTCCCATTATTTTTGCCCGGATTTCCCAAAAATTTTCCAAAAAATGGACCCTTGGGGCCTTTTCTTTTTTGGTATTTCCCCTTTTCCCAAACTGGCAAAATTGCCTTGTTGGGTGAATATTAAAAATCCCTTTTTTCTTTTGGGGCATTTATGTTTTCTTTTAGTAAGGTCCCTTTTCCCGCTGGCAGGAGCGCTTTGCAGGTTTTTACTGTTTCAAAATGGCCCCCCCGAGGGTCCTTGGGGTTTTTAATTTTTCCCTTTTAATAATTTTTCCCAACAATTTTACTTTTTTTTTTTTTTTTTTTTTTTTTTTTTTTTTTTTTTTTTTTTTTCTTTTTTTTTTTTGTTTTTTTTTTTTTTTTTTTTTTTTTTTTTTTTTTTTTCTTTGTTGTTTTTTTTTTTTTTGTTTTTTTTTTTTTTTTTTTTTTTTTTTTTTTTTTTTTGTTGTTTTTTTTTTTTTTTTTTTTTTTTTTTTTTTTTTTTTTTTTTTTTTTTTTTTTTTTTTTTTTTTTTTTTTTTTTTTTTTTTTTTTTTTTTTTTTTTTTTTTTTTTTTTTTTTTTTTTTTTTTTTTTTTTTTTTTTTTTTTTTTTTTTTTTTTTTTTTTTTTTTTTTTTAACAAATTTGGGTGTTTTCAAAAAAATAAAAAGAAGGTTTTCCAAAAAAAATACCAACAAAGATTTGGAAAAAAATATTTGGAGCATTTTTCAAATTGGTTGGGGGCCCGAGATTTTAAAATGAGGTCCCCCAATAAAAAGTTTCTTGGGTTTTTTAGCCCTAAAGGGTTTTTCTGGTAGGGACTGTTAACTCGATGCATTTTCTAAATGGGTGTAGAACTTCTTAGTGACAGTAACTGCTGCATCAAGATCAGGATTAGCCAGTCATAAGTGAATTTGATATTTCATCACAGAGGTTGAGGTTGACACAGTTGTCCTTAAATTCAGTGGGATTTGTTATATGAGCTTTTGAGAGTTTATAGGAGAAGGTCACCAGTTTGAGGTCAAATATCACTGAGGAAGGAAATATCAGAGCAGTACTGCAACAGTCAGACATATTTCTAACATTAGTTCAAGAATGTTATGTCTTCTAGAAGTCTAGGAATTTATGGACTTCTGGACATGTTGGAGGTGTAGGTGCCGCAATTTACTGAAGTGTTGTCAAAGTCACCCAAAATAATGGAAATTTATTAACAGAGAGATCATGTAGAAAATTGAGGAATCATACATGGTCATCACGGGACAAAAAGGTGCTCTGAAACTAACTAGTAGTTGATAATTAATTCTATCTAGTGTGATCTGTAGTTCAGTGAGATCAGTTTGTGGCACCCTAGGGATCTGCCTGCAGGTAATATGTTACTTGACAAATATGGGGACTCTACCACAGTTGCAACTGGGTCAGAAAGTATGAAAAGGACAACACTCTGGTAAAGGGAGACTGTTAGCTTTATATTTAAACCAAGTCTCAGACAAGGATGTTTTCCAAATGCTTTAGTGCACCAAGATCACGTAATGTATTGTTTAGACTTCTGGCACCGAGGAGAGGCACTTTAATACGGCCCAGGTTTGAGACTGATATGTTGGAATTTCTGTTAATTGGACTCTACATAAAGGGGCAACAAAAGCTTTAAGCAGAATAAAAGACTCGGAATAAGAAATGCAAGCTACTCATAGCAAAATAAGCTGGACTACTGAGCATCGCATTGTGTGCTGAGATATGAGGTCCCCTGGAATAATACCAACAAGCTGGACTATGGAGCATTGCATTGTGTGCTGAGATATATGAGGTCCCCTGGAATAATACCAACAAGCTGGACTATGGAGCATTGCATTGTGTGCTGAGATATGAGGTCCCCTGGAATAATACC